>NC_079221.1:39405502-39769252 GCF_029633865.1 Lampris incognitus
ATTTAATATTCAGCATTGGACCCACATGTTAAGGGATCGAGGGGGTGGTCCCGGTGCGTCGCTTCACCAGGCAAACGGGAGGTGTCTCTTCTCACCCTCCGTGCCATGCCCACAGAGGCTCCAAAGGATCATTTTCTGTTTCACCATCTTACTGTGCCACTGGGGGACCAGAAAACAAGCCAGCAAATGGAGTCAAGTCAGAGGGGCGGGGGCGGGGGCGAGGGGGGGGGGGTAGAACAGTGTCCATCGGGCCAGTCCAGCTGTGATGCAGCTCCCGTTTGAAATAACGGCCAAGGGGCCGATTATCCCATTTTCTCCCCCCCCAAGGGACCCCCCCAACCCCTCCCCGCCTCAAACCACCATGTCCATGTCCAAAGAAAAAGAGCAACTAAATTGACATGGCTCTACAGTAGGGCTAAAGAGTTAAAGAAACAATTTCACAGCCCAAGAAAACTGTCATGGAAAGCTTGTTGCAGCTGTAGTGGCTTGATAACAGAGGCAGTTCTCCAGTTTATCTTTATTAGAAGTTCAGTTTAATCAAAACATATTCTTGGATGCTCCTCTTGTAAACTTTTCAGATAATTGGATGGCATTAGCATCACAAGAGCATTTCGGAGCAACGGAAAGAAGAAAACAAACTAAGTGATTTGAAAACTTTTATCAAAGCTTAGTTTCCTCAGCTCGGAAACTGGCACAACTTCTGCCCTACTTTCCACAATTAGCCATTTTTTTCTTTTCTTTTCTTTTTTTCTTTTTTTTTTTTGCTCATTTAACCAAAGCCTTGAAAAAATGTTCCGTTCATCTTCATGAAAATGTGATTTGACAGTTTTCCTAATATTATGAATACGTTGTCATCTTTCACACGGCCGGTCACCTCAGAATACAAGTAGCAGCGCCGTGATGAAATGCATTCATCGTGCCCAGGTTTCAAATGCCAAGGGGAACCTGTCGTCTATTAATGACAATTTGGCATGTGAACACCCGCGTGTTTGGAACACACACTGACAACAACAGAAACAAAACGCATATTTTTCCCTTTGCAACCTGCCCCAAACCACCTTCCTGCAACATTTTCTCCTATTCCAATTATGCCCACAGAGACTTCATGTTAATGAACATGACCCGGTCAATAACAAAGATTGCAGGACTCCTGCCAGCTCTTTTAAGTATGGTTAATTAAAAGAGCTCCCTGTATTTAATGAGAAATATGGCCTTCAACTAGTTAGTAAATGAGCCAAATGTTAAAGACTCCCAGCATTGCGTTGGTTTGACCATCGCACGTCTCTCTATATTTCCAATATAAAGACCCAAACTAATTGTAGAGCCAACATGATCTAAAACCGGTTAACAATAACATCAAGTTCAGGGCTGTTTTAATATGTGAGGGCAGATTAGCATCAGCACTTTAGTTTCATTTAAATTTTTCCTCCCTTCAAAACATTTAATTACTTAGTACACAGAAAGCCCGGGGACTTTAGCTGAAAAGACATGAGAGAGGAGCGTTCCGCTTTTGTGTGCATACTTTATTTGGACCATGTAAATAACAGCACACCCGGGGCTTCGTTTACTGTTCCCTCGGTAGCACAAATCCCACCAGTAGATACAGTCTGGCCTTTTAAGCTACGAACCACAATCTGAATACAAAGTCCTGCAGTACATAGTGCATGCGTGCATCTCTTTCAACGCCTACTGAAACGCACATACTATGTACAAGGGAGAGGTTAACCGGCCACAGTTGTGGTTAATTGGCTAAGCTGGTCCTCATCTGGCTCTCTGCGCAATGATCATCTCTAGCTCTCTCTCTCTCAATAAACCAAACAAATAAATAAATAAATAGATAATCATATTACCACTCTGTCTACTTGACCAGATCACAAACACCTTTTTGGATGAGCTACTGCATCCGAGAGTCTGAGTGGACCCGCTCAATTCTCGGATGCCAAACCCACTCCCTCCGGTCATGCACAGTGACTGCGAGGCCTGCAAGCCTCAAGGACACCGAGGCTGCCTGCATACGCTGCCACCAATTCTCTCTCCGTCGATAGCAACGCCATCGCAGTCGGCAGCTGCATATGAGCCATGAGGGTGCAGCATAGTGTCCATGAGTCACTGAAGTGTCATGAACGGAGGTGTGATAAAGTGGTATAAACCATATGAGAAGTAGAACGGTTTTTGTTTTTTTTCCTGTTTGGACTCCAGTGACAAAGGAAGGGTTTAGCAGTTAATCATCTCTGGGTATCTGATTTTATCACTGAGGTCACCCTATAGTAGTCGCTGTTGCATTTGAGTGCGTCCTGTGGATATTGTGATAGCTGTTTTCATATACTGCTACCACTCAGAGACGGCCATCATGAAGGACAAGTCCCTTGTCTCTTTGTGAACAGGAAGGCAGAAACAGTGCAAGTACTTTGTCTCCTGGGAAATACTTCCAGACCTGGGTGCCTTTGATATGCTGATATTATATTGCTATATATATATATGCTCCTGTGCAACCTGAACCTTTGGCTGGAAGTCCAGGATGTACCGGATTTCACTTCCCCAAAGCCCTTACTGTCCTCCCAGCGTTCTTATATCAGCTCTAAGACTTTCTGACCATTAATATTGGATACCTGTTCAAACAAACTGCACAGTGTCATCATGAGACGGCAGCGCTGTCCTCATTTAAGGAGAAGAGGCTGCTCCCAACTCCCTCTTTGCTTCCTGGTATACTGAGATGAGATGGTCAGAGGGCTAAATCCAGATCCTCCTTTGTCCCAGATGGATCAGAAAAGTGAGCTGAAATGGTGCACCGAACAACCTGATCCACTTCCATGATGAGACAGCTATCCTTAAACTGCCCAAGCTGTAGATAACACCAGCACCCCTCTCCCATTCCCCCCCTTTTTCTCCCTAATTGTATCCAGCCAATTACCCCTATCTTCTGAGCCGACCCGGTGGCTGCTCCGCCCCCTCTGCCGATCCGGGGAGGGCCACACACTACCACATGCCTCCTTCGATACACGTGGAGTCGCCAGCCGCTTCTTTTCACCTGACAGTGAGGAGTTTCACCAGGGGGACGTAGCGCATGGGAGGATCAAACTATTACCCCCAGTTCCCCCTCGCCCCTGAACAGGTGCCCCAACCTATCAGAGGAGGCGCTAGTGCAGCGACCAGGACACACATCCACATCCGGCTTCCCACCCGCAGACATGGCCAATTGTGTCTGTAGGGACGCCCGACCAAGCCGGAGGTAACACGGGGACTCGAACCGCCGATCCCCGTGTTGGTAGGCAACGGCATAGACTACTAAGCTACCCAGACACCCCCTTTCCTGTTTTTTAAGAGGTCCTCGTGGGACTAGAGCATTGAACAAGGTTAGTTTTTATTCTTTCATTTTTGTTTTGAGTTTTAAAAATAGCTGTACAGCAAGGTTATTACCAAAATGAAAAAAAACCACACAAACTTAACGAAAAATAAACAAACAAACAAAGCAACAAAACAAACCTAAAGGAACTAAGATAGAAGAACTAAAAGTCAGCTGACTCAACTTGTCCAACAAGTGATCCAAACTAAAAAAAAAGAAGGAAAGAAAAGGAAAACTCATAACCTCAGCACATCCACAAACACCCGACAAAGTGCGCCTTTATGTGTCCATTTAAACATTTCAATGTCCCCGGGTGGCGTGGTGGTCTATTCCGTTGCCTACCAACACGGGGATCGCCGGTTCGAATCCCCGTGTTACCTCCGGCTTGGTCGGGCGTCCCTACAGACACAATTGGCCGTGTCTGCGGGTGGGAAGCCTGATGTGGATATGTGTCCTGGTTGCTGCACTAGCGCCTCCTCTGGTCAATCGGGGCGCCTGATCAGGGAGGGGGAACTGGGGGGAATAGCGTGATCCTCACATGCGTTACGTTCCCCTGGTGAAACTCCTCACAGTCAGGTGAAAAGAAGCGGCTGGCGACTCCACATGTATCGGAGGGGGCATGTGGTAGTCTGCAGCCCTCCCCAGATCGGCAGAGGGGGCGGGGCAGCTCGGAAGAGTGGGGCAATTGGCCAGATACAACTGAAAGAAAAAAAAAGGGGGGGGATTTCAATGTCCTTCATCGATACTTGTCATTTTATTTTGATTTTCCCTTCATTAAACCCATTAACACGGAAAGAACCGGCCCTCTCAGTGTCCCCATCACTCCTTCCTGTCAAAGGGGCCATTCTGGCCTGCCTGTGCAGGAAACTGGTGGTCAGCCCTGTGTTCCCTCAGCCCTGCGGGTTAGCTATCGGTTAAGGTTATTTAAGGGTCGGGGTTAAGGTTAAGGTTAGGAAAAGGTTGAGGTTAAGTCAGATTAAGCTAGTTCAGACAGAGTTTAGGTGAATTCAGCAAACCAGGGCGGAGGGAACATAGACGTTCTCCCCAAAATTCAACAGCTGACTTTTCTCTTACCATAAAAGTGATGAAGGAGAAAAGAAGAAATGAAAAGCTCGGGAAAATTGCTTGATACAATAGATGAAACAATGAAAAACCATCTCAAAATGGGCGTTTTATTCCTCTGGAGTGTACTTCTGAAACTGAAGCATAAACTGCAGTTATCCCAAGCATCATTCTCCATTGTACATCTCCACATATTTTAATCTAATAGGGTTTTGGTCAAAGGTGGCTTTCCATCCACTTGTTTTTATGAGGGTTTTGAGTTTGTGCATGAGAAAACCTTAATAGAAAAGCCAGAGATTAAAGAGAAAAAAAAGCCTAAATATCACAAAAAGGTTTTTTACTCTTGGTTAAGGTGGACATGTTGGCATATCAATTGAGAGAAATTGTGATTAAGGGTGATGGACGCAATCTTTATTGTCAAAAGATGATGACATAAAGCATCATCCATCCATCCATCTTCTGAACCGCTTATCCTGCTCTCAGGGTCCCGGGGATGCTGCAGCCTATGCCAGCAGTCATTGGCGGCAGTCGGGGAGACACCCTGGACAGCCCACCAGGCCATCACACACACACACACACCTAGGGACAATTTAGTATGGCTGATTGACCTGACCTACATGTCTTTGGACTGGTGGGAGGAAACCGGAGCAAACCCACGCAGACACGGGGAGAACATGCAAACTCTACATAGAGGATGACCCAGGATGACCCACCAAGGTTGGACTACCCCGGGGATCGAACCCAGGACCTTTTTGCTGTTAGGCGACTGCGCTAACCACTGCCCCACTGTGCTGCCCATAAAGCATCATATGCTTTCCGAAGGCGGTCAGTGAAAAGTTTCTGCTCAGTTATCAGCAGAAGTTCTTGGTCCATGAGCATTCCCAGATGTGTGGTGGACTTTACTGTGGTACAGTAGTCATTTCAACCCTCATTAAATAAGACATTGCATGCCCTCTCTGCCATCTCGGTGCTGCATGTATAATTAAGCGATATGCAAGGTGAATGCATAGGAAAAGGAACACAACACAGAGGAAAGGACGCTAAGGAAATGAAGAAGACAACAAGGAGGCATAGTATCAACGATGCGAAGCACAACTGTTGTGTTACTTGATTGTGAATAGGACAAATTGGGAAGTTGGCTCTGTGTTGATTGATTTTCAGTTAGGTAGCTTAGGGTAGATATCATTCACATCATACCCTGGTTGCAGGCTAAACACTGACATTATATAATAAATGCTTGTAGACTGGCTCGACGGCGATAAGTAGCTTGCGTGGAACATGGTTTTAGCTAACCGACAAGCCAGAAGAGCACACATCAGAAATACTTAAAAACCTCGATCAAAGGACTGCCTTGTCTGAACATGTTTAAGTTGATAGGGCACTGTGTTGTATTTGCATCTCGGCTGAAGGCATGCGCAGATGGTGCGGCTGAACTAAAATGGCACTCTGTGGGTAAGTTAGTTGGGAGTCAGGTTCATGAGGTGCTTTTCATTTCAACAATGCAGAGGAAAGGGAAAGAAAGAGAAGGATTATTGTCTTGCAATGCCTGGAAATGGAAGGAGCAAGAGCAAAGGGAGAGAAGTGCGGACTGCCCATTGTTCCAACCGCCCATTATTTCAAAACCCCAACAGTCAGAAAAAATGTCCCATTGGACTGAAAGCCAATTTGTCTGACAGCCCTTTATCCCGAAAACAAAAAACTCATAGCTCAGAAGACCCGTTCCTCCAAAAATACTCTCCCCCTAGAGTCTTTTGCCCTTAATAGCTTAGTGTATTTTCATGTGCAAACACAAAGATACCGTTCACTACTAATTTGTGTGAATTGATGGATGGATTAATGATGGATTACATTTATATAGTGCTTTATCTACACACACAAAGTGGTTCACATTGAAAGAGGAAACTCACCTCAACCTCCACCAATGTGTAGTTCCCACCCGGGTGATGGACGGCAGCCATTTTGTGCCAGAGCGCTCACCACACATCAGCTTGAGGTGAACAGGGAGCAATCGTTGAGCCAATTACACTGGGGGGGGGGGGTTGTGAAAAAAGCCCAACAACGCTTTCATTTATTCAGGAGGCTGAGGAGCGCATGTCTATCCCCGCAAAATTCTCAATAACTCCTACCACCTCACCATAGACAGCATCTGGACCTGCCGCATCTCAGTGTGATACGGCAACGGCACATCGGTAGACCAGAAAGCTCTGCAGCGGGTCGTCAAGGCGGCCCAGCATATCACCGGTACCCAGCTCCCAGCCATAAAAGACATTTATCACAAACGCTGCCTTCGAGGGGGTCTCAGCATCAGCAGAGATCCCACCCACCCAAACCATGGCCTGTTCTCCCCCCGCGCTCTGGGAGGCGCTACAGAAGCCTCGAGCCCGCACTACCAGGCTCAAAAACAGCTTCTTTCCACAAGCTGCTGCCCACCTGAACCTGGCCACCCACTGAATGTCTGTAAATATTTTTATACTCGTGCCTTTTTTTTTTTACTCATTTTTAGCTTTTAGTCTTCATCTGTTTATACTATCTTATATTATGTTTGCCGTGTTTGTCTGTGTCTGTCTTGCACTGTTTGGAGAGGCCGCAGCCCTTATTTCATTTTTAACATGTGCCTGCACATTGTTTTTAGTAACAGTAAATTGAGTTGAACTGAATTGAACAAGGTAACCAGATGGAGAGAGCCAGGTTGGGAATGTTGCCAGGACACGGGGAACCCCTTCTCTTTGTGATAAGTGCCATGAGATCTTTAATGACCACAGTGAGTGAGGACCTCAGTTTAACGTCTCATCCGAAGAATGTCGTCTCCTACGTCACAATGTCCTTGCCACTGCACTGGGATTTTTTTTTTTTAGGGCCAGAGGGTAGACTGCCCCCTACTGGCCCAACAACACCCCTTTCAACAGCAAATCAGTTTTTCCGGAAGGTCTTCCATCCAAGTACTAGCCAAGCCCATACCTGCTTAGTTTCTGTCATTTGGCGGAGCCAGGGTACATGTTGGTATGGCTGCCGGAAATGGAGGGGTAACATTAAAAGCACTTGTGAGAATGTCATCTCTCCTTCACCAGAAATATCAACTTTCTTGTATTTACCTCTGGCCAGTTCAGATCGGTGATTCGCAATGACGCTGGACAGGGACGGTGTTCTGTTGAAATCTGTGACCTGTCAGATTATGTGACCCTATTTTCAAAACATGCTATTTCAGACAGGATATGGCAGTCAGATCGATGCGGTTAAATTTGGGCATAACATTATAAATGGTGAAGATTAGGTATTCTGTTTGAGATGGTTGATTTTTGACATCGTTTTGGTGTGGTTAAGATTTGGATTTGCACTGGGGGTGATGGCCGAAGTAGTGTATTTTCAGGGCAGGGTCAAATAAATGTATGGGTCACATATTTTGGTGTAACATCAGCAGCAAGCAATTTAGACATATATTGTTAATATTTGCAATTTCACCTCATTTAAATGATGAGTTTGAAGCTGGAAATCGAAGGTGTGATTTTGAATGTTATACAGTGCATATGCCTCACAAGTTGGTTGTGAGATGGAAGAGAAAGAATAATTCTGGAGTGAGTAGGATGAAGTGGTGGAGAGCGTACCCAAGGAGGAGAGAGTGGTGATTGGAGCGGACTTCAATGGGCATGTTGCTGAAGGGAACGGAGGTGATGAGGAGGTGATGGGCAGGTATGGTGTCAAGGAGAGGAATGTGGAAGGACAGATGGTGGTGGATTTTGAGAAAAGGATGGAAATGGCTGTGGTGAATACATATTTCAAGTAGAGGGTGGAACACAGGGTGACGCATAAGAGTGGAGGAAAGTGCACACAGGTGGACTATATCTTAAGCAGGAGGATCAATCTAAAAGCGATTGGAGACTGCAGGGTGGTGAGAGGGGAGAACGTAAGTTGGCAGCATTTGATGATGGTCTGTATGATGACTTTGGAGACTAAGAAGAGGAAGAGGAAGAGACAAGGATCAAATGGTGGAAGGTGAAGAAGTAAGAATGTTGTGTGGCGATAAGACAGGTGCTGAGTGGTAGTGAAGAGTTGCTGGATGGCTGGGCAAGCACTGCAGAAATAGTGAGGGAGACAGCTAGGAGGGTACTTGGTGTGTCATCAGGACAGAGGAAGGAAGACAAGGAGACTTGGTGGTGGAATGAGGAACTACAGCGAAGTTTACAGACAATGAGGTTGGCAAACAAAAAGTGGTATAGTCAGAGAGATGAAGAAAATACACAGGAGTACAAGGAGATGTGGTGTAAAGCGAAGAGAGAGGTGGGAAAGGCAAAAGAAAAGATGAATGGTGAATTGTTTGAGAGGTTGGGTACAAAGGAAGGAGAAAAGGACTTGTGCCAACTGGCTACACAGAGGGACCAAGATGGGAAGGATGAGCAGCAGGTTGGGGGGATGAAGGATAGAAATGGAAATGTGCTGACAAGTGCGGAGAATGTGTTAAGGTGGAAGGAGTACTTTGAGGGGCTGATGAATGAAGAAATGAGAGACAGAGAAAGTTGGATGATGTGGGGATAGTGAATCAGGAAGTGCAGTGGATTAGCAAGGAGGAAGTGAGGGAAGCTATGAAGAGGATGAAGAGTGGGAAGGCAGTTGGTCCAGGTGACATACCTGTGAAGGCATGGAGATGTTTAGCAGAGATGGCAGTGGAGTTTTTAACTAGACTGTTTAACACAATCTTGGAAAGTGTGAGGATGCCTGGGGGGTGGAGAAGAAGCATACTGGTACCGATTTTCAATAATAAGAGTGATGTGCAGAACTGTACATCTCACTGAGGAGACTTATCCTGCCACTATTGGAGGGTGGTGATGTAATTTCGCTTAAGGATGAGTGACTATCGCTATTGTTAGAAGTTAAGGAAAAAATGGATACTCTGAAAAGCGAGTGTTTGGGTGATGAAGATGACAATGCTATCACACGGGTATTGGACACTGGGGGAGGGGTAGCGACAAATTGAGTTGGAATGCTATGCTCTGGATATATATATATATATATATATATATATATATATATATATGTATAAAGAATGGATGTGGATGTGTGTCCTGGTCGCTGCACTAGCGCCTCCTCTGGTCGGTCGGGGTGCCTATTTGGGGGGGAGGGGAAACTGGGGGGGAATAGCATGATTCTCTCACGCGCTACATCCCCCCTGGTGAAACTCCTCACTGCCAGGTGAAGAGAAGCAGCTAGCGACTCCACATGTATCGGAGGAGGCATGTGGTAGTCTGCAGCCCTCCCCGGATCAGCAGAGGGGGTGGAACAGCGACCGGGACGGCTCAAAAGAGTGGGGTAATTGGCCAAGTACAATTTTTTTTTAAAGGTTATGGCGCAGTAGGTAGGAGGAAAAAGGGATGGAAGCTGTGGCTAGACAGCGAAAAAGGAAACCGCATGGTGACGTCGTGTACTGTGCTGCATTCTGAATTTTGTCAATGCAAAAACCAGAAAACCATACATGTACCGGGGAAGAAAATAATGTTGCCAAAAGGGGAGCGGACTGTTTGTCGCGCTCATTGGATGGATGCAACATAAGCATGTCCTTCCTAACAGTATGCGGGTATATGCAGAAGGGTATCTGTTCACGACCAGACTCTGGATTATTCATCTAAGGCACCTGAAATATTTAGATTGAAGAGATTTAATGCTTTCCCAAGGCACTGTGACTTGGCGGTGAGGTAATGTGCGGTGTGGCTTGCACCCGATTTCACAGATTGGCTCCGCTGTCGAGGGGTCCAGAGGTGCATCCTGGGAGCCTCTTGTTGGTTGACAGACACCGTCATCCATCATCTGGTTTATCGGAGACCAATTCTAAATGGCAGGGCTGTGAGTGTCCTACAGCTGTCTATTATGTAAGGAATTGGCCCTCGGCTCGCTGGGTGGATCCAGCTCACTGAAGTACATAACATAAAAAACTGATGACCTCTTAAAAAATGCACAACTTCAGAGATCTTATATTGGGGGTGACTCCAGATTCATTTGACTGTGAAAGAAAATCCACACCAGCGTCAAGTGACGTTTTCTAATGCCCGCTCTACAGTAAAAACTCTGCTACTGATGTGGAAATAATTCTGTTATAGCTGTTCTTTGCTCTTTTCGCCGTGGATCTATATGAAATCTAATTGATTTAAATCTCATGATAGTGGATCTGTGATGAGGCTTTGGTGTGAACCTGAAACGTGATTGATTCTATTTTTAGTAGTATGTAAAAATGCACCGACTACTCGATTCTCAAAAGATACAGGCATATGATTAAGTCCATCCATCCACTACCCAAGCCGCTTATCCTGCTCTCAGGGTCAGAGGATGCTGGAGCCTATCCCAGCAGTCATTGGGCGGCAGGGGGGGAGACACCCTGGACAGGCCGCCAGGCCACAACAGGGCCGAAACACACACATTCACACCTAGGGGCAATTTAGTACGGCCGAATCACCTGACCTGCATAGCTTTGGACTGTGGAAGGAAACCGGAGCACCCGGAGGAAACCCACGCAGACATGGGGAGAACATGCAAACTCCACACAGAAGACGGCCCAAGATGACCCCCCACGGTTGGACTACCCTGGGGCTCCAACCCAGGACCTTCTTGCTGTGAGGCGACCGCGCTACACCTATGATTAAGTCCATAAATAGCCCAGGATATTCCTCTTTTTTTTAATATTCACCTTTATATGAATCATTTTCAAAGCTATAGATAATGCAAGCCGCATTCAGTCTGCTTTCTTCTTTGCAATGATCTGGCCCATAAGACAGCACTGGTCCCTTCAGCATCACTAATAGCCTTGCCCTCCCGTACAAAGGTGTGACAGCCGTGGCAGAGAAGACAGAATAAATAAATGAATTAAAAAAAACAAAAAACATCTATCTTTTACCTGGCATCACTCTTTGGTAATAATGTATTTATCTTGGGGCAGCAGAGAAGCTGATTGATGAGGTGGGGTGATTGTTTTCATCAATCATGGCTAGGGTAAGAAGCTAGGCCGGTCATACTGAGAATTTGTGCTTGAGCCAGTAATTGAACATCATAGGGGCAAGTGGGGGGGTTGCGGGAGGCGGTACGTGCATCAAAAGGCTCCTTCCAGGATTTGTGCCGAACTCGATATCGCCACGACGCCTCTTCTGATCAAACGTGAGATGAAAAGCTGAGGCCGCGCGCGGCAGCTTTGTAATTGTCATTCTGTGTTCATATAATCTGAATCCTCGCCCAACTTCAATCTCGTCCTGAGCGCCACCTAAATCACGGAGAGGATGACACCTTGGAGACAGCCGAGCAGCTCGGTGAGCCCGTTATGCGTTCCCAGTTGTGTCTTCAGGCTGGCGGAGAGATCGTAATGCCTTGAAACGCCGGGAAGCTGTTGTCATTCACCACCGGTTCTCTTTTTAAGTCACGACCTGATCACTCCCAGCTTGATTTCGTTGTTTGATAAACACGTGTCGTTCTCTTACAATCGAGAAGGTTTGACATTTCAACCTCTGGTTCAGTTTTTTTTTCTTCCTCCATTAACCATGATGGATATTTGTGTCAAACGATGGACTGGCTGCGGTGACATTGAGAGGGGTCAAGAGTCTATGCTATTCAATCAGTCTCTTTTGCAAGTTGCTTGACCCTTGACTCCGCGGCGTGGAATCGATACCCAGTGATTATTTTGAACCTAATCACTGCTTTTGTGTGACATCCATCAAAATGAAAGATGGTAGGCCTTCAGCGTTGTGATTCATAGATCCACACATGCCGAAATATTTCTCGGCGGCGACATGTTTGTGACACATGGCTGCACGTATATACCTGAGACAAATATAGTGTTGTTATGATGCCAGCTACATTTCTCAAGCAATTTATGATGTGGAAAATAAAAAAAGGATAAATCTTTGATAACTTACAATGTATATGAATAATTCCAATCTTCTCTGCATCCCTTGAATACTAAAATAAAGCGACTCTAGTCAGGCGCCACGAAATAACGCCAAAGCGAATGGGTGCTTTAAGGTTTGGGCTATCCAATTATCAATACACATTCAGCATGTTTTAGCAGATTACAAAATCTTTCCAACAGGAGAATGGTGCCTTAATTGTACAATTAATCAATTGCAGTGTATTACTCTCCTGTATCACTTCCCATGGAGCCAAGCCAAGGAAGAGTCCGTCAAGATTAATCACCCCGTTTTTTCACAACAAGGGCACTCCCACCTCAAATTGAATTGTGCTGTATTGATGATGCAAAGGTGCACCCCTTAACTTCATCAATGCAACTTGCAACTGATAATAATTTATCAATATGTTGTGTAGCTACAATGAGACGATATATTATTCCTCTTTGCAATACATCATCAGCTGTGTGTTTTCTCCTCAGACGTGTACCCTAATCTTACATGCTGTACTTGTCTTTTTTATGAAATATCTATATTAGAACTGTGTGAATTTGAATTTTAAACCTTTGTCCGGGTACCGTAGCAGTCTATTCCGTTGCCTACCAACATGGGGGGTCGCCAGTTCGAATCCCCGTGTTACCTCCGGCTTGGTCGGGCGTCCCCACAGACACAATCGGCCGTGTCTGCGGGTGGGAAGCCGGATGTGGGTGTGTGTCCTAGTCGCTGCACTAGCACCTCCTCTGGTCGGTCGGGGCACCTGTTAAGGGGGGAGGGGGAACTGGGGGGGAATAGTGTGATCCTCCCACGCGCCACGTCCCCCTGGTGAAACTCCTCACTGTCAGGTGAAAAGAGGCAGCTGGTGACTCCACATTTATCGGAGGAGGCATGTGGTAGTCTGCAGCCCTCCCCGGATCAGCAGAGGGGGTGGAGCAGCAACCGGGATGGCTCGGAAGAGTGGGGTAATTGGCCAAGTACAATTGGGGAGGAAAAAAAAGGGGGGAATAAATGAATAAACAAACAAACAAACAAACAAACAAATAAATTGTAAACCTCTCATTCCTTCCAACTCTACAATAAATCAGACTTGGGATAGAAGGTGTAAGCATGGGTGTCAGAGTCTAAGGCACAACAACCCAACTGCAGGTCTAGCTGGAACCAAATATACCAATAACTTTCACTTGCACTATTTTTCACTTTCACTACATAGCTCAGTGGCTAAACCAGCTCACCCAGGATCAACACATGGCCAACACAATTCTTGCTTGTTAAAACAACTAGGACTGTGACGATAACTGCATGACTGCAATACTGTGGTTATGTGATACCTACCACAGGGTTGGGCTCATTACCAGCATCACCGCAATTTTTTTTTTGTATTCTTCTCCTTTTTTTGTTGTTGCTGGTTAGCGTTAAATGAGAGCATATGATATGTGATATGAATATAAACTAATGCTGTCTAAATTAACACGTTAATTTTATGATTAATTTGAAATATTTAAGGCGAGTTTTGTTTACCAGGAATTGGTGGCTGTTTGAGGCTGTTTCAAAGGCATATCGGGGAGATTCGGTTATGCGTGTTCCCTCCTGCTTGTCGGTTTTATAGAAAGCTACCTCTTTCTCTGCTCGACACAACACAATTTGAGCTGCGCACACCGTTGGGTTCAGCGCACGTGACTCAGTGTTCGGGGATGTCATAGGGGACAGAGCAAAATAAGTGGACTTTTCAAAACTTCTAGCAGTACAAGATCGTCAGTGTATTCATAACCTTTTTATTTTTACATTTTAATTTACATTATTGATGTTATTATATCATCTATTTTTTAGCTCAGCCACTGAGGATGCACAAGGTAGTTCATTCTTCGTGCCGGTCAAAAGCCCGGATAAATGGGAAGGGTTGTGTCAGGAAGGGGATCCAGCGTAAAATCTTTGCCAAATCAAAAATGCGAATCATAAATCAGATTTCCATACGGGATCGATTGAGGCCCAGGTCACCAACGACCGCCACCAGTACTGTTGGCAAACAGGGTGCCGGTGGAAGCTGTGTTATTGTTGGGTGAAGGAGAAGGAGAGGTGGAAGGCTTGTCCAGAGGCAGCAGGAGAGGAGGAAGGGTAGGATTGTGGAGGTGAGAGTCAGCAATATGAATGTTGGCACTATGACTGGTAAAAGGAGAGAGCTGGCTGATATGATGGAGAGAAGAAAGGTAGATATACTGTGTGTGCAAGAGACCAGGTGGAAGGGGAGTAAGGCCAGGAGCATCAGAGGTGGGTTCAAACACTTCTACCATGGTGCGAATGGGAGGAGAAATGGGGTAGGGGTAATCCTGAAGGAAGAGTATGTCAAGAGTGTGCTGGAGGGTGAAGAGAGTGTCAGACAGAGTGATGAGTATGAAGCTGGAAATCGAAGGTGTGATGATGAATGTTGTCAGTGCATATGCCCCACAAGTTGGGTGTGAGGTGGAAGAGAAAGAATAATTCTGGAGTGAGTTGGATGAAGTGGTAGAGAGTGTGCCCAAGGAGCAGAGAGTAGTGATTTGAGCAGACTTCAAAGGACATGTTGGTGAAGGGAACAGAGGTGATGAGGAGGTGATGGGTAGGTATGGTGTCAAGGAGAGGAATGTGGAAGGACAGATGGTGGTGGATTTTGTGAAAAGGGTGGACATGGCTGTGATGAACACATATTTCGAGAAGAGGGAGGAACACAGGGTGACGTACAAGAGTGGAGGAAAGTGCAGACAGGTGGACTATATCTTATGCGGGAGGCGCGATCTTAAAGTGATTGGAGACTGCAAGGTGGTGACAGGGGAGAATGTAGCTCGGCAGCATCAGATGGTGGTCTTTAGGATGACTTTGGAGACGAGGAAGAGAGTGAAGGCAGAACCAAGGATCAAATGGTGGAAGTTGAAGGAGGAAGACTGTTGTGTGGTGTTCAGGGAGGAGTTATGACAGGCACTAGTTAGTACTGAAGAGTTGCCAGATGGTTGGGCAACTACTGCAGGAATGGTGAGGGAGACAGCTAGGAGGGTACTTGGTGTGTCATCTGGACAGAGGAAGGAAGACAAGGAGACTTGGAGGTGGAATGAGAAAGTACAGAAAAGTATACAGAGGAAAAGGTTGGCAAAGAAGAAGTGGGATTGTAAGAGAGATGAAGAATGTAGACAGGAGTACAAGGAGGTGCAGCATAAAGCAAAGAGAGAGGTGGTAAAGGAAAAGGCGTATGGTGAGTTGTATGACAGGTTAGACACTGAGGAAGGAGAAAAGGACTTGTACCGATTGGCTACACAGAGGGACCGAGCTGCAAAGGATGTGCAGCAGGTTAGAGTGATGAAAGATAGAGTTGGAAATGTGCTGACAAGCGAGCAAAGTGTGTTGAGAAGGTGGAATGAGTACTTTAAGGGGTTGATTAATAAAGAAAATGAGAGAGAGAGAGAAGGTTGGATGATGTGGGGATAGTTAATCGGGAAGTATGGTGGATTATCAAGGAGGAAGTTTGAGCAAATATGAAGAGGAGGAGGAGTGGGAAGGCGGTTGGTCCTGGACCTGTGGAGACACGGAGGTGTTTAGGAGAGATGGCAGTGGAGTTTTTAACTACTAGATTGTTTAACACAATCTTGGAAAGTGAGAGGATGCTTGAGGAGTGGAGAAGAGGTGTACTCCCACAGTCCAAAGACATGTAGGTCAGGTGAATCGGCCATACTAAATTGTCCCTAGGTGTGAATGTGTGTGTGTGTGTGTGTGTGTGTGTGTGTGTGCCGCCCAGTGACTGCTGGGATGGGCTCCAGCATCCCCGTGACCCTGAGAGCAGGCTAAGCAGTTTGGGGAATAGAATAGAATAGAATAGGATAGAATAGAATAGAATAGAAAAGCTTTTTGGGAACATGAAGGTAGCACTCATTGTTGTGCATTCTGAAGAATGACCCAGCCTCTGTGGTCTCCATTGTGAATCAGCCCATCCATCACCAACTCGTGCATGGTGAGCCACATCATATTTATGGTCTGTGTCCAGTCTATTCTGTAGCACCCCACACAGTGTAGACAACTCTGCGCTACGGGTTGGAGGTCAGATGACCCACACTGGCCTTCCATCCAAGCTCCTCTTCAGACATCATATCGACTGCCACGGTCTTCCATATGAAAGCCTCTTCCCCAGTTTGAAGAACACTAGCTCTGGCCTTGTTGAGCTGAAAAAGACAGGGAAGACAGAAAATAGACCACAGAAATCATCAACTGGGGGAAGAGTCTAAGAGGTCCTAGGAAAATGATTATTTTTTGATGTACTATTATCTTCCTTTGCCTCATGCGACCGGTAATCCTGCCCTCCTCTTTCTTCTCTATATTACACTACCGTTCAAAAGTTTGGGATCACCCAAACAATTTCGTGTTTTCCATGAAAAGTCACACTTATTCACCACCATATGTTGTGAAATGAATAGAAAATAGAGTCAAGACATTGACAAGGTTAGAAATAATGATTTGTATTTGAAATAAGATTTTTTTTACATCAAACTTTGCTTTCGTCAAAGAATCCTCCATTTGCAGCAATTACAGCATTGCAGACCTTTGGCATTCTAGCTGTTAATTTGTTGAGGTAATCTGGAGAAATTGCACCCCACGCTTCCAGAAGCAGCTCCCACAAGTTGGATTGGTTGGATGGGCACTTCTTTGAGCAGATTGAGTTTCTGGAGCATCACATTTGTGGGGTCAATTAAACGCTCAAAATGGCCAGAAAAAGAGAACTTTCATCTGAAACTCGACAGTCTATTCTTGTTCTTAGAAATGAAGGCTATTCCATGCGAGAAATTGCTAAGAAATTGAAGATTTCCTACACCGGTGTGTACTACTCCCTTCAGAGGACAGCACAAGCAGGCTCTAACAGGTACTATTTAATGAAGATGCCAGTTGGGGACCTGTGAGGCGTCTGTTTCTCAAACTAGAGACTCTAATGTACTTATCTTCTTGCTCAGTTGTGCAACGCGGCCTCCCACTTCTTTTTCTACTCTGGTTAGAGCCTGTTTGTGCTGTCCTCTGAAGGGAGTAGTACACACCGGTGTAGGAAATCTTCAATTTCTTAGCAATTTCTCGCATGGAATAGCCTTCATTTCTAAGAACAAGAATAGACTGTCGAGTTTCAGATGAAAGTTCTCTTTTTCTGGCCATTTTGAGCGTTTAATTGACCCCACAAATGTGATGCTCCAGAAACTCAATCTGCTCAAAGAAGTGCCCATCCAACCAATCCAACTTGTGGGAGCTGCTTCTGGAAGCGTGGGGTGCAATTTCTCCAGATTACCTCAACAAATTAACAGCTAGAATGCCAAAGGTCTGCAATGCTGTAATTGCTGCAAATGGAGGATTCTTTGACGAAAGCAAAGTTTGATGTAAAAAAAATCTTATTTCAAATACAAATCATTATTTCTAACCTTGTCAATGTCTTGACTCTATTTTCTATTCATTTCACAACATATGGTGGTGAATAAGTGTGACTTTTCATGGAAAACACAAAATTGTTTGAGTGATCCCAAACTTTTGAACGGTAGTGTATATCCTTGGTTCATCCTGTCACCCTTTCAAATAGTCACATATTAAGTCTCGCAGGCTGCTAGACAGAGAAAAACAAGTTTTGCTTATTGCTAAATGCAGACTATACAGTAGAGCAGTAAATTGTATATTGATTTAAGTTTAGGACATTAGGTAGCCCCCTAATAGAGATAGGCCTAATTATCTGGACAATGTGACTCACCTTTTACAACTTCAGGATCCACATCTCTAAAAGCCAGCGACAAGTTGTTCAGAAGATGTGTTGTGACCTCCTGGTTGTGCAGGGGAAGTATCACTGTAGAGAAGAAAGGAAATGAGATTAGAAGTTAATTTAGAATTCCAGGTACTGTTATGAAACAATCGTGACGATATACCTACAAAACACGTTAGCTTACCTTGTGTCCGGATCATATACCTGTGGGTGTTGATTTCAGCATTCTCCACACAGCTTCCTGTAAAAACCAAAATTAGTACAAGGGTTAAATTC
This sequence comes from Lampris incognitus, assembly GCF_029633865.1. Classification (NCBI taxonomy): domain Eukaryota; kingdom Metazoa; phylum Chordata; class Actinopteri; order Lampriformes; family Lampridae; genus Lampris; species Lampris incognitus. The sequence continues at coordinate 39,423,801 of NC_079221.1, forward strand.
AACCATATTAAGGGATTAAAGCAGATAAAGAAATGCAAACACATCAGAATATGTGGCAGACATACAAAAAATCAGCAGGCAACAAATATAAACTTACCGATAGTTATTTCCAGACTCCTCCTGTGCCTCTTTGAGCTCTCTAATGTATTTATCCATCCTGTCCATCCACCGAATAACATTCTCCATGACCCTTTCCTGCTGTTCAGACATCGTCTTAAAAAATACATGTAACATTGACACCAGTTGTTTGTTTTCATTCACAGTCGGAGTTGGAATAATTGGATATTCCCGGCACACAGGAGTGGCCTCCGTACTCTGCTGTCTGTTGGAAAACTCATGTTCTTTTGCAAGCCATCTTCAAAATGGCCATTATCAACAGGAAACAGTGTGCAGCTTCTGGTATGTTCTGTAAACTTCTGCAAACCTTGCCTCTCCTACATACAGGTAACCAACCCCCTTAACCAATTCAAATTTTGCTCTACAGTTGAACACAATGCTATTGGTTACTTTCATACTACGTGATGCATGCACACAAAACTGACTGGACAGGACTCATCCTTTTCATTATCTCTCTTGACTTGTCCCGACTGCTCTGCCAAATACTCTTTTCCGATTGCAGAAGCAAAATGAAAACAAAACAAAACTGCCATTCACCTTTCAGTTTCATTTTCCACTTCCGGTGTGGGAAGATGGTGGTGCAAACTCACATTTGCAGCGGCCTCACACAGTGCCTACCGTGCAGTGTCTTTGTCTGCACCTGTGTCTAGGTTTGTGTCTTTGTCATGTGGCTGGGAGAGCTAGCGCTGGATTGGCTGGGGGAGCTTGGTCTGCTGTGACCTGTGGGTCCGGGGACCGTGGCCCTGCCCGGAGCTGTGCCCAAAGAGGAAACTCTGAGGGCAGTCTGACAGGACGCGGAAGCGGGGCAGGCTAAGCTAACTGCTAGCCCTTGCAGACCAGCCGTTCTCACATTCATCCTGGCTGGCATTCGTTCTCTTGGACAGTGAAAGTTTTTTTCTTTTGTTTTTTTTTTTTTTTTGGATATGTTGGCTATAGTGTTTTTGTAGGTTTGTAGTTTTTGCATTTATTTATTTATATACTTATTTTGTAGTTTGGATATATGTGTTCTTGTAGTTTTTGGATATGTGTTTTAGCCTTTGTGTTGCACTGCTGTGGGCTGGGGGAAACGATATTTTGTTTCATTTCATGTGCGCAAGTACATGAAATGAAAAATAATGACAAATAATTTTTCCTGATTCCTGATTCGTGAGTAGTCATGGAAGGAATAAGGGAAACAAAGACAGCTGTGTGATCATTGTGACAATGTCATTTTGCATACTCTGTCTTATTTACTCAAGAAAACGCATTTTCTCAATGGACTTTGGATGAAAGATACCCCCGATGCTTTGCGGTTTCCAGCAAATGTGTTTTGCATGCAACCAGGGGACAAAGAGCATGAGCAACAACACCCAGAAACTGATGACGGCGGCACTCTGCAGGGTAAGATTGTCAGCCTAATATCATGCTACAAAGTTTTAAAAAAGCTTGTAGCTTGCTAACTGCTAGACAAGTTTAGAGACTGTTGTAGTGCCAAAGCTCCCAGAGAAAGGTGTGGGCTACTTCCTGTGTATTTCCAATATAGTGTGAACTTAACGTTAGTATACATTTTCATGATTCTGTCATGCAGTACACTTGGTGATGCATGGTAGATTGTGGGTGTATGTTTCCATCTGTGTGAGTAAAATGGGACTTGTGTTGGTGTCACAGATAACATCGTTGATGAAGATGTCAAGCGTTTCCTCAGTGCCAGTGACACAGCACAGTCTCCAGATGATGATGAAGTTCAGGGGTAATTTTTCTGTGGAAGAGGATCTGCTTCAAGATACTGACATTGTAGGAGAGGGATATACAGACGCAGATGGGTTCGCTGAAGACAGCTCTGCACATTTGAAGCAGCTTGCACTTATGCCTTTGGCACAGCAAGCTGTTTTCAAAATATCAGCTCGTGCAGCCTTTGCACTCTTGCAGTGTATAAGACAATTCATTTGGCTCATGGGACACATTCTGTGCGTAAACACACTCAGTGAGCTGACTAGAAGGATCCCCGAGACTTTATATTCACTCAGGAAATTGACGAGACAGTTTTTTTTTTTTTTCAGTGTGTAGTTTGCCCTAAGTGTATGGTAGCATACACTTGAGGAATCATACACCATCTGCAGAACTGGTTCAGAAATCAGCTACACGCATGGTTATATTCCTTTCCACAATCACCCACAGAAGAAATTAAGCATTTATGAGAAGGTTCATCAGCTCAAGGTTATAAAAACTGCCGGTATCCCATATGAATCTACTGTTACAAGAAGGTTACTCGGTCTTTGGAGCCTTTTGTGAGAAGATCTGGATGTTTGGAGATGTGTGAACAACGGAGACACCGGAACATGCCTGACTCTGTCATGGGGGATGCATACAACGGGAAAATCTGGCAGGACTTTCAATATGTGAATGGGCAACTAGTTCTTGCAGAACCTAATAATGTTGTACTGCTGATAAATGTTGACAGGTACCAGCCCCTTTTTCATGGTTTATTCATTAAAGTTTTCTTCAAGTACAAAATAAATGTAGAGCGCAATGAAGAGAAAACACTACCAAAATGGTAGTTCAGCAATTTCACTGTTATTACAATAGAAGAGATAGACCTAACCCAGTCTGCTCCATCCACCCTCAGGTATGGAGACCAGCAGTTACAGAGAAAATAAAAAAATAGATATAACATACCAACAAACAAGCAAAACAAAACAAGACAAAAAGGGATGTCTCACATACCTAGGGTCAAGGCAGAGAGGCACTCTCCAGTACAAAGGCATTCATACACTCGAGACATTACCATTCATGGGCTACCACCATGAAAGAGCTTTTGGAGGCTGTGAAGCAAGGGTTTATACATGCAAGAAGAAGTGTTACCACATCGTATTAAATCTAGATACATATCTTCGCACTATCAAATCTTTTAAAGTTTTGAGAACATTAATTCATCCTTTAACCACAGTGAATGAGAGGGGGACGCCGTGCTTTCCAGTGTCTCTAAATTAGACGTCTAGCTATCAGGCAGAGAAAAGCAACAATTTCTGACTTAGATTAGGATACCTGGATGGAGTCTGGCAAGACCCCAAATAGGGCTGTGAGTGGACACAGTTCCAGCAGTTCCCACAATACATCCAAAAGAGTGGGGAATATAGAGACCACGTATGTGTGCAGGGAAGGGCATGTCCGAAACATATGCAAAAGTGTACCACGAACCTGTCGACATCTATCACACAGTGGGTCAATGTTAGAGTAGACATGGGACAATCGAGACTTGGTCCAGTGTGCACGGTGTAAAAGCTTGCACTGAATAACCCCACGTCTGGCACATGTAGAAGACGAGAGAACACGCCAGAGGATAGACCCTCATACCTCTGCCACATCCACACCTAAATCTTGGGAGCAAAGAGCTAAAAGTGTCTGGTCAGAAGGAGAACAGAGGGAGGGAGTAATGCCATAGAGTGTAGATATTATACTTTTCATTATCAGGAGGACCTTGAGCATTTTATCGATAGGTGTATCTACTGGGATGTGTGGGACAGTTCTATATGTTGTTCCGTAAAAATCTCTTACTTGGAAATATCTGTAAAGATGAGGATTTGGGAGGTGGAATTGCTCAGCCAGCTGTTGAAAGGAAGCAAAGACATCCTCCAGAGACAAGTTTCTCACTGTGCATATACCTTTCTGAAACCACAGCTTGAAAGCATTATCCTGCATTGAGGGGGGGAACGGGGTCATTATGGAGTTGGTGCTGACTCTTTAAGCGCTCCCCATATTTGGTCGGTGTCATATGTCTTGTTGTTTTGAAATTGCCAAGAGAGGAACGGTTCCAAGATGAAAATATGATTTTAGCTGGAGTGATCTAAAGAACCCAAAATCAACATTAATGTATGCCATGAGTGCTTGGTTGATGAGCTCCGAGAACTGTGGGAAGGAGTTCTCACGATGGACTCTTCACCCTTGGGATGCCAGGTTTACAGAGCAGCCCTGCTCTGCCTCTCATCTGATACCCCATCTTCCCACGAATGTGGGAGTTTTGTTGGCCGTGGCGCACTGAGAGGTAAGCTGTGATCTATTTTTCATACTTATACTGCTCAGTGTTTCCTATTATATGGAATGAATCAAATATTAAAAACCATCTGTTTTCTTTCCAGGATGTAACAAGTGACTGAAGATATTTAAGAAGACAACATTGGGGGGGGGGGGCAGACTTCTCCAGATTTGATGGATTAACTTGGACTTTTCACACCTCAGAAGAACACGGAAGATTTGCAAAGATGACAGAGAAGGCCACAACAAGGTAAGCCCAGAAGAAACTGGAAGTGAAGCATGGTGCCAGATGATCTGAACTTTTCTCCTTGCCATACTTTGAGGCCATCCAATTTGTTGTCATGATCTATACTCAGCACCACAACTCCGCAGTTAAGTCGTACTAAGTAGAGAGTATTAGTGCTAATTCCACTGCGCACAGTGGTAGAGATTTAAGCAAAGTCTACTTAATATTTTCCTTTGTTTACATTTGTCTTACTGTGTTTGTTTTTGTAGCTTTTATATCTTTTCAATTCATTTTACAATGAACTTTTTTTATATCATATCAATTAATGTTTCACCTTTGTTATAAGAAAAGAACGCCCAGATGTCTCTGCTGTCAGTGTTTCTTTGCTGGGCCATTCAGACTCCCTTTAACTTGGCTCTACGAGGCTGTTTACACCTGCCATTAACAGGCGTCTTGGGTTATCCGATCACCCAATGCATCCTCAATGTGTCTTGTGATCTGATCTCCCAGGTCACATTTGGTGGTGGCCTGCGGCGCATTTGTCCACATCACATTTGAAATGTAAACACACGTGTCCCACAGCACATTGAAGGACCAGCTAGCCGGTCACCAAAGCCTCCTCTGGGTTTAGGTTTTTTTTTAAATTTTTTTTTTAACCTGGTCTGTAATATCTGCCACACATCAGGCCCGCAGCTGTGAAAGAGCGCCTGCCAGCGTGCACACTCGAGTTCAACTTCAGGTTCACGTTCATTTATCCAGCGCAGAGCGGGGCCCGAGCCTCTCAAACCCGCCGGAGTAATTAAAAAATCTGAGTCTGAACCGACGTGATCGGGTCAAGTCTGACAGGGTTCGGGTTGAAAGTTACAAACTGTGTTCAGACATTTACATTTTCCCACATGGCGAGTTTTAAGAATGAGTTTCAACTTTTGCTGTGTAATTTTGAGCACAAAATGAAAGAAGGCAAACAATATGAGCCTGACACTCGTGATTCACTCGGTTAATCTTCCTCATCAGATTATTTGTCTCTATCTGGCGGGACATGCATCTGCTGCGTCCATGCCATAATAATGTGAAACTATTTGTCCCCAATAGACTATTTCTTAAATGCAATATATCAGGTCAGGGGTCTGAAGGCCTTCGGACAGAGTTATATCATCTTTATCTTCATCATCATCATCATCAGCATAATAACGTTTTATTTACGCAGCACTTTTTAAAAACCTGCTGTGCTTCACAACAATGTGAAATGGAAATATACTGGACTAGTAAGTGACCCGCAACCAAGTTGCGGTGATCATGACGTTTATTAGCTATCCACCCGTCTAAATCTCCTTCCTCTTCATCCTGCCAGCTAACCGCCTTCCCCCTGCCCCTAAACCCCCCCCCACTCCAACTCCCTCCCCCCAAATGCTCAGAATCACTTGAAATGCCGAGAAAAGTGGTTTTTAGCCATTTTTAGAAGATGCATATTTTGCAAAAGTATGCATAATTATATTTTAATTTTCTGCTATTTTTCTGGTCCTCTCTGGAACAATACCTACCACCTCCAAAAGAAATTAGGATCATAAATGCTTTAGTTTTCGGTCCCGCTATCTACACTAACACACACTAACACACACACACACACACACACACACACACACACACACACACATTCCGAAGATATATGAGTAGAAGGTGCGAAAGTACCCACACCTGTACGACACGTCACAGAGAGGATACATACCACCGTCTCTTCAGTGTGTTGTCTTGTAGAGCCAGCAGGCAAGAGCATGTCTTCCTCGTCGTCAGTGTCGGACGCCATGACAGAAGAGTGTAAACAACACGCAAGCATTGTGGGTAATGTAGTGTTTCACGGACAGTTTTTACAGGAAACTACAACGGGGAAGTGCGCTCGACTATGGAAGCCCAAATGACTGCGGACATTCCTCGTGGAGTCCGCTCCGCGTGCGTTCCGCCCGAGTATGTTTGGGCCTTTAAATCTGATTCATCAGATAAGACACTCGGACACTTCCACGCGCGCAACAGCGGACAACTTTATTGTTCGTCAGACCCGCCAAAACCCGAACCGCCCGCACGCGCTGATTTCCATTCAAAAACAGAAAACTTTATTGAGTTCACGTCACGACCCATGCAAATGCGACTGTGACGTTGTGGCTTATTTCACGGACGCTTTCTATTTGCAACGCTGCTCGCTGTCTCCGCCCGCCGTCCAGCAAGCCGTTAAGAACGCGAGGTTTGTGCGAACGGCGGAAAGAGCCGAGGCGTGACGTAGCCAGAGCCCGCCATCTTGTTGAACTGCTCAGGATTCTGAAGGGATTCCACATATTTTATGCATATTCCGCATATTATGCAGATTTTTAATGTTCCTGTGGAGTTAGAAAACAACGAGACAGGAGACGTGAGAGTAGACGTAGTCGAGGTAGTTTACGAGCTCCAACTTAGCATGTCATACATTCGACAACGACACTGAACCGTGAACCGGAAGCGGAAGTGCATTATGTGACCCCTCGCCTCTTACCTTAAAGGTACACCGTCCTCTTAGGTGAATGTCTCTCGTTATATAGATGTGGGTCACCACACAGGCCCCCCCAGAATTCACCTACACAAAACAATGCAAAACAGCAAAAGTGCAAGTTATGAACATAAAGATAGACTCTACAACAGAACAGTCAATGACATAGTGCAAAGTCACGGGGAAAACAGGTGACGAGTTGGGGGGCGGACCCTGCGGCCATAACGGCTGCGCTTCACAGGAGGGGAAACAGATGGGGTCGAAACTCGGGCCATAGGCGGGGCCGAAGCAGGAACAGAGGCAGGTGCCAGGGCCGACCTAGGAGGGTGCCCCCGCCGCGGGGGTAGGGCCAATTGCATTGGCTCCCCAATGTCCAAGTGAGCGGGCTCGAGACGGTCTATAGCGACCCGCTCCGGCCTGCCCCCCATGTCCACCACAAAGTTCTTATCCCCCGCCTCCAGGACGCGGAAGGGCCCGTCGTATGGGGGCTGCAGCGGGGACCGATGGCTGTCGTGCCTAATGAAGACGTACCTCGCCGATGGCAGATCCTTGGGGATGTAGGACCGGGGGAGGCAGTGTTGAGACATCGGAACGGGAGCGAAGGCACCGGCAGCGCTCCGGGACGCACTGAGGTGAGAGGCGGCCGACCAGGGAGCCGTAGCATCCGGAAGAAACTCCCCCGGAACCCGCAGGGGCTGGCCATACACCAGCTCAGCGGAGGAGGTCTGGAGGTCTTCCTTCGGGGCCGAACGCAGGCCGAGCATGACCCACGGGAGCCGGTCCATCCAGTCGCAGCCCGTGAGGCTTGCCCGCAGAGCGGCTTTCATGTCCCGATGGAACCGCTCACAAAGTCCGTTGCTCTGCGGGTTGTACGCCGTAGTGCGGTGGATCTTCACCCCCAGGTGCTCAGCGACCGCCGTCCAGAGCTCCGAGGTAAACTGGGAGCCCCGGTCGCTCGTGATGTCACCAGGCGTGCCGAAACGGGCCACCCAGCAGCCGATGAACGCCCGCGCTACCTCTGCTGCCGTCGTGGACAAGGGAATAGCCTCTGGCCACCTGGTGGCCCTGTCCACAATAGTGAGGAGGAACGTATAACCACGGGAGGGGGGCAGGGGACCCACCAGGTCAACATTGACGTGGTCAAACCGCCTCTCTGGAACCACAAACGGCGCCAAAGGGGCCTTGGTATGGCGGTGCACCTTGGCGCGTTGGCACGCCACACACGAGCCGGCCCAGGCTCTAACATCCTTACGGAGCCCAGGCCAAACGAACTTGACGCTCACCAGCTTGGTCGAGGCCTTCACTCCCGGGTGGGAAAGGCCGTGGACGGTGTCGAAAATTCGGCGCCGCCAGGAAGTAGGCACCAGGGGGCGCGGTTGACCGGTGGAGATGTCACAGAGGAGGGTGGTGTTGGCCGCGTCGAACGTCACGTCCTCCAGCCGTAGCGCCGTAGGGGTCGACCGGTAGTCTTGAACGGTCGCGTCCTTGGCTTGGTCCGCTGCCATAGCGGCATAGTCGAGTCCCAAGTGAACGGCGTTAACAACCGCCCGTGAAAGGCAGTCGGCGACGAAGTTATCCTTGCCCGACACGTGTTGTATGTCCGTGGTAAACTCGGAAACCGCCGCGAGATGGCGCTGCTGACGCCCAGACCACGGTTCTGAGGTTTTGGCCATACAGAACGTCAGCGGTTTGTGGTCCACGAAAGCGGTGAACTGTCGGCCCTCCAATAGGAACCTTAAGTGTCTGGTTGCGAGGAAGAGACCCAGTAGTTCCCTATCAAAGGTGCTGTATTTGCGCTCGCTCTCACAGAGTTGTTTACTGAAGAACGCCAATGACTGCCAGCCCCCCCCCCCACCCACTGCTCACACACATAGTCGGAGGCATCCGTTGTAAGGGCTATGGGGGCGGCAGACGACGGGTGAGCTAGCAGCGCAGCGTTGGCCAGCGCGGTCTTGGCGGCCACAAAAGCCTCTTCCATCCCCGAAGACCAGTCCAGCTCGTCCTTAGACTTCTTACCCCGCAGGGCCTCATACAGGGGACGCATGATGTGGGCGGCACGGGGCAGGAAACGGTTATAAAAGTTCACCATGCCCAGGAATTCCTGCAGCGACTGTACAGTGCGGGGGCGGGGGAACATGGTGACAGCCTCAACCCTGGCAGGGAGGGGAACGGCCCCCTGGGGAGTGATGTGGTGCCCGAGGAAGGTGATGGACGACTCCCCGAACTGACACTCAGCTGGGTTGATGATGAGGCCGTGTTCGCTGAGCCTGTCGAACAGCTGTCTGAGGTGCGTCATGTGTTCCTCCGCCGACGCGCTGGCCACGAGGATGTCGTCTAAGTACACAAACAAAAATGGCATGTCGCGGAGCACAGAATCCATAAGGCGCTGAAACGTCTGCGCTGCCCCTTTAAGGCCGAAAGGCATACGTAAAAACTCAAAGAGCCCAAACGGTGTGATGACAGCCGTTTTTGGGACATCCAGTGGGTGGACCGGCACTTGGTGATACCCCCGCACTAAGTCGATTTTGGAATAGATGGCAGCGCCCGCCAGGTGGGTAGAGAAATCTTGTATGTGCGGTATGGGGTACCGGTCGGGGGTCGTGGCATTGTTTAGGCGACGGTAGTCCCCGCACGGGTGCCAACCCCCGTCGGCCTTAGTAACCATGTGAAGAGGGGAAGCCCACGGGCTGTCAGAACGGCGGACAATGCCGAGGCGCTCCATAGTCGAAAACTCCTCCCTGGCTATTGCGAGCTTGGCCGAGTCGAGGCGTCGGGCCCAGGCATAAACCGGGGGGCCCACTGTGGTGATATGATGTTCCACGCCGTGCTTGGCCACCGCCGAGGAGAAGGTGGGTGTGGTGAGCTCGGGGAAATTGGCGAGCAGGCGTTGGTATGGATCCCCGGTGGAGAGTGTGTTAGCGAGGCACAGCGCTCCAGCCCCCCCAAGCGTGCAGGGGTATAACGCAAAAGAGACGGCATCAATCACGTGACAGTTTTTAACATCCACCAGCAGGTTGAAAGCACAGAGGAAATCCGCACCTAGGAGCGGGGTGGATACAGCAGCCATCACAAAGTCCCAGCCGAAACGTCGGCCGCCAAAACACACGTCCATATGTCTGATACCGTACATCCGAATGGACGTGCCGTTGGCGGCGTCCATCTGGGGGCCGTGACTGTCGGTCATCGTGTCCACAGCTTGTGCTGGTAGTATGCTGCGTTGAGCGCCAGAGTCAACCAGCAGCCGCCGGCCCGACAAGGAGTCTCTGATGAACAACAGCTTGCAGTCACGGCCGGCGCCCATAGCCGTTAACGAGCGCCGGCCTTGGCGTTTCCCTGAACCCTGTAACTGCAGGGTTTGCGACACCGTTTTGCTTTTGCCCCAAACCTGGCATGGTAATAACAGAGCCCGTCGTCAGGTTGGCGGCGGGCTGTCACCGCAGCCGCGGTGTCCATATAGTCGTACACAGGTGGTGGTGGGGCGGTCTGGTGGGGTAGCAGGGCATGCACAAACTGTTGCCGGTTGGCCAGGAAAACCCTGTCTGCTTCAGCAGCCAGAGAACGGTAGTCCTTGGAGGCGGCGAGAGGAGAACTGGCCAGTGCTGTGCGTACAGGTGCGGGGAGCTGCCTCAGAAAAATGTGTGTGAAAAGAAAGGCCGCATCAGCCGATCCCAGCACAGACAGCATTTTTTCCATTAACTCAGACGGTTTGCCGTCGCCGAGGCCATTCAGGGATAGTAAACGGTCTGCCTTCTCCAGCTCCGACAGTTCAAATAGTTTCAGGAGGAATGTCTTTATAGCATCGTACTTGCCAGCAGCTGGCGGAGCTTCCAACAGTGTCATTGCTCGCGCCGTTGTCGATGTGTCTAACGCCGCCACTACGTGGAAGTACTGCGTTGCATCCTGCGTTATCCCTCTCAGCTGGAACTGGGCTTCCACATGTTGAAACCACGGCCGTGGATTATGCTGCCAAAAGTCGGGTAGCTTTACAGAAGCGGTGTAAATGCTAGCGTTAGCAATAGCCATGTTGTTAGCACCGGCTTCGTCGTTGTCAGACATACTCGTATTAGTAGTTTGATCACGTCGTAGACGTAGACGTAATCGAGGTAGTTTACTAGCTCCAACTTAGCATGTCATACATTCGACAACGACACTGAACCGTGAACCGGAAGCGGAAGTGCATTATCTGACCCCTCGCCTCTTCCCTTAAAGGTACACCGTCCTCTTAGGTTAATGTCTCTCGTTATATAGATGTGGGTCACCACATTCTGCTATTTTTTATAGGTGCCCCTGATCATCCCCGATAACCTCCAAAAAGAATCAAGGCCCCAAGTGCTTTAGTTTGGCCGTTTATAGACTCCCACACAGACACACATTGTGAAAATACAGGAGTCGATGATTAATTTTGGGTTTTTAAGAGCACTTCAAATTTGGAACGACAACATAATTTGACAGTAATAACTTACAGATGTGAAATACATACTAATTGACGGCGCATTACAATGAGGCTCGAGCGAGCAAGGATGTCTCGTTTTGCTAAATGCCTGTTGCCTCGACTCCTCTCTCCTCGTGTTTCTGTATGTGCTTGCATGTTTATTTACGCGATTGTGCCACGTGCCACGGGGAGGGTTCGAGACGAGGGCGGACATGGTTTTAGGCGATTAAAACAGGCCTTATCTAATAATGTTTTTCATTCACGTACAATTGACTTGATTTGACTTGACTTCACTCGCACGGGCTGGTGCGCGCGCTCTCTCCACCCCCTACCACAGTGACGCCCGTGCTCATTTGCATATAGAGCGGGGAAGTGAGATCCGATCACAAGTGGTCACTCGAGATGCACGTGGAGATGCATTCTAATGCCAGGTGTGAAGTGACGCACTTGGAGCTTGTTATCGGCTCGCCCGGGACGCGTTAATGCCAGGCTAAACAGCCTCTGTTTCACCTCTTTCCGCAACACACAGTATGTGTAAAAGCACTCCATGTCAGACTGTTTTTAGACAATCGCACTGAGCAGGAATTATTGTCATTTCATTCCATGTTCTTGCATAGACAAAAGAAACACAATTTCGTTTCCCCCAGCCCACGGCAATGCAACACAAAAGACGAAAACACATATCCAAAACTTCCCAAAAACAACACCACCAAAATCACACAAAAACAGGGAGAATAAAGCAAAATAACACACAGTCAACAGCACAGTCCACTCAGTGCAACACAGTCCAAAAACTCCACTGTCCAGGTGAATGAACGCCAGCCAGGATTGTCGGAACTGCCGGTCTGCATGGGCTAGCAGTTAGCTTAACCTGCCCCGCTTCCGCGTCCTGTCAGACCGCCCTCGGTGTTTCCTCTTCGGGCGCAGCTCCGGGCAGGGCCGTGGCCTTAGGGCCCACTGGACGCAGCACACTAGGCTCCCTAAACCGATCCAACGCTAGCTCTCCCAGCCAGACACCTTCGACACACCTCCCCCACACTCTACACGACGCCACAAACGCAGACACAGACAAAAACACTGCACAGTCAATGCTAGGTGAGGCCGCCGCCAGACCACCTCGGTGTTTCCTCTCGGCGCAGCTCCGGGCAGGGTCGTGATCCCTGGGCCCACAGGGCGCAGCACACTAGGCTCCCTAAACCGATCCAACGCTAGCTCTCCCAGCCAGACACCTTCGATACACCTCCCCCACTCTACACGACCGCCAGACCACCTCGGTGTTTCCTCTCGGCGCAGCTCCGGGCAGGGCCGTGATCCCTGGGCCCACAGGGCGCAGCAGGCCAAGCTCTCTCAGCCAATCCAATGCCAGCTCTCCCCGCCATTAAACGAAATCGATGATCAAAATAAAAAACTTCACATGATAACACAAACTTAGACACAGGCATAGACGTGGACAAAGACACTGCTTAGTCGGTACTGGGTGAGGCCGCCGCAAATGTGAGTTCGCGCAGCCACCTGAGTTCGCGCAGTGTGAGTCAGATGCAAGAATAGAAGTGGTTCTAAAGCACATTTTGAACGTTAACACTTACTTCCCTGAACTACTAATGGGGGAGGGAGAGGGGGAGGGAAGCAGGCGTCAGTATCCAGCCCCACCCAGACCACTGACTGCTATTAGCATATGAAAGGCCAAGCCATTAGCTAATGACTGTGGTCAGGCGGATTTCTGAACACCCCAGTCTAACAGCTGTATTCAGACATTTGTGGGTGTTTGCAGGTCTGCATAACGAAGTTCTGCAGGCATGCGAATACCTCCAGCAACGGCAGACTTCCAAAGGCTCACCCCATGCATACCCTCACAATCTACTCTTTGATACAGTAAAACCACCGAGGGTGTATATTCCACGTAGATCCATCTAGGGGGTACACGGAATAAATCTGTGATTTACCTTCCCAAACAGTGCTGTTGAATAGCCGACTGCAGTTTCAGTACCAAAAATTAAAGGCATGCACCTTAGTGTAACAACAGAATAATATCACAATCTCTAACATGTGGCTAATGTTCATAGAATATCAATTAGGCTACAAAATAACCCACATTGTGTGAATTGCGAAGGGTCCCTACATTTGCTGGAATGCATTTCTCAAACGTTGCCTGAACATAATCCCGCCAGCACAATCCATTAATTATGTTAAAACGAAAAATAAAAAATAAATACATACTATAGAGAGAGCAAATGCCAGTAGATTGGCTGAAGAGTGCTACAACACGAATGCAGTTATTAAAAAAAAGTGGGTTCTTTGGATCCAAGGACATATCATGACACCAAAAAGAGAGAGAGAGTGTATGGGGTTTACTTTGCTTCGTGATCAATAAATCACAAAAAAAACAAGGCCCACTGCTTTGCAAAAAAATTAAAAAGCTGCTAATAAATGCACTGTTGTGCTTACACCGCCCCGAGCTGCCTCCCCGGCAGCGATATTATGAACCCTACATAGGCCTCGACAAAATCCCGTTTCTGGCTTTGTCACGTGTGCGCCACCGTAGCAACGCGAAATATGTTGTTATGGGGTTAGCGCTCATCAAGGAAACGCTGTACACCCACAATTTAACCTGTCTAAGTTATCCACAATCAACATTAACGTTTTTAACTCAATCTTTGCTTGCTCCACGTTTGAGCATAGGATACTTCACCCCTTATCATGACTACAAACAAAACGAGCTCCTATATTGTAGTAATATGACTTTTACAAGTCTTACACATTAGCGCCACCTTCAGCTCTTGCACATTAGCGCCACCCTCAGGAAGATGACATATTTGACTCTGTCGTGATGTACTACTCAATGTAACCTTTTAGCTGGGGTTCATTCTGATTCTTTGTCTCATCAAGCCTCAAATGCATCACAATTATAATACCAATAACGTATCCAAGGAGCAGAGGCAGACCTTGTAACCTAAAATTGTTAGGTTAGTCAACTTAAGGCTATTCTTTCCCTCACAATCATAATTTCAACCCCATGGTTCACTTTTTAGACGATTCATAAGTTCAAATTGAAGGTAGCTAACGTTAGCTTTGCTTCGCACCGAGTTGATAGTTGATTGTTTCCTTAGCAACGCAGCGGAAATCCGGCGTCCGTTCGCGGAAATCCGGCGTCCGTTCGCGAGATTTGGGACAGGGTACGGGATTTTGGCGAGGGCTATGTAGGGTTCATAATATCGCTCCCCGGCACGTTCAAGCCACTCCCCCAGCTCGGACGTGCCGGAAACATCCGAGCGCTCGGCTCGCGCTCTGAGGAGACGAGCGCTGCACTGCACCAGGTGTTTGCCATCATCCATCAGGCACACCTGTGGTAATCAGGCAGCCTTCTACAAGAAGCCTCCCAGAACGTCTCTCAGGGCTTCGACGTACTGAACCCTGCGACTCTCCCTCCGCGATTTCCACGGCTCCCCGCGTCTCCCTCGTCCCCAGCGACCTTCACGTTTCTCCCCGGACCTCTCCTGCGATCTCCCCCCTTGTCCCTCTATCTGGACCCCTCCTTTCGGACTCGACTTCCCGGATCTCGGACCTGGACTTTCTCGGACAACCCCTCTTGGATCACGGACTGGACTTTCTCGCCAGGTGCACGCACATTTTTTCAACACCTCCTGGTCATTTACATACCGCACCACACATTGGCTAAAAACACTCACACATAGTTATTCACGCAAACCACGGGACACCACACATAGTTTATTCACACATCCCACTAACAGAACGCCTTTTTCACCATACATTTCCCTCCCACAATAAAACCTCCCTTTGTAGCTTTTTTTGAAGTCATCTCGTGTCTGTCTGTCTTGGGTTTCGCCACACGGGTCAGGTTCTGGTGCGCGAGTACAACAGAACGTCGAAGCCATTATGGACCCAGGCAAACCCAAGGAGCGGACGGTCCCTGTGACGCCCCAGAGCTCCGTCCCCCTAGAGGCAGTAGTAAGAAGTCACAGTTGCCAACTTGCCTCTCTCTGCTCAGAGCTTACTACTGCCTTCACCCGTGTCACCGGAGAGATCAGCGATCTTCAGTCCGGCTCCCAGGCCGCGACGAGCGCGTTAGATGCCCTCACCGCGCAGATCGCTGCGCTCTCCACAGCGGTCTCCAGGATGAGCGACCACCCTGCCCTGGCCTCGGTCTCTGCCCCCAGCTCGGCCTCCGGTTTCCCCGTTCCTGGTCCCGACGTTCCCCCTCCGAGTCAACCCCCACTGGACCCCCGGTGCGAGCCTAACCTCCCCTGCCCCAAGGCCTTCGGTGGGGAGTTCGAGCAGTGCAGGGGTTTCCTTGGTCAGTGTGAGCTCCTGTTCAAACACCAGCCAGCTAGCTATAGGACAGGAGAGACCAAGGTAGCCCTTGTCATGTCCCTCCTCACCGGCAAAGCCCTCAGCTGGGCCATAGCGGCGGTAGGCCATACCGAGCAGCTCGCCTCGGACTATGGTGCCTTCCGCCGCGAGTTCAATCTGGTGTTCGACCACCCAGCTGACGGGCAGGACGCTGCCGGCCGCCTCCTTTCCATCCAACAGGGAGCCAGGTCGGTGGCAGATTATTCCCTGGAGGTAAGGATACTCGCGGCAGACAGTGGGTGGGATGACACTGCGCTCAAGAGCGCGTACAGGAGGGGGCTGAGCGAGCCCATCAAAGATCTTATCGTTCGGGACCGCCCTGCCTCCTTCAACGAGCTCGTCACCCTCGCCCTCCAGATGGACGAACGGCTGCGGGAGCGGCGCCAGGAACGCGCCCCGCGCGCTGGCCCCTCCCATAGACCAACCCCCGTCCGTCCTACTGGTGCCTTCCCTGGGTCAGCGTCCCGTGGGCTCTCTCCACCCTCACACTCCCCCTCGCAACCCTGGGTGGCTTCTGGATCCAGGCCGGAGGAGGAGCCCATGCAGTTGGGTCGGTCACGGCTCCCGCTGGAAGTTAGGGAGCAGAGGATGCATGGCCACCTCTGCCTCTACTGCGGGAGGTTGGGCCACTATATCAAGGCCTGCCCGACTCGCCCAAAAGACCCGGCTCACTAGTGAGGGGTGTCCTAGTGAGCCTGACGACCCTTCCTCAGCCCCAGCCCAAGAAGGAGCACAACCACCTTTTTCCGGTCACTCTCACCTGGGGTAACCGCTCACTGTCTGTTGGTGCACTCCTGGATTCGGGGGCGGACGAGTGTTTGATGGACACCTCGCTGGCCCGGCAGGCCGGCATTCCACTCGTCCCCCTAGACACACCCCTCACAGCCCAAGCCCTAGATGGACGTTCACTTGGTAAAATCACACACAGCACTGCTTCCCTCACCCTCACTCTTTCGGGTAATCACGTGGAAGCTATCCGTTTCTTGGTTTTGCACGCCCCCACAGCGCCCCTGGTGTTAGGAAGACCGTGGTTGGAACGGCACGATCCCTACATCTCTTGGTCTACTGGGCGGATTTTGGGTTGGAGCGTTGCGTGTCATGCCAACTGCCTTCGCTCCGCCCACTCCCCGTCCAGCGGCCTCAGACCCGTGCCTCCTCCCACGGATCTCACTGGTGTTCCTTCCATTTATCACGATTTAGCCCCTGTATTTAGTAAAGAGAGTGCACTTTCCCTCCCCCCTCACTGTCCCTATGATTGTGCCATAGATCTCTTTCCCGGGGCCGCCCTTCCCACCGGTCGGTTGTATAACCTCTCCGTCCCAGAGAAGGAGGCTATGCGCAATTATATCACAGAGTCCCTGGCCTCAGGAATCATAAGGCCCTCGTCTTCCCCGGTGGCGGCGGGCTTCTTTTTTGTGGCAAAGAAGGAGGGCAGCCTGAGGCCTTGCATAGATTATCGAATGTTAAATAATATCACGGTGAAAAATAAATACCCACTCCCCCTTATGAGTTCCACGTTCAAGCCACTCACTCACGCCACGGTGTTCACGAAGCTGGACCTGCGCAGCGCGTACCACCTGGTGCGCATCCGGGAAGGGGATGAATGGAAGACGGCCTTCAACACCCACCTGGGGCATTTCGAGTACCTCGTTATGCCCTTCGGCCTCACCAATGCCCCGGCCGTCTTCCAGGCATTAGTCAACGACGTGCTCCGGGACATGCTGAACACGTTCGCGGTGGTGTACCTGGATGACATACTCATGTTCTCCAGGACTGAGGAGGAACACCACCAGCATGTCCGCCTGGTCCTCCAACGGCTGCTGGAGAACAGGCTCTTCGTGAAAGCCGAGAAGTGCGTGTTCCACTCCGCCTCCGTGGAGTTCCTTGGCCACATCGTGGAGAAGGGGCTCGTCCGCACTGAACCCAGGAAGACCCGAGCGGTGGAGGAGTGGGCACGGCCCACCAACAGGACGCAACTCCAGCGCTTCCTGGGGTTTGCAAACTTCTACCGGCGCTTCATCAGGGAGTTCAGCCGTGTGGCCGCCCCCCTCACTGCACTCACTTCCAACCTCCGCCCCTTCTCCTGGACCTCGGAGGCGGAAGCCGCCTTCTTGGCCCTGAAGAGGCTGTTCACAACGGCTCCGGTGCTCGCCTACCCGGACCCGTGCAGATAGTTCATCGTGGAGGTGGACGCATCGGACATGGGCATCGGAGCCGTCCTCTCCCAGCGGTCGGAGGAGGACCAGAAGATCCACCCGTGCGCCTTCTTCTCCCGGCGTTTCAGTCCTGCGGAGAAGAATTATGACATCGGCAACAGGGAGTTGCTGGCCGTCCACGCCGCCCTAGAGGAGTGGAGACACTGGCTGGAGGGAGCAGGGCAGCCGTTCATCGTATGGTCCGATCACAAAAACCTGACCTACGTACGGACGGCTAAGAGGCTCAACCCCAGGCAGGCGCGCTGGGCTCTCTTCTTCAGCCGGTTCGACTTCACCCTCACCTACCGCCCGGGCACCAAGAACGTCAGGGCAGACGCCCTCTCCCGTCTGTTTCCCGAGGGGTCCCCTGACGCCCCAGACACCATCCTTCCCCCGGCCCGGGTTGTGGGTGCCGTCACCTGGGCCATCGAATCAGTGGTGAGAAGGGTCCAGCGCGCCCATCCCGACCCAGGCAATGGACCCCGGAACCGGCTATTTGTGCCTCCCTCTGTCCGGCCCCAGGTGCTGGAGTGGGGCCACTCCAGCCATCTTGTCTGCCACCCCGGTGTCTACCGAACGGCGGCCTTCATCCGCAGGGGTTTCTGGTGGCCCACCATGGAGGCAGACACCAGAGAGTTCGTGGCAGCCTGCACCACCTGCGCCCGCAGCAAGGCTCTCCATCGCCCTCCAGCAGGTCTCCTGCGCCCCCTTCCTGTCCCCGGCCGACCTTGGTCCCACATTGCCTTGGACTTCGTAACTGGCCTCCCCGTGTCCCAAGGCAATGACACCATTCTGACCATTGTCGACCGGTTTTCCAAGGCCGTCCATTTTGTTGCCCTCACCAAACTCCCCTCTGCAGCCGAGACGGCGGACCTTCTCGTCTCCCACGTCGTCCGACCTCATGGGATTCCCCTGGACATTGTCTCTGACCGTGGTCCCCAGTTCACTTCGAAGGTATGGCAGGCCTTCTGTAAGGGGATTGGGGCCACGGTCAGCCTCTCCTCCGGGTATCACCCCCAGACCAATGGGCAGGCAGAGCGGGCCAATCAAGCCCTGGAGGCGGCTTTGCGTTGCGTTACCACCAGCAACCCCGCCTCCTGGAGCAAGTACCTGCCCTGGGTGGAGTACTCGCTCAACTCCATGGAGAGTTCGGCTACCGGTTTGTCCCCCTTCGAGTGTTCCCTGGGCTATCAACCCCCTCTGCTCCCCCATCAGGAGTTGGAGGTGGCGGTCCCGTCCACGAGGGCCCATCTCCGCCGATGTCGGCGCGTTTGGAAGACCGCCCGGGCCGCTATGTTGCGAGCTACAGAGCGGGCCCGGCGCAGCGCCAACCGGCGGAGAGTGCCGGCCCCAGCTTATCGACCTGGCCAGAGGGTATGGCTCCTGGCCCGGGACCTGCCCCTCCCTACCCTCAACCGGAAGCTGGCTCCCCGCTACGTCGGTCCCTACACCATCGACCGCATCGTCAACCCTTCGGCGGTGCGTCTCCATCTCCCTACCTCACTCAAGATCCATCCCGTCTTCCATGTCTCGCGCCTCAAACCGGTAGCCACCAGCCCCCTGTCTCCCCCTGTCCAAGCTCCTCCACCACCCAGGGTCCTCGACGGTGGTGACATGGTCTGGGATGTCGACCAGCTGCTCGCCGTACGCCGCCGGGGGCGTGGGTACCAATACCTGGTGGACTGGGTTGGCTATGGGCCCGAGGACCGCAGCTGGGTTCCCCGGTCCTACCTGGCCGACCCTGCACTCCTGGAGGAGTTCTATCGGGCCCACCCCAACGCCATCGGACGGTCGCCCGGTGTCTCCCGTAGGAGGGGGGGTCCTGTTGTGCTTACACCGCCCCGAGCTGCCTCCCCGGCACGTTCAAGCCACTCCCCCAGCTCGGACGTGCCGGAAACATCCGAGCGCTCGGCTCGCGCTCTGAGGAGACGAGCGCTGCACTGCACCAGGTGTTTGCCATCATCCATCAGGCACACCTGTGGCAATCAGGCAGCCTTCTACAAGAAGCCTCCCAGAACGTCTCTCAGTGCTTCGACGTACTGAACCCTGCGACTCTCCCTCCGCGATTTCCGCGTCTCCCTCGTCCCCAGCGACCTTCACGTTTCTCCCCGGACCTCTCCTGCGATCTCCCCCCTTGTCCCTCTATCTGGACCCCTCCTTTCGGACTCGACTTCCCGGATCTCGGACCTGGACTTTCTCGGACAACCCCTCTTGGATCACGGACTGGACTTTCTCGCCAGGTGCACGCACATTTTTTCAACACCACCTGGTCATTTACATACCGCACCACACATTGGCTAAAAACACTCACACATAGTTATTCACGCAAACCACGGGACACCACACATAGTTTATTCACACATCCCACTAACAGAACGCCTTTTTCACCATACATTTCCCTCCCACAATAAAACCTCCCTTTGTAGCTTTTTTTGAAGTCATCTCGTGTCTGTCTGTCTTGGGTTTCGCCACACGGGTCAGGTTCTGGTGCGCGAGCACAACATGCACGTTTCAACTCCCAGTCTTCTTCAGGGCAAGTAAAAACAAGAGACAGCTCACAGAAGTACCAAGGCTGGTGCCAGCTGCCAGGCAAACAGAGTAGCACTGCATAATTGACACGGGTGCAGTCAAGAAAGTGGGTGTGTAGATAATTAGGTAAATTCTAACAAAGCATCAGTATCTTTTTTTTCTGGAAACCATCAATGGTGTTGAGAAAAGTGCTCAAAAAATTAGCAGAATATGAAGATAGATGGAGCAAAAAAAAACTAACGCATTTCAGTATTATACATATATATATGTGTGGGGAAAAAAACCTTTTAATACATAGCAGTACAAGCTTGTTTTGTGTGTCGTGCACTCATCAGCTGCTAATGTGATTCAACAAAGAAAACACACCTAAACAAAACGCTATATATATATATATATATATATATATATATGTGTGTGTGTATATATATATATCCTTGCAAAGAGCAATGCATATTCAATTAGAGGTAAAAGATGTAATCTGTGCTTGGCAGAAAAGTATTTTATTATTTGCAGACCTGATATGTCCACCTTGAATAATAGAAATGAATTGGCCACCAGCTGTAGACACTGAAAGAAATATCTCCTTTGTAACTATAAGTAAAACGTCTTTATTACCCCCCCATTAGATGATTCACATGACGTTTATTAGAGTTTTTTTAAAAAAATATATTTTAACTGCCTGTCCTTCCAACTGTGCCCCACCCCACTATATAATTCACATAAACTACCTTGTTGTATTTTAAATGTACATCATTTCAATAGTGCCCTGGTCCCTAAATACTTTTCAAAACAAGCCCCAGTCCCTTACCCCATTGGTTGTAATGTTTTCTACCCCACCATTGGTTGCTGTGCATCATAATTACCTACCCCATTGGTTGTTATAGTTTGAATGTTTCCTCATCTGATTGGTTGCTTTCCAACCGAAATTAGGGGCGTGACGCTGGGCAACGTAAACTGTATGTCTTTCTTTGTTGAATCACATTAGCAGCTGATGAGTGCGCGACACACGAAACAGACCTGTACTGCTATGTATTAAAACCTTTTTTTCCGGCATCTGAACACTTATAACAACACTATTGAGGGTTTTGGGGAAAAATGCTCTCTCTCTCTCTCTCTCTCTCTCTCTCTCTCTCTCTCTCTCTCTCTCTCTCTCTCTCTCTCTCTCTCTCTCTCTCTCTCTCTCTCTCTCTCTCTATATATATACACACACACATGGGGGGTTATCCCATCACAACAAATATATTTGTTCATAGATATGGAACATAGTCCAGCTTTTCATTCAGGCCTGGACTTGTAATGGCCCTGAACTTGAAAATCCAAAATTTTTTTTGCTCTTTGTGTAAAAAAGATTTTTAAGTTTATCTCCTCCCCACTTAAAAATGTCTACGGCCTCTATATATACTGCTGGTAGAGAGTCCAGGTTACATCCATGGTGCTGTATAATGCTTGGCCATGGGGTAGTCTTCATTTCCTGTTTTCTTTTTGTTCTCCACACATAAAAAACAGCCACATGGGCATTTTAGGTGGTATACCACTTGAGTTGTATTGCAGTCAATGCATATATTTTTTTTAATGGTAGAGGTTTTATTTAAATGTACATCCTTGAAGCTGTTAGTTTGTTGCATGGTTTCACAGTGATTACATCTGCCACACTTGAAAAAGCCTTGAGGTCTGCAATCAAGCCAAGTGCCCTTTTTGTCTCCCGGTAGCTGTGGACCAACTTGTCTCCTATAGGAGCTGCTCATCTGAAACTGACAGCTGGCGCAGACGGAAACACATCTTTAAGAAGTGGATCGCTTTCTATGATTTTCCAGTTATTGTTAATGATTTTCTTTTCTTTTCTTTTTTTTAATTTGAACTAGTGTTGTACTGTGTCACAAAGTACAGCTTTTGTTGCGCTCTCCTGGTTCCTTCTGGTGCTTCTGCTCCTTGTCAATTTTATTTGTCAAGTCAATTTTATCTGTATAATCCATTATCACAAATTACAAATTTGCCTCAGGGGGGCTCTACAGCAACACAACATGCTGTCCTTAGACCCTCGTATCAGATAAGGTACAACTCCCTAAAAATAAAAAACCAAAACCCTTTAACAGGGATAAAAAATGGGAAGAAACTTTAGGGAGAGCAGCAGGGGGGGGGGGGGTCTCTCTCCCAAGATGGACAACATGCAATGGATGTTGTGTTTACACAATTTACACAATACAGCAATGAAAGAAGATAACAGAATTATAATGGAATTATAAGATATATGAAAAATATGATGAGAGGGATGCCAAGCAGTGTCTAGGTCTTCACGGTGACGGTGGTCACCATGGAGACCTGGAAGGAGGACAGACTACACGTGCACACAGGGGAGAACTCACATCACACCATTCACACACACACAGGAGAAGAGGAAGGAGAAGACATCATTCAGAGGGAGAGAAAAGACGTGTGAGAGAAGAGTACAGTTTGCAATAGTCAATCTATTCTCTATAATCTCGTCGGCAGAACAGTGCTTGGTACTATATGCATTGGGACAGAAATCGACCCGCCATGCAGTACAGGTAGTGAAGCACTCGACTTAAAGGCAACTACATTTCTTCGCTTTAGTGTAGGGCCTCGTTAATAGTATTGGTTTTTTGTAGTCGCTGTTTAGAAACCGTGTTTGCATTTCTTCTGCCTTTGCTTCAGAAACTGGCTCTTGATCAAAGATCCTCTTAAGACGTTGAAATTGTCCATATGGGATGTTCTCTTTAACGGCTGGGGATGAAAGCTATCTGCCTACAGCAATGTGTTGCTGTCAGTTTGCTTGCAAAAAAAACAGCAGCATGGAGGTGTCCATCACTGTGTTTCATTATCGTACGGTCCAAGAAAAATCATCTGTTCAGTGTTTACTGTCATACTGTAAACTCAGTTTCAGGTTCTCATTTGTAGTATTCAAATATCCATAAAACGATAAAAGGTTTTTGTTCAGTACCTGAGAAAAATAATATAAGGTCATTTCAGTATCAGCCATAACACTTGATCTTATCTTTGAATTGGTTGTGGGGAGAATATCCTATAGGCCCATGATAGATTGGCTCGGCGCATAACACGCTATCATCGCTCGGCCTTTCTGTTGATGATATAGATCATCTTGAAAAACTGGAAACTGTGTTTGAGAACGACCGGGATTTCACTCCTACCGAAAACAACCATGGACCGTCAAAATGACGGCGGCTTAAAAACTCTATATTCTGTTAAGCTAAATACCAAATGGAGATATTAATGCATCGCAAATGTTAGTATGGCTGTTGGGAAACGACTGACACCAAAATTAACATTGTAACAACTTTAACACTATTTTTCAAACAATTTAAAATGGCCGCTGTCCAACGCCTGTAGATACCGCAGCGCCTCGGTGGTAGTCACGGTGCGTCTGTACCCAGACATGTTGGAAATGGTCAAAAACCAAGTATAGACGATTTCTCTGCACTGGAGGGCGCTGGAGTGTTTCTAGGACAGAGCAATGAACTTCACGCAGGAAATGACGCGACCAACACACGTCATCAATAGTGACATGACGCGCACGATCACGCGCAAATTACAAGCCGTCTTTTTGACGGCTCGTTGACGTTTTAGATAGATCTTATCATACCGTTTTGTGTGCAATTGATCTAAAACCTATTTTAATGCAGATGTATGCAATTTTACGGCAGAGGTCTGTATCTTTTTTCTTTTTTTTCCCCCCACAGAGTTATTAAACTTTGAAAATCCAAAATTGTCAAAATGACGGCTTTGGTCGTTCTAGTCTTATATAAGGTTGGTAGACGGTATACTTCCTGTGGGCCCTGATAAATTCTAACTGGGCAGCCTGATCACCACTGGTTTAATTTTTAAATGGCAATTATTTTGGGGACTGAGTGCGTGCAGGCGCACGAGAAGGCATCTCGAGTGAGGGGTGCTGCCATGCAGAAGCCATAACTGTAACCCTGAATCCGTTAAATTTAAGTTGCTCTTATCGTTATAGTTCCCCCAGACAAGGATTATGTTGGTAGTATTCTCTGGCTTCTTCTTCTGCACTTTCGTTGTCTCCTCTCTCTCTCTCTCTCTCTCTCTCTCTCTCTCTCTCTCTCTCTCTCTCTCTCTCTCTCTCTCTCTCTCTTCGCTTCTTCTTCTTCTGCACTCTCATTATCGTTTCTCTCTCTCGCTTCTTCTTCTGCATTCTCTCTCTCTCTCTCTCTCTCTCTCTCTCTCTCTCTCTCTCTCTCTCTCTTTCTCTCTCTCTCTCTTCGCTTCTTCTTCTGCACTCTCATTATCGTTTCTCTCTCTCGCTTCTTCTGCATTCTCTCTCTCTCTCTCTCTCTCTCTCGCTTCTTCTTCTGCACTCTCATTATCGTTTCTCTCTCTCTCTCTTTCTCTCTCTCTCTCTCTCTCTCTCTTCGCTTCTTCTTCTTCTGCACTCTCATTATCGTTTCTCTCTCTCGCTTCTTCTGCATTCTCTCTCTCTCTCTCTCTCTCTCTCTCTCTCTCTCTCTCTCTCTCTCTCTCTCTCTCTCTCTCTCGCTTCTTCTTCTGCACTCTCATTATCGTTTCTCTCGCTCTCTCGCTCTCTCTCTCGCTTCTTCTTCTGCACTCTCATTGTCGTTTCTCTCTCTCTCTCAATTCAGTTCAATTCAACTCAATTCAACATTTGCTTTGTTGGCATGACATACGTTTTTGTACATATTGCCAAAGCATGTAAAATAACAGCAACAATGATTGTAATAACAGCAACAACAACAATGATTAAGATATCAAACAACAACAGTGGCAATACTAGTTTATGGTTCCGCGGCCCAGCCGGCAAGAACACGGCACCAACAACGCCGAGGCCGTGCGCTCGGCCCCAGGGGGCCACACTTGTTGGGAATGCACCCACCTACAGGCCGCACGTGGCCCCGGACCAAAAGCGTCCACCAATAGGCATTCGCTGAATAATGACGATGGCAAATAACAACCAATAATAGGTGCCGTCACCCACAGTCTCTCAGGTTGTGGCAGGAAAAAAAATATAAATCTTGCTGCAATGCTCGCCGCTGCCCTCCCCCTCAGGCCCCCCGCAGCTTACCTACGTCATCCATTTCCTGGTACACTGGAATCAAATGTTCCAGCTCCTTGACAAAAGCCCGTCGCTGTTTTTCATATTTTTCACATTTAAGGAGAAAGTGCACTTCTGTTTCCACATTACATTACATTGCATTACAGTCATTTAGCCGACGCTTTTATCCAAAGCAACTCACAATGAGTGCATTTAAGGCAGGAAATCAGGAGAACTACTAGTCATCCGAGGTCATAAGTGCATCTATACAAGCGCAAGATAGATATATATTTTTTTTAAATGAGTGAATACAATAAGTGCTAAGAACAAGTAACACGGTAGCAGTCCACCTCGTCTGTCATGCACTGACCACATATTCGTTGCTCTTTTGGCAACCACGTCTTTTTATGTCTCCCCTTTTCAATGGCTTGACTGTGGTCACTGAGCCTCTCTCTCTCTCTCTCTCTCTCTCTCTCTCTCTCTCTCTCTCTCTCTCTCACACACACACACACACACACACACACACACACACACACACACACACACACACACACACACACACGATGTAACCTTGCATCAGCCCTTGGTAACAAATAATGTATGGACTTTAACTGCTGTAGCTAAATTTAAGATTATAAAAAAAGAATCTATTTTTTATGTATTCATGCATGCTCAATAATGCAAGTAAGGAAATCACAGAAAGTTGAATCAGTTCATCTGGACACATCGTTTATTTGGGAGAAACGTTTCATCACTCATCTAAGGGACCTCTTCAGTCTCAACTGACTGCAGGTATCCCCACCCTTATAAACAATACAGCTGCATAACAACCGAAACCAACGATCAGTTTCATATGCAAATTGCCATGACCATTAATTTGAGTTACTATGGCCATGTGTGCTATTCACAGTGGATTGGGAAATAGTTGCAATCACAGCACTGTAAGATGGTGACAGATGTACTCTTAGCCCTCCCCCCCCGGTTCAGGGATTGTCGTTCCCACCTCACATAAATGGCCTCTTTGACTCCCCGTTCGAACCAGTGTTCCTCTCTTTCAAGGATGTGCACATCCTCATCCTTGAAATCAGAATCAGAAACACTTTATTTGTCATTTCATTTCATGCACTTGCGCACATGAAATGAAATGAAACATCGTTTCCCCCAGCCCACAGCAGTACAACACAAAGACAAAAACACATATCCAAAAACAACAAAAACTTCAAGAACACACATATCCAAACTAACACATATATATCTAAACTAAAAAAAGAAAAAAAATCACTGTCCAGGAGAACGAACGCCAGCCAGGGTTGGAACTGCCGGTCTGCATGGGCTAGCAGTTAGCTTAGCGTGCCCCGCTTCCGCATCTCTCAGACCGCCCTTGGTGTTTCCTCTTTGGGCGCACCTCCGGTCAAGGACGTGGTCCTTGAGCCCACAAGATGCAGCAGACCAAGTTCCCCCAGCTGGTCCAATGGTAGCTCTCCCAGCTAGGCACCTTCGACACACCTCCCCGCACTCCACACGAGGACACTAAAAACACAGTCAAGGCTAGGCGAGGCCACCGCCTGACTGCCCTCGGTGTTATCGGAACTGTTGGTCTGTATGGTCTAGCAGTTAGCTTAGCCTGCCCCTGAAAAGAGTGAAAGTGAAAGAGTGACCACTGGCCTGTAGATGGGTGTAGACTGCAGAGTCCTGGCTGGACACGTTAGTTTTTCTGTGTTGTGCCATCCTCCTGGCAAGCGTCTGTTTGGTTTCCCCAATGTATAAGTCACGGCAATCCTTCTGGCACTTAACAGCATGCACGATATTGCTCTGTTTGTGCTGGGGTACCCGATCCTGGAGGGTGGGCCAGTTTCTGGCGCAGCGTGTTTTGAGGTTTGAAAGCAACTGAGATGCGATGTTTGGAAAATACGCGTCTCAGCTTTTCCGACACTCCCACCACATATGGAATCACCATTGATTTATGCTTAAGCAGCTGTTGTCATTCTCCTCTCTTCAATCGGCTGGTGCACTGTTTGGGCATCTTCTTGGGAAAACTGATGACTCCTAGTTTGTGCTCCAGTGGACGATGAGAGTCAAACTTTAAGTACTGATCTGTATGTGTTGGTTTACGGTAAACATCAACAATCAAATGTACCCCATCACCAATTTAAATTTCACAGTCTAAGAAGGCTAACCTGTCATTTTTCACATCCTTGTGGTAGACAACCACTTGATGTGTCCACAAATCTGAACCAATGGCTAGGTGGTGTCTCTGGATAGGACATCAGAGCCCTGTTTTCCACTTCCTCCATCGACAAGTTGGCCACTACAGGTGAGACTGGGGAACCCATGATAGCACACCCATGCTTCTGACTGCAGTACTGCCCCCTGTATGTGAAGTACATGGACTGAAGACAAAGCTTCAGGAGCCAACACACTTGGTCAGTGTCAAGGGTGGTCGTATTGCTAAGGATGGGGTTGTCTTGTAATTTCATACAGACTGCCTCAACTGCCTCATCAACAGGAACGCAGGTGAAGAGAGACTTAACATCATAAGAGACCATTGATCCATTCCCCGCACCTTATCCACAAAATCCATAGTGTGATGTTCAGTACTGCCTACAGACAGGTTAAGAATAGATGCCAGAAACATAGAGACGTTATAGGTCACTGAGTTAATCATACTAACAATAGGTTGTAATGGCAAATCCTGTTTATGTATCTTAGGTAACCCATACAGACTAGGCGTAGCTTCCCCTGGGTATTATCTGTGGTACAAAAATCTGTCAATAGCATTTTTCCTGTTCTAACAGCTTCAAACAGTCTATCACCTTTTTCTTGTAACCACTGCCTGGATCTCATTTTAGGGGCTCATAACTAGTTATGAAGTTATGACGCTACTATCGCTGAGTAGCGTCATAACTTTCTCATGATATACTGTCTAGTTCAATAAAACAGTGCATCTGCCTTTGTCTGCCAGAGGGATGATGATGTTATTGTCCTTAATGCAAGTCGTGAGTGCATTCCTCTCATCTCTGCTGGTTTGAACAGGGGGTCAAAGAGGCCATCTATGTGAAGAGGTAACGACCAACCTTGAACCGGGGGGGGGGGGGGGGGGCTAAGCATACATCTGTCACCATCTGACAGTGCAGTGATCGCAAACATTCCCCAATCCTCTTAGAATAGTACACACGGCCATAGTAACTCTAATTAATGGTCATGGCAATTTGCATACGAAACCGATTGTTGGTTTTGGTTGTTATGCCACTGTATTGTTTATAAGGGTGGGGATACCTGCCGTCAGTTTGGACTGAAGAGGTCACTTAGATGAATGATGAAACGTTTCCCTCTCAATAAACATCAAGTCCAGATGAACTGATTCAACTTTCTATGATTCTGTTTTTTTAAATTCTTAAATTAAGCGGGAATATCTTCCCACGCCTATGAGTGCATGAGAGCAGATAAAAATAAATCAATTTCAACACCTCTTGACCTATCACAATAGTGAACTCACACCAAAGAAAACAAATTTCCCATTATACGCACTCTTCGTCACCGACAGTTAAGCTTGTTTTACACTGCTCCTTTAAAAAAATACAAATAAAATAAATGATTATGGATAAATGGCTTAAAAAAAAGTTCAGCTCACACCCAGAGTGGAAACAGAAAATTGCACTAGTAGTACAAATGAAGCCCCTGCTGTTGGGACCAGCTGCTCAGGTCATCCAGGTATTAGCGCCAGTTCTGATGCTAGCTGTAGCTCTACCGATGCTGCTAGCCAAGCTGCCACCAATATGGGCAGTGATGATGAAGCAGCCCACGAGCCACAGACCCCTGCCCCAGGAAAACACCAAACTGGCAGGGAGGTTTGAGTCTCAAAGAGACGCAAATATAAGGAAGGCTATATTACTATGGGGTTCACTTACACGGGGAGTAAGGACTTCCCTCGACCTCGGTGGGTTATATGTGCACAGGTTCTGTCTCGTAACTGTGTGAAACCTTTGCTCTTGCCCAGACATTTAGACATGAAACATGGCCATTTGAAAAACAAGCCCCTGGAGTTTTTTTGAGCACCAACTGAGACAACTTTCTAATTCCAAGAAATGTTTGACAGTGACAGATACTATTAATGAGGCAGGGCTAGAAGTGTCTTACATGGTCGGTTATAGACTGGCTAAGTCAGGCAAGCCCCACACTACTGTGGAGGATCTCCATGTCCCTGCTGCTATGGACACGGCTGAGAAAATGTGGGGGGAAAAGGCCAAAAAGGACTTTTCAGGAGATGCCTTCATCAGAAAACACTGTGCCATGAGGCATCAGTGAAATATCAGTGGACATTTTGAAACAGCTGCTACTTCCCATACAAGCCAGTGAATTATATGCATTACAGTTGGAAGAATCAACAATGTGGTGGGCCTGACTCAGCTGTTGGTATACGCCAGGTGTATTCATAGGGGGGTCAATTCAAGAAGACATCCTCTTCTGCAAACCACTGGAAACCAGGACAACCGGGCAGGACATTTTTGAACTACTAGACAGCTTTATAACATCACACGGACTTATGTGGAACAAATGTGTTGGAATCTGTACAGATGGTGCAAAAGCCATGACGGGGAGACACAGCAAAGTCACTCGAGTGCAAACAGTTTCCCCCGATGCCGCTTGGTTACACTGCAGCATCCAGAGAGAAGCAAGAATTTCCCTTGGCAGCCAAGGGAAATTCCTGACAGCCCGACTGAAGTATTGAATAGAATGGAGAAAATGGTGAACTTTGTTAAAGCAAGGCCCCTGAACTCACGGTTTTTTTTTTCTGCCTGCTGCAGTGAAAATGCGATGGCTATCAAGGGGAAGCATTTTGGCATGGTTTATCGAATTGAAAGACGAGCTTAAAATGTTCTTCACTGGCCATCCTTTTCATTTGTTGGACAAGTTGCATGACGATGAGTGGCTCACAGAGTTGGCCTGTTTGGGGGATATTTTTACTTGCCTGAATGAATCTCGGACTGCAGGGCCTCTCAGCGATGAATTCAGTGTGCAGGACAAAACTGAGGCCCTGATTAAAAAGCTGGAACTCTAGAGTTCCACCTTCAACTTTTTAATCAAGGCCACAGGAACGACACCAAAGTGTTCCCATCATTGCACAATGTTGTGTGCGCAAAGTAACTCAGACTTATGGAGTATTAAATGTGACATAGAGAAACACCTTGGTGAACTGGCTGCACAATTACACAGGTACTTCCCCGAAACAGATGACAGAGGTAACGGGATTCATTATGCCGTTTCTTCCACCACCTCATGCCACCTATCTATGTCTGAGCGAGAGAGCCCCATTGAGGTGTCCAAGAATGGGGCAATGAAAATTGAGTTCAGTCAGACGGTGCTGCCAGATCTCTGGATTGCCTTCACAGAGCATTCTGAACAACTTACCTATGTGAGACTGGGTTCTCAGCTCTCACCAGCATGAAGACAAAGTACAGGCACAGAAAACGATCTAAGACTGGAACTGTCTCCAATACAACCCCACACTGCAGCGTTATGTGAGGCCATTCAAGCACATTCCTCACAATTATCTGTGGTGAGGTGAGGAATTATGTTTTCAAGTTCAAGTATATTTTGCCCAATGTACAAGTACAACTTGCAGGAAAATGCTCTGCTCCTGGGTAAAGTAATAGTTCTAGGTACAGTTAGGTGGCTGTCCATCCATCCATTATTCAAACCACTTATCCTGCTCTCAGGGTCATGGGGATGCTGGAGCTTATCCCAGCAGTCACTGGGTGGCAGGCGGGGAGACACCCTGGACAGACCGCCAGGCCATCACAGGACTACAGTTAATGTGTCTCTGGATATTTAGGATATTTACAGAATTATCAATACAGGTAAACAGGTTGTATTGCATTTATGTTCATTTTTACAGATTTTACAGTTCTGTAGTCCACTATAGTCCACATAGTCCAGTTCAACACGGCAGGTACAGCACAGTTTATGGCTGTAGCACAGTTTGCTACTGACCAGTGTCTGTGATCTTGTTATGTTGTGCATGACTTTAGATGCAGATCACCTGTTTGAAATCCAAATAAAAACCAGGAATTATTGGTTATTCTGTTTCACATATTTGTTATGTAGGAATTTTTTTTTATAGATTTTCCTACATAACATTATATATATATATATACACACACACACACACACACACACACACACACACACACACACACACACACACACACATATATATACTATATCCCCCCCCCCCGGCATGGTGGTGCAGTGGTTAGCATGGTCAATTCACATCAAGAAGGTCCTGGGTTCGAGCCCTGGGGTAGTCCAACCTTGGGGTTTGTCCTGAGTCATCCTCTGTGTGGAGTTTGCATGTTCTCCCCGTGTCTGAGTGGGTTTCCTCTGGGTGCTCCAGTTCCCTCCCACAGTCCAAAGACCTGTAGGTCAGGTGAATTGGCTGTACTAAATTGTCCCTAGGTAGGAATTTGTGTGTGTTGGCCCTGTGATGGCCTGGTGGCCTGTCCAAGGGTCTCCCTGCCTGCCGCCCAATGACTGCTGGGCTAGGCTCCAGCATATCCTGTGACCCTGGCCATGATAAGTGATTTGGATAATGGATGTATGTGTGTGTGTATATATATATATATATATATATATATATATATATATATATACAGTGCATCCGGAAAGTATTCACACCCATTCACTTTCCCCACATTTTGTTATGTTACAGCCTTATTCCAAAATGGATTAAATTGCTTTTTTTCTCATCAATCTACACACAATACCCCATAATGACAAAGTGAAAAAGGTTTTGTAGAAATTTTTGCAAATTTATTAAAAATAAAAAACTGAAATATTGCATGTACATAAGTATTCACACCCTTCGCTATGATACTCAGAATTGAGCTCAGGTTCATCCTGTTTCCACTGATCATCCTTGAGATGTTTCTACATCTTGATTGGAGTCCACCTGTAGTAAATTCAATTGATCGGACATGATTTGGAAAGGCACACACCTGTCGATATAAGGTCCCACTGTTGACAGTGCATGTCAGAGCAGAAACCAAGCCATGAAGTCAAAGGAATTGTCTGTGGACCTCCGAGACAGGATTGTATCGAGGCAAAGACCTGGGGAAGGGTACAAAAAAATTTCTACAGCTTTGAAGGTCCCGAAGAGCACAGTGGTCTCCGTCATTTGTAAATGGAAGAAGTTTGGACCCACCAGGACTCTTCCTAGAGCTGGCCGCCCAGCCAAACTGAGCAATCGGGGGAGAAGGGCCTTGGTCAGGGAGGTGACCAAGAACCCGTTGGTCACTCTGACAGAGCTCCAGCGTTCCTCTGTGGAGATGGGAGAATTTTCCAGAAGGACAATCATCTCTGCAGCACTCCACCAATCAGGCCTTTATGGTAGTGTCCAGACGGAAGCCTCTGCTCAGTAAAAGGCACATGACAGCCCGCTTGGAGTTTGCCAGAAAGCACCTAAAGGACTCTCGAACCACGAGAAACAAGATTCTCTGGTCTGATGAAACCAAGATTGAACTCTTTGGCCTGAATGCCAAACGGCACGTCTGGAGGAAACCAGGCACCTCTCATCACCTTGCTAATACCATCCCTACAGTGAAGCATGGTGGTGGCAGCATCATGCTGTGGGGATGTTTTTCAGCAGCAGAAACTGGGAGACTAGTCAGGATCGAGGGAAAGATGAATGGAGCAAAGTACAGAGAGATCCTTGATGAAAACCTGCTCCAGAGCGCTCAGGACCTCAGGGTGGGGCGAAGGTTTACGTTCGACACGACAACGACCCTAAGCACACAGCCAAGACAACGAAGGAGTGCCTTCGGGACAAGTCTGTGAATGTCCTTGAGTGGCCCAACCAGAGCCCAGACTTGAACCCCATTGAACGTCTCTGGAAAGACCTGAAAATAGCTGTGCAGCGACGCTCCCCATCTAACCTTATAGAGCTTGAGAGGATCTGCAGAGCAGAATGGGAGAAATACCCCAAATATAGGTGTGCCAAGCTGGTAGCTTCATACCCAAGAAGACTTGAGGCTGTAATTGCTGCCAAGGGTGCCTCAACCAAGTACTGAGTAAAGGGTGTGAATACTTATGTACATGCAATATTTCAGTTTTTTATTTTTAATAAGTTGGCAAAAATTTCTACAAAACCTTTTTCACTTTGTCATTATGGGGTATTGTGTGTAGATTGATGAGGAAAAAAGGAATTTAATCCATTTTGGAATAAGGCTGTAACATAATAAAATGTGGGGAAAGTGAAGGGGTTTGAATACTTTCTGGATGCACTGTATATACACACATATATATACATACATATGTTCTCCCACACAACTCCCCTTCTCATGTTCCTACACTTGCTCACAGTAGCTGCTCGCATCCAGTTTAAGACTCTGGTGCTAGCCTACAGGGCAGTGAAAGGAACAGCTCCTTCCTATCTCCAGGCCATGGAGATAGGAAGACCACTTTGCTCTGCTGCCTCGGGACGCCTGGTTTCCCCATCGCTCAGAGGCCCCTGCTGCCGATTAACCCGGTCACGGCTCTTTTCTGTCCTGGCCCCACAGTGGTGGAATGAACTCCCCACTGATGTCAGGACAGCGGAGTCGCTGCCCATCTTCGGCGCAGGTTGAAAACTCACCTCTTTAAGAACTACTACCCTGTTTCTTGTTCTTAGCACTTATTGTATTCACTCATTTAAAAAAAAACCCGCTTTCTTGTACTTTTACTTTAGCACTGGTTTTGCTCTTAGGTGCTTGTTTAGATGCACTTATGACCTCTGATGACTAGTAGTTCTCCTGATTTCCTACGTTAAATGCACTTATTGTAAGTCACTTTGGATAAAAGCGTCAGCTAAATCACTGTAATGTAATGTAATGTATAGTTTTTTCCTACCCCTATCTTAACACTCCGCTCCCTATTTGTTGAGCACTTTTATCAACACCATTGATGGTTTCCGAAAAAACCCCGCCATATATATATATATATACACACACACACACACACACACACACACACACACACACACACACACACACACACACACTTTTTGTTTATGCAGCAGGATTACAAACAAAAACCATTATAGTAGCTGTCCGTGGTGTTGGGGGTACTGCGTCACACAGTCATGTACCCCCTGAGACATCTTACATTGTAGAGTGTCTCAGGGGGTACATGAATGTTAAATGTTTGGGAACCACTACACTAAAAAGAAAAAATATTTAAACCATGCTTTTGTCACAATTCATAACCTGTCAGTCTATCATTGCCCAGGCACTTTTCCGCACTATCTTGCATTATTATTTCTGAACAACCCTTGGATCGTGCATTCTCTGACACTTCTCTCCCGTAAGAATGGACATGAATATTTGTCATCGACTTCCAGCACGCTACTCTAACTCGCTGCATAATTTATTAGTAATGTGATACCTGACATATAGTCAACTCTCTCATGGCATACCGTTCACTTTTCAATTCTACTGTGTTGAGGTCCTTTAGTCCTTGCACGTGTCTGTCAGTATCGACTATGAATCGTATTTTAGTTGGGGAGATGTCTGTTCACCAAGGCCACCAAAGCATAGTCCCTCACATCTTTTAAACATAGCAATTAGAGGGATTTTCATTCTGAGTCTGAGCTGCTATGCATTTGATTGGTGCAGTCACCCACTTTCATGCTTACGTGCTCTGTCAAGCCAAGTTATCGCTTTAAGTGATGATAAATCACACCAAGATCTCAGCTCCAGTGATTACCAGAGGGAATTATTCAAGGACTAAATTGCAATACCTATGACTAGGGAGATAGTTGCATAGTGTTCAATATACCATTATTCAAAAAGGTATGTGACACCATAAATCACTGCGTTGATTATACATAAATTCAAGGCTGCAGACAGAAGATCATACTTGAATGCTGAATATATTAAGGTCTTCCCTAAAAGGATCGGTGGCTCACATGGTACATCCCCAACTCAAAATATAATGTGATTTACACTGTTTGAAGGAAATCAAAGTGTAAAAATATATATCCGATTTTTAAAATATATTTCAATAGAATAATAATTAAAAAATAATAATAATTACATTTATATATTATTTTTCTGTAACCTTAGCTCAAGCCTTTTATTTCCAATAAAAATTATCTGTTGCCGTATGTGTGTTTGAATTCAGTATTTCAGTTGGTGCAGCATTTTGGGGAAAATTTATAAAAGGCTTCAAATGCGGCTGTTTAGTTGTTGATAATTAACTATGATCTGAATTTATTCAAATAGCACTGAATAATATTCAATAATGTATGAATGAATAATATAGACGATTATAGAAATAACAACAACAACAACAACAACAATAATAATAATAATAATAATAATAATGCTGACACCATAATCAAAGAGCTAGACCAAGATAGCACATACAAGTACCTAGGAGTGAACGAAGGAGACGGCATACAACACTCAACCATGAAGGAGAAGATCCAGAAATAGTACCACAGGAGAGTGCGTATGGTACTGAACAGCGAACTCAATGTGGCTAACAGAATTGAAGCTATCAACACCCTAGCGATACCTGTAGTGATGTACAGCTTCTACATCATCAACTGGAAACTGATTGACATCAAGAGACTAGACACCAAGACAAGAAAGATACTGACCATGGAGAAGATGCACCACCCGAAAGCAAATGTTGACAGGCTGTACCTACCAAGAGCTTCAGGGGAACGAGGCCTAGTCCAACTCGAACTGACCTTCAAGACTACCACTATCGGGCTGGATGCATACCTGACAAAAACAGATGATCCCCTCCTCCGAATAGTAAAACATCAGATCTACTCCATCAATAAAGAAGCTGCACAATTCAAGCAAGAGCTTGATGTCCCAGAAACCCCACCAACAGAGAATGAGGCAACTACCATCTATGCCAAACAAGTGAAGCAGAAGGCAAAACACCATGGTCAGCTGCAACTGCAAAAAAACCTGGGAGGACAAAGCAATGCAAGGGAAGTACCCAAAAAGAATGAGAAACACAGACGTGGACCAACAAAAGACACACCAGTGACTGAGGAGCACCGGGTTGAAAGCCGAGACGGAGGGCCTGATAATTGCTGCACAAGACCAGAGCCTGGCAACCAGATCCTATCACCATCACATCATCAAAGATGGAACAGACCCAAAATGCAGAATCTGTGGAATATAGGAAGAAATAATCGACCACATTGTCTCAGGCTGCGTGGAACTGGCAAAGACCAGGTACTTATACACAGGCACAACAAGGCAGCAGCATACCTGCACTGGAAGATCTGCAGGAGTTACAAGATCAAGACGACCGAGAAGTGGTACGAACATCAGCCAAAAACGGTCACTGAAAACAATGACGTCACCATCCTCTGGGACATGCCCATCTACACTGACAGAGATACAAGCCCGACATCGTTATCAAGGACAGGAAGCAAAAGAGGTGCATGCTCATCGACATGGCAACACCATCCGAAAAAAACCCACCTCAGTTAGTCACATAGAAGCCGACCAAGTACAAAGACCTGGAGACTGAAATCAACAGGATGTGGGGTATGAAGACTGAAACAACACCAGTGGTCATCGGAGCTCTAGGACTCATGGAGAAGGGAATGGAAAAGTTCACCAACCGTATCCCAGGAAACATCAACATCTGTGCAGTCCAGAAGATCGCCCTACTCGGAACAGCCCACATATTACGACGAGTACTGTCATTCAAGTGACATCTGCCCTACAGTACCTCAGGTCCATAGTTTGGACCTGGCTCTACAAGATGTAAAACAGGAAACGTGAAAGAAATAATAATAATAATAATAATGATAATGATAATGAATAACCCTGTGATGGCCTGGCGGCCTGTCCAGGGTGTCTCCCCGCTTGCTGCCCAATGACTGCTGGGATAGGCTCCAGCATCCCCACGACCCTGAGAGCAGGATAAGCGGCTTGGATAATGGATGGATGGTATGGATAATGAATATTGAACAATATTCAAAAAGGCTGGCAAAATGTCCCCTTACTTTGGTGAACATGGCATTTCTTGGCTGTTTTTCTTTATTTCATTTTAACTCAGTGGCGGCTTGAACCTTATAGTTTATATCAAAAGGGTACGTTCTTGATAAAAGTCAACCCAGTCAATTTGATAAACCATGGACTTTATAACAATAATGATAAATACTACCAGCTGAAACCTACCTTCTAATGGGGCTTTTGTCATTGAGAACCCTACTGAACAAATATATACAAATAAAAGAATAAAACGAAAATTAAGTCTTGAAGATTCTCAGCATGCCCTGAAAAAAAGAAAAGAAAAACACACTATAATGAAAACCTCAGGGAAAACTGAGAGATGGGGAGGGCAACCGACTCTAGAGAGCAGTTAACATAAGTTTCATCTTGAATTTGAAATTTACACATTAATACATGGTTTGTTTCAAAACACACTGTCACTATTCAGATAACGCTTGTCTCCATTGTGTCTTCCAAGATACAAACATAATGGCATGAATTCGGCTTCCCTCCTGAGCTGACTCTGACCTTCGTTGCTTTGAGGAGGGTCTGTGGTCATGCTGGCCTTTCCCCAAGGCACCCTTCTACTTTCTAGACAGGGAAAGATATGCAGGCTTCAAAGGTTGAACTTGTGCTACAGTCAGAGTAAGCCAAGGGCAGAGTCACCTCCTCATTAAGGCTGCAAGGCTGTAAAAATACAGAGGTCCTGCAGGACCGGTCAAGGACTGTCTTTATGGAATGGTGCAACCTTAATTACTCTTCTCTCCGATCAGAGTGAACAGAATTAAATAGCATTGTGCCATTCGAATCCACTATTTGAGATACTATGTTGATCACATAGTTAAAGGTTACCTCCAGATACGTTTTAAAGTTTAAAAATATTCAGAAAAGATTAATATGTTTAACATGGTATTCCCACATAAGTAAAATAGAAACTGAAAAGTGGCTGGAAGCCCATCCACTCTTTCTCCCTCATTGAGAAACTCAGGACTATGAATATGCAAATTGGTCCTGGGTACGGCGTTAAACTGCAACCGTCGGGTCGTTGGCGACTAAACCGGCACCCCCCCCCCAACTTCAACCCTTGGGTTGTTGTGGGGAGGGTGTGTGGACACCCGGCAGGACTAAAAACAAAACCTGTCAAAGGGCGGATGAGTTTCTCTGTGAACCAACAGCCATCCATACCTGGAGAGGAGACAGGGACCACCAGGTAATCCCCCTACTGAAACACAATGATGACTCAACCTGTTGAGGCATCAGTTGTGCTCCTACGACCTCCATAGGTTACTACGGAACTGATGATGATGATGATGATGATGATTAATATGCAAATATCACAGGCCTAAGGCCCTGCCCACCACCACTGCTTGCTCTAGGTTGACCGGTGAAAGAGTGACAAGATGGCTAGCGTTAAAGCAAACATCGGAGAAATTCAGCCATACGTTTGAGCCTCAGTCAGACCCAGACTCAAGACTCTGTTGTGCATCAAAACCGACGACTCGCATACGTATCAGAATGGTAAGTGTAGTTAATATATTCTATTCGTTTATGTTGTTAGCTGGCGGCACGGTGGTGCAGTGGTTAGCGCGGTCGCCTCACAGCGAGAAGGTCCTGGGTTCGAACCCCGGGGTTGTCGAACCTTGGGGGTCATCCCGGGTCGTCCTCTGTGTGGAGTTTGCATGTTCTCCCTGTGTCTGCATGGGTTTCCTACGGGTGCTCAAGTTTCCTCCCACAGTCCAAAGACATGTAGGTCAGCTGAATCGGCCATACAAAATTGCCGCTAGATATGAATGTGTGTGTGTGTGTGTGTGTGTGTGTGTGTGTGTGTGTGTGTGTGTGTGTGTGTGTGTGGGCCCAGTGTGATGACCTGGTGGCCTGTCCAGGGTGTCTCCCCGCCTGCTGCCCAATGACCCATGGGATAGGCTCCAGCATCTCCGTGACCCTGAGAGCAGGATAAGTGGTTCAGATAATGGATGGATGGACGGATGGATGTTGTTAGCTCATAACAGGCAGTGGCTGACACAGCAGTGGTAGTGAGACATACAATAATATCTGCTACAATGTCACAGTGTGTTCACATTGTTATTATGTAGTTATATACCAGAGGTCTAATCAAAGCTTGCAGAATGATATATTCTGTCTGGCTGAGATCTTGATGGCCAACCACGTTTGCCTGAGAACTGGCTCACTGGCAGTAGTCTAAAATTCAAAACTGCTGGGACATCGGGGCGAGGTGACCGGCACCCGCACTTAAGTTTATGGTTCCGAGAGTTTTGTTTGGGACCAAGCCCAGGAAATCATCGACAGGGGAAACACGACCCCGCCCCACTGACAGTTCCCGATGCCGCCGCCACTCGGTCAGCCCTCAGAGTACATGACGACCGACACGTTTAGCGGCGCCCCTGGAAAGGTGTGTGGTGAAATCAGGGGGCAGCCGGGAACCGCAGCAGCTGGGACGCGAACGACTACATTAACCAATCGAATAAAGGGTCCGACCCGTTAGGCAACCGGCTAGCGAGCTCACTTATGACGTTACACTACCCCCCCCCACCCCCACCGGCAGCACAGTGGCGCAGTGGTTAGTGCGGTCACCTCACAGCAAGAAGGTCCTGGATTCGAGCCCAAGGGTAGTCCAACCTTGGGGGTTGTCCCAGGTCGTCCTCTGTGTGGGGTTTGCATGTTCTCCCCGTGTCTGTGTGGGTTTCCTCTGGGGGCTCCGGTTTCCTCCCACAGTCCAAAGACATGTAGGTCAGGTGAATTGGCCGTACTAAATTGTCCCTAGGTATGAATGAATGTGTGTGTGTGTGTGTGTGTGTGTGTGTGTGTGTGATGGCCTGGCGGCCTGTCCAGGGTGTCTCCCGCCTGCTGCCCAATGACTGCTGCGTTAGGCTCCAGCATCCCCGCGACCCTGAGAGCAGGATAAGCGGTCCGGATAATGGATGGACTAGCCCCCCCCACCCCCCTTCGGGAAGCGCGTCCCTGCGCTTCAGCATTTCAACTCCCTCACGCCCCTCAGCACACATGCTTCCGATGGCGTCACGGTCTCACCATTCCACTATTGACACCAATGTAGCGAAATCAGGGGGCAGCCGGGAACCGCCGCAGCCGGGACGCGAACCCGGGTCTCCCACGCCACGGGCGACTATGTTAACCAGTTGACTATAAGGTCCGATCCGTTAGCCAAGGGCTAGTGAGTCTAGTCATTCCTGATCGTTACAGGTGGAACGGTCCAGACTAGAAAAGAGGTTAACATTGTGATGTAAACCTTAGTTCACAGTTTTACTATTAGCAAACTTGGTAGCAGCTAGCAAAAAGTTAACGTAGTTAATGCTATTTATAAGTCTCGAAGGAGATATGTTACATGCAGGAAGCTTTCATCTGGCTGTTGATTGAGTAAAATAAATACATGACTTACATATTAAGTCCCGCTCGTCTGTCCCAGTCCCAGGATAAACCCAATGGTCTTTCATAAACAATGGAGGCTGCCCCCTTGTGGTTCCTTAACTGAACTGAACTGCGTTAAATAAGGAGGGAAAGCTGGTTACAGAGGCCGTGGGGCTAAATTAAAAAAGTTCACAAAGAGACATCAACCCAGTCCTCTCCTGCCGCTTCAGAAAACACGCCCACAGCGGTGAACTGGGAACCGCCCTTAAGCGACCAACTGATGGAAGGGGGAAGTGTTTCACATCTACGGTTGATCGTGCAGCGACGGCGCCAAAACCAAAACATTATGATTTTGGCTATAGGGCTGGGCGATATGTCAGAATTTTCCGACCGGCCATGGTCAGCCCAACATCACCCCCCCACTACTGCCCCCCCCCAATTTACCGTTCAACTGCCTTAGGCGCTGCGCAAAAGTCTGAAAAAGGCAGGAAAGCCATTGGTTTTTCCATGGCCGGATTAACCCACCAGAGGGCCCCGGGGCACCCACGTCCATTGCCCCCCCCGCCCCGTCAGATAGGCTACGCAAATTATACTAAACATTGTTAAATGTAAAACTAATGCAAATACCCAACATGGTAGTCGACACTATGCCAATCTGCATGAGATTCAGATGGCGACTACAAAGTACAACACAATTTCACAAAACTATAGCGTGAGGCCCCATATCAATAGAGACTTTGTAGCTTGGGGCCCTGCATCAGTAGAGACTGTAGCTTGGGGCCTCTGCATCAATAGAGACTTTGTAGCTTGGGGCCCTGCATCAATAGAAACTGTAGCTTGGGGCCCCTGCATCAATAGAGACTTTATAGCTTGGGGCCCTGCATCAGTAGAGACTGTAGCTTGGGGCCTCTGCATCAATAGAGACTTTGTAGCTTGGGGCCCTGCATCAATAGAAACTGTAGCTTGGGGCCCCCGCATCAATAGAGACTTTATAGCTTGGGGCCCCCGCATCAACAGAGACTTTGTAGCTTGGGGCCCCCGCATCAATAGAGACTA
Organism: Lampris incognitus; assembly: GCF_029633865.1. Classification (NCBI taxonomy): domain Eukaryota; kingdom Metazoa; phylum Chordata; class Actinopteri; order Lampriformes; family Lampridae; genus Lampris; species Lampris incognitus. The sequence goes on from NC_079221.1 coordinate 39,465,677, forward strand.
GCTTGGGCCCTGCATCGTGACGCAGGGTTGGAACAAACGTCCCTTGTACGGTATGACTTGGAATCCCTACTATACGCGAACACAATACCCCTGACCTTTTGGGGCCACTCATGGTCCGGGGCTCCAGGGCACTCGCCCGGCATGCCCGTAATCCAGCCTTGGGTTTTCTGTCCATGTGTGCGTGTATCTATCCACTGCTAATCTCGCATACTACTTGGCCTGTCAGCCTAATACATTTTGCGCACAGTTATGACTGTATGGACCCTCTCCTGCTTGTGATGACTCAAGACCTTTGACAAATCTGTTTTATACCGCAGTTGAGTGTTAACTCCTCAGCTGGTTTGTCGCCCAAGTCTGAGCACCGGAGAGGGGGAGATATGCCTGGCGGGGATCTGCACCCTACTGAGTGCGCTATTGTAGTTGGAAAATACATTTGTGTGTGTGTGTGTGTGTGTGTGTGTGTGTGTGTGTGTGTGTGTGTGTGTGTGTGTGTGTGTGTGTGTGATGTCCCTCATTTTGGTGCTTGTTTGTCCAACTTTAATTCTTTCGCTTTTTTTTTCAAAGACAAAAGCACATCATTAAAAAAAAAAGATCTCTTATCTCTTGATGTGTATCCAGAAAACGCTGATTATTAAAGTGTAAACAACTTTTTGCTAAATTACACTAAGATGTGGCAATTTCCACTCCTCTCTTCAGTCTCGCACAGCGTGGTTATTTCTTAGGCTATAGAAAGGTGTACATGGTTTGCTGCATCAGATAACATCACACCCATATTATCTAAAGTGAACAAACGATAAAGAGGCCCATCTTTTTCACAAATTTAACAAGAAGGCATTTGCATATTATAGTCTCGAAGGACTATGAGTACATTTACACGTGAGCCTAAGACTGTTATATCAAAGTTAAAAAAAAACACTTTATTGGAAATTAAATTCAAATTTGCTTACTGGTGCTAATAATGACTAGTTAGTGAGGTTAAAGTCAGCTGGTTGAAATGACGATACCTAGTCATGGTCATCTTAAAGTCGGGGTATGTAAGGAAGAACCTAAGGTTGTGTCCTGATTTAGGTAACGGTGTAGAAAAGGTTAAGTCAGGAACTCGGCAGTCTGTCTCAGTTAGCGATAGGATTATCTGAAATAGTCCACTGAACTAAATATGAAATCTCTTTGACACAAATGCAGACTTACAAAACACAACTCTCAATGAGGGCTTCCACAAATACTGAGAACAGAAATGAGCCTCACCCTTCTGCCTGTCTTTGTTTTTACCTCTCCCATGACCCAAAAGTGAAGGTGCCAAACTATATTTAGCATACCAATGCACTCCCTGACACCAGAGATATACCTGTAAAGCAGGTCCATTAAGGTGGTAAAGAATTGGACCGAGTCAAGTTCACTCGGGTCCTTACAGTAGGCCTCCCCTTACCCTTTCACCATGTTCTTAAGTGATAACAGCCACAGCCAATGTTCATGCCTCATTTCATTTCATTATCGCGTCCCATTCGCTTCATCGCCTCAGTTCCCAGGCTACCCTTTCATCTCAGCATGCAGGCAATCACTCATAGACACCAACCATAATGGAGGTAGAGGGGAATGTCTAATCCAAGGTTTGCAAAACCAATTTACCATACTCCAAAAAAGAATACACTGGAGAGAAAGCCCCAGTAAAGCAGATGTGCAAACTGTGCATAATTTTATGTGAAATGCTGTATTCCAATACATTACTTATGGTATAGTAGATTGTGCACTACCATATCAAGCATTGTTTATAGGAATATTGGGTAAAATGCATAAATTTCCCTTCTAGCTTATTGGACACATTACAGTGCACTTGCTGAACAGTTTGTCAATTATTGGAAAAAAAAATGTGCTGCTCTTTCAGGACATAAGTTAACATCCTCAATCCTGGTTTGTAATTTTGCTCATGAAACAATACATACGAGGACCAAACAAATTGCACTATGTAATATAATATAATACACACACACACACACACACACACACACATACGTATATATACACACACATATATGTATATATAGCAACACGGATACAGGAAAAAGATTTTAATGCATAGCAGCGGAATATCATTACGAGGTGCGGAATATCAATACGGATACAGGAAAAAAAGTTTAATACATTGCAGTACAGGCCTGTTTCCTGCCTCACGCACTCACCAGCTGCTAATGAGTGCGCGACGCACGACACAGGTCTGTACTGCAATGTATTAAACTTTTTTTCCTGTATCCGTATTGATATTCTGCTCCTCATTAGTTGAGCACTTATAACAACACCATTGATGGTTTCGGAAAAAAACACTATAAAACACTATATATATATATATGTGTGTGTGTGTGTATATATATTTGTGTGTGGCAGCATGGTGGCCCAGTGGTTAGCACTGTTGCCTCACAGTGGTTAGCACTGTTGCCTCACAGCAAGAAGGGCCTGGGTTCGAACCCCAGGCCATCCCTGGTCCTTTCTGTGTGGAGTTTGCATGTTCTCCCCGTGTCGCTGTGGGTTTCCTCCCACCATCAAAAAGACATGCACTTTAGGGTTAATACCCCTGTCTGTGCCCCTGGGCAAGGCATTGGAAAGAAGAACTGGAGTTGGTCCCCGGAACGTTGACTTAGACTTAGACTCTTAGACTTATATTTAGACCACTTAGACTTAGACCACTTAGACTCCTCAAGGAAGTGTTCAAAATGAGTAAGAAATCAATGGGTGAGGGTAGGTGTGAAGGTCGCCATTTCTTTGGCCCCTCATATCTCATCATTATATGGCATCACTGAATGTCACCTGGTCAGATGGAGAAAGGGTAGTTTTTCCCAAAGCGAACCATAGAAGATGAATGGTCCAGGACCTTCATCAATAGCATTTATCCTAACACAGTGTCCTCTAATTTTTGACTGACCTTGAATTCATTCCATTTAAAAGTGATCTCACAGTAATCTAGGTAGCTATTGCCTTTGGATTGTTTTCAAAATGTGGTGAGAACTCGGCTACCTACCCATCTTTTTTATTAATGCATTAAAGAGAGGTGAGCAGAAACAGATGAACACACTTTTTTGTTGTTGTTGTTGTGTCTGTCGGCTGCATTACTGACATATGTGATGACTCGATATTGAATACTGATTTGTATAAACATCCAGTCAAACAACATGTGGGGGATGTGATGATTTAGATCGCTGTCGTTCTCCCAGCAAAATGAAAGGTGTGACTATTCCCCATAAAAGTACCATGAAATTTATCTGGCACCAACTGACGGCCATGGGAACATTCTGCTGATTAAAGGAGACATCCCATCCCTCCCCTTGACCAGTGCCAACCTCCAAGCACCAATTCTTGCAGCAGTCACTGCCACGGCTCTAATAGCACGCGGCATTGCCCAGGAGGCGCTCTCCAGGCCTTGGTGAGTCATAGCGGAGTCTGACGGATACGTCTGGAGGACAACTTCACTAACTTTATCTACAACTCAAAACAACTTGTTCCACGATTATGATTCAGTGGATGTGCCCTGTGAATCGATCAAGAGTGCAAGATAATCCGGTTGCAAGATTGATGGAAGCAATGAATGATTAGGTCGGGGGGGGGGGGGGTGGGTGGGGGCGGGGTGGCACAGGAATATTGGAGGCCGGAGGATTGAAGGGCCTCTGCAGGAATGACCAATTACTGCAGTGCTGCGGTGTAAAACAGAGATTTGTATTATTTATAATATGAAAGAAGGCCCTTGGAGAAAGGCCAAGGCTTATACAATTAGACCAGCCTACTCGAGCCCGGCCTTCTCAGAACACTTGACTACTTTTAAGAACATCAGTCAGAGGGAAATTTGCTCCACTTTACTTTGGTGGGATAATTATTCATGCGCTGTCATAATTGCATCCGAGCATGCAGTCTCGACCTCACTGTACTGCTAACCACACTTCAGCCATTTTAATTTAACAGTCAGCTTCACACTAAAGGCATTGGGTGGCATGCTAACTACTATTTGCAAGAACTTTTGATCCTGCAATTAGGAATGTTCTTGCTTTTTTTGCTGCACTTACAGTGTGTTTGTTTGGATGTGACGAGGAAGATTAAACTCAGTATCCCCTTGTAATTCCATTCAATATATGTTAATATTATCGCTCCACATGAAACTACCTCAGATGTTTGCCGTCATTACTAAATAAGAATGGGTAGTACCTGCCCAATCTTTAACAAAGAGTTATATTACTGCACGTAAGCATGGATTTCTAAAGCATCCATAACTGATCACATTTATATCCTAAGTACTGCAAATTTTCCATAATTCACCAGAGATTGCATGGTAATTATGTGTCACAGACTATCTAAAGGATATGTAGGCACACTACACCTGAACATACACACACCCGTCTGTTTTGTGTTGGCGGTTTCTTCTTTCTCATTTCAAGTGCTATGTTGAAAGTAAGACTAAATTAAAACGTCTGTTCTTTCTTAAAGTATGTATTCTACAGATTATATTATCAGCTACATAAAGAAACAGGGTCATGAATCGATCACATAAAGCCTCATGGTGGCATTCAAGCTCCAGTCATGTTGCGGATTTTGCAGTGTTTTTAAGATGTTGCTTGATCATTGATGTTGTGGACTGTTATGCTCTTCAGTTTATTCAGTTAAATGGTAAATTGGATTGAAATTATGTTTACATTTCCCAGAAATTACAGTTGAATATCTTTTTGAAATTGCAAGTATTAACACAATTACAACACTGCAAGATTATCATAACCTGCCTTAGCAGATGCAGACAGGGGAGGCATGTAAGATTAAATGACATGTAAACAATCCCTCGTGGCTAAATTAGGTATTAGATATTTAGAAAAATGGCACACAGCAGTAAAATAGGCAGCATACTGCCTTATTTGTATGAAACAACGAAACCTCAAGTGTAACAGGACCCAGATCACCTTGTGCCCAATCCACGTTCTGGCAACAGGCGCCAGAATGGTTTATTTTTTGTCCTTTTGTGCATTCGTTAGGGTGCCAGGAACAAGCTAATAAGCTGATACATGTAATACCACACATAAAACTATAATCATAATAAATAACTGGAAAAGCTGCAATTCCTAAACATTGCTAGTTTGGCTGTTTCATATGATTCTGTTGTTGTTGTTTTTATTGATATATTATTAGGTGTGTGTGTGTGTGGGGGGGGTGCATGTGTATAATGTGGGAATGTCATTTCCTAAATCCTGAGTTACGACAATGAAGCACATCCGAAAAGGGGTAACTTGACTTACTTAGCTGAATTAAACCACACGGGAGTGGGCGTGGCCTTGTGACCACTCACTAGAGCAGTGACTTATCACTGATCGGTTTGAGGGATCAAATGACTAGCCTCGGTCAAGTTAGTATACGTCGGTGTGTGTGTGTGTGTGTGTGTGTGTGTGTGTGTGTGTGTGTGTGTGTGTGTGTGTGTGTGTGTGTGTGTGTGTGTGTGTGTGTGTGTGTGTGTTTTGCTTGAGTAGGTATGCTGTATATTGTATTGCTGTGGCCTGTCTGTTACAGCTCATACATATGCATATGATCTCATTTGCATAAGATGAAATCTTAAATTCTGTAAAAAGTCCAGCTTGTATGTACACATGTAGTATATCTATATAGCTATGTAATTGTATGTATTTATGTAGTATATCTATATAGCTATATAATTGTATGTACTTAAGTAGTATATCTATATAGCTATGTAATTGTATGTACTTATGTAGTATATCTATATAGCTATGTAATTGTATGTACTTAAGTAGTATATCTATATAGCTATGTAATTGTATGTACATATGTAGTATATCTATGTAGCTATGCAATTGATCGGCTGGTCATGCTGCTTGGTGTATTATATTGTATGTTTGATTGGGGTGAAGTTGAAGTATTGCCCCCATCGAGACACATGGGTCTGTTTTAAATTTTTAAACTTTAATTTCACTAATATATATATTATCCACCAAGTCATGGCTTCATAGGTATTACTCTGATTTACACTGTGAAGTTGAAACTGTTGCTCTATCTTGCATCGTGTTGATGGATTTGGTGGTGGAGAAAACAGGTGGAATAAGAAGAAGTGGAAAAATAATAATAATAATAATAATAATATACATGGAATAAGAAGAGCAGTTTGGCTGTATAAACTTTGCTTTTATAGCACTTTTCAAAGCAAGGTTGTAAAGTGCTTTATGAAACAAGATAAAATGTACGACAGTTGAAAATTACACTATACACCAAGAAAAAGATGACTAAAAATGAAAATGGGAGATAAGAAAAGGATAAAAGTGAGTGCAAAATAGTAAAAGAGAAAGAACTAAAGATACACAATGAAAAATCGTTCACATAAAATTAAGTTTTAAGAAGTGACTTAAAAGATGATACCTGATTTGCTAGCCGGAGATCCTGGGGCAACTAGCACTCTCCATTAATGACTAAAATGTAAAGTTTAGCACTTTGTGGCCTGATTTGTCTGTCAATTTCTTTACACACATTGGAATAACTTGTGTGTCTCTGCTAAAGGTGCTTGTATGGCAAGAGTCAGTCAGTGCCTACAGAGACAAAACAAGTCTGCTGTAAAGAGTTTGGTTTGTGCAGCTTTGGCCATATGTCTGCTGGTGGATGAAATACGTACTTCAAATGTTCGCTTTGGTGGATCTTGGTGGGCACAACTGTGTGGTGCTCTAAAAAAAAAATCAACCCAATTATTCTGTGAATATCTCTATTTTTAGGAAATGATACGCAACAATCACTCTGTAATAGAATGGCTCCAACCTGGTAACCAATACTGAGTTGGCATATACCATCGAGACAGTCCTTAGATGTTGGAACCAATTACCCATCAGTTCCTACAAGTCCCTGAGATGTTAGTCAGAATTACTGAGTAATTACAGCGCCGTATTATAAAGTCCTACCTACAACATCAATGCAGCAACTTCAATTTTATCACCAAAACAGTTCAGATCAATTAGTCTCATTTGACAGTATAATTTCCTAACTATATCCATATCTAGGACACGCGGTGTCGCAGATATGAAGCTCTACTGTCCATACAAGTAAGTACCTTGTTAATTTGCATTCAAAATACTTGGGCCTCGTGTTGCCCAGGGGACACCTGTGAATTAGTGTGTTCCATATTTTTGAATTGTTTTCTATGGAAAAGTCACACTTTGAGCATCTTGACTGCATGCGAGGACCTAACCTCATTTTGGAGCTCAGCATGGTGAGCACTTCACCTCATCCCAACACTGAAACAACTCCGACTTTTGCTGAAGCATACAGCTCATTAATGTCTAGTTCCGCCAACTAATAAAAACAAATGCAAAAGCTGCATCTATTCGTCTGAGCAGAGAAGAGCAACTTATTACTCATGGAGCCACATTGTAAAGTGTGACCCAAAAAAGAACCAACAGAGCATTGATAATGGAAAATCCCGGTTTATCTGACATTTTATATGGGTGTTATCACAATATGAATGAAGAGAGCACTTAATCTCATTGTGCTGCAATAACAAGTGTCTTCTCCCTGCATGGTGGTATCCGAATGCTCCCTCATAACTCAGTATTAGCAATGTTTCTTTGAAGGAGGTCACACTGCCTTAATTAATGAGTGTTCAGTAGGCATGAGGCTTAAAGGCATATTCCACTCAGACACAACAAGTGTTGACAATACTCTGTAAGAAGAGGAGCCATTTCGGGCAGCATGGCTCTGGAGGTAGAGCGGTTATTCTAGTAATCAGAAGGTCGCTGTTTCAATCCCCAGCTCCTGCGGAGAGCATGTCAAAGTGTCCTTGAGCAAGACACGGAACCCCTAACTGCTCCTAATGAGCAGGTTGGTGCCTTGCATGGCAGTGTGTGAATGGGTGAATGTGAAGAATATGTTGTAAAACACTTTGAGTGGTCGGTAGACTAGAAAAGCGCTATATAAATGTAGCCCATTTATTTATTTGCCACTAACTGCCCCAAAAGTTGCCGGAGCTCACAAGACGACACCATCAATTAATTTGCATACAAATCTGCATATAAAATCACATGTGAGAGAGAGGGCTACAGTGGTGGATAGAGAGAACATGAATGACCAAAAAAAAAGTTTATTTACAGAAGTTCAACAACGGTATGGTACACAGCATTTACAAGTGTTATGTTCGGTCAATCATTAACGGGAAGTATCTAGGCAAAAATTGACACCAAAGTTATTAATGCAAAACTTGCCTACATATTTAAAGAAACATGTGTCGATGATTAAACTGATAACATATTAACATAATATACATTTAATCAAGCATGCTTTTGTCATCTAAGGATTTTTCAACTTTTTTAACCAATACTTAGAGGTACGGAAAAGTTGCTACACTCTCAGCCTGGACCATGGCCCTTATAATGGCTTTGACCCCTTATGAGTGCTACGGGACTGATAAAAGAGATTCACGGCAGACCCCTCTCAACAGGCACGACTCTCATTAGCGCGGACAGGAAGGTGAAGTTATTAACAGGATATGTTATGTGCCTCTCCATCATCTTGGCACTAAATATGTTGGTGTTCTTCATGAAATCTTCCAAAGAAAGAGTAAAAATGGAAGTAAGAGTAACTTGATTTTTGAGGAATTAAATCACCATTTGGCATCTTAAAAGTCAGTAAGGCCCAGGGGCATCCGGGTAGCATAGTGGTCTATTCCGTTGCCTACTAACATGGGGATAGCTAGTTTGAATCCCCGTGTTACCTCCGGCTTGGTTGGGTGTCCGTACAGACACAATTGGCCATGTCTGCGGGTAGGAAGCTGGATGTGGGTATAGGTCCATAGGTTCTGATTGCTGTAATAGCGCCTCCTCTTGTCGGTCACTTCCGACAGCAATTCAGTTTTTCCAGGAGGTCTTCCATCAGTCCCACTAGCCAAGCACATACCTGCTTAGCTTCCGTCATTTGGCAGAGCCAGGGTACATGTTGGGATGGCTGCCGGCAAACAACACTCGACAGTCGTTCGGTCATTCTAGTCATTCAATCCCGGTCGTTCTAGTGTTAAAAATCATTGTGTCTCCTGTGCACATCCTCCAATGTTGAACTACCAATAGCTCATGGGGGGCACTTAAGAGCAACAACCTATGGAAACACAATATAAGAGATGAGACTGTATGGCTTACTTCTGTCCCTGAGGTTTCCTGTATTTTGGTTGTGCATGTCCCAGAGGATAAATGACTTTAGAAAAGGTGATGTACAAAAATGAATACAGACAATTGGGGGAAATGTGTCACAGCATTTTTCTCATAAAGCACCATTTAAATCCAGCTTCTATATTAGTCCAAATTTAATGCCAGTTATAGGTCCCAATATTAGTTTGTAATGACTGGATTCTTTTTTTTTCCTGTTGCGATTGCATTTCCACAGTGTAAAAATGAGCTAAATATTCTTTTGAAAATGGGCTTGTAGACCATAATTCCTAGTGTTAGACAATACATCAGTAACAGCATGGTGGTCGGATGATGCCATGAGCTATGATGTTGGAGAAACCCAGAAAGGATTTTGGGAAATGAGTTTACTTACACTTTGTTGCCGAGCATAAAAGCTTTTGCACCATTTTGTAAAGTGATTTTGTAATAACAGATGTTATCATGTTTATTATTTGCACAGAAAGGGCAACTATTATGGTGTGTTTTACTGTAAACTGTATTATTTAAACCAGATCTAGGAAGGATTCTGATGTTCTTCCAGTTTGTAATTATATTGTTGATACTTTTACAGCCTATTCAATAGAGTATGCTAGCTCACAATACCAGCCAGGTTATCTAAATTATCTCACAGGCCTATATCTAGCAACCTTCTTCAGCTGCATGTAACCAATACTTAAATAGGGTCATTATTTATTTAGTGAGTTTGTGTTTTTTGAAGATCACCTTTAATCACCTAAACGTGACTCTGGCCACATGCAGAGGTTAGTTTGTTCAAGTTATGCCTATCCATCACTGTAATGAGATCATGCTCTTTGTATAAATATCTATTCTAACTTCCAAGTGGTTATATCAATGTATTTGCAAACACAGCTCCATGTCAATTTTGCTGTTTTTGAGCAAACACTCAAACTTACCCTTTGCCTCTCAGTTTTTTTTTTTTATCCTGGTGATGAAGCCCGGATGCAGCAGTGGGTGTGCAACATGAAACAGAATAAATGGAGGCCATCAATGAACCACAGCTGTGTTCCCAGCGATGTGAAGATTGTTGGTTCTACAGATTATTAGGATGGTGGGCACCCTATCAAGATGGCGGTGCTGACCACATTTACCTTCACCAATTCCTGGTGGAAGCACTCCAAAGAAAGCATGGGAAAGATGAAATAGGCAGGTTCTGTATGTCAAATGTGGTAGGCGATAGATTAAATCTCTATAATGTGGTGCATATACTGACCATATCTACAGAGAGAATAATGATACTGGTGTTGGTCACAATATCGGTTGTCCATTAGGGGGAAAAAACAATTAAGAAAAAAAAACTGAAGAATGTAGAACTGGTGCAAAGAATGAAGAACAACCAAGCCATGCTGCAAATTTATTTTCCAAATGTGAAACTAGGCTTCCTTTTGTTAACCCAGTAAATCTCAGCAAAGCATTTGGGTGAACAACGATGACGGCAGCGATCGCCCAACAACTATCTGCATCAGTCATACAACCTACAAACACATAGCATCTATTTTGCACAACTTGAAATCAGATTTTCCTGGACGCATTTCACTTTGGACTGAAAAGACATCGGTAGTCACACAGTTTTGTGGGTGCAACAGGGTTATCAAATCTCTCATAAAATCAGTCTCATAAATTTATTAACCATTACTTTTTGTGTTTAATATTTTATAATTAAACTACTTAAATTGATGGAATAATCAAATCAGTCACATTAAATCACACTCGTGAATCAGTCTCATAAAATTATTAACCATTAGTTTTGGTGTTCAATAGTTATTATTGAACAATTCAAATTGATGGAATAATCAATGTTGCACCGACTGGAGTACTTTGATGGGCAGGGGAAAGCTTCAACAAATATTGTCACAAAACAGGCAGGACAACGACTTACTTCAATGAAAACAATTTATTATTACAATCAATAAAATAAATCGACTAATACTAATCAACACTACTTATCTAACTAAAACTGATCAGGTACAATTAATGATGAGCTGAGCCGCAGCCTGCTCAGCTAGCTACAAAAGTGGTTGACCGTCAGTCTCATTTGGGGCTTTATCCCGCTTCTTCCCCCTTTCAGCTTTCACTTTTGTCATCCTGAGGCTTTTAGACATAGCAAATTATGAAGTAAAACCAACAAATTATTATTGTTGTTGTTGTTATTGTTATTATTATTATTATACAACTATTATTATTATATTATATTATATTGAAGCAATGTGATGCTCCAATTATATGACATGACATGACATGATATGATATGATATGATATGATATGATATGATATGATATGATATGATATTATTGGAGTATCACATTGTTCAGCCTCCCTGGGAAAGTCCACTCTAGGGTGCTGGAAAGGAGACTCCAACCGATTGTCGAACCTCAGATCCAGAAGGACTCCGTCCTGGCCATGGAATAACGGACCAACTCTTTACCCTTGTGGAAGTGCTGAGGGAGGCATGAGAGTTTGACCAGCCAGTCTACATGTGTTTTGTGGACTTGGAGAAGGCTTATGACCGTGTACCCCGGGGCACTCTGTGGGGGGTACTGCAGGAGTATGGGATACCGGGGCAGTTGCTACAAGCCATCCAGTCCTTGTATAACCAAAGTGAGGGCTGTGTCCGCATTCTCAGCACAAAGTCAAACATGTTTTCGGTGGGTGTCGGACTCCGCCAAGGTTGTTCCTTGTCTCTGATTCTGTTTGTGATATTCATGGACAGGATCTCAAGGCATAGCCAAGGTGAGGAGTCTATCCATTTTGAGAACCTCAGAATTGCATCTCTGCTCTTTGTAGATGATGTGGTTTTATTGGCTTCATGAGAGCGCAACCTCTAACGTGCACTGGGGCGGTTTGCAGCTGAGTGTGACATGGACGGGACGAGAGTCAGCACCTCCAAGTCTGAGGCCATGGTTCTCTACTGGAAAATGGTGAATTGCTCCCTCCGGGTTGGAAATTAGTTGTTGCCTCAAGGGAAGGAGTTCAAGTATCCTGGGGTCTTGTTCACGAGTGAGGGTAGGATGGAGCGGGAGATTGACAGGCAGATTGGTCCAGCATCAACAGTAATAAGGACGTTGTACTGGACCGTTGTGGTGAAGAGGGAGCTGAGCCAGAAGGCAAAGCTCTCAATTTACTAGTCAATCTTTATTCCAATCCTTACCTATGGTAATGAGCGTTGGTTAGTGACCGAAAGGATGAGATCGCAGATACAAGCGGCTGAAATGAGTTTCCTTCGTAGGGTGTCTGGGCTCAGCCTTAGAGATGAGGTGAGAAGTTTGGACATCCGGAGGAAGCTCAGAGTAGAGCCGCTACTCCTTTGCATCGAAAGGAGCCAGTTGAGGTGGTTCAGGCATCTGATTAGGATGCCTCTTGCGTGCCTTGCTTTGGAGGTTTTCTGAGCACATCCAACTGGGAGGAGACCCTGGAGTAGACCCAGAACTTGCTGGAGGGACTACATGTCCAATCTGGCCTGGGAATGCCTTGGGATCCCCCAGGAGGAGCTGGAGGGTGCTGCTGGGGAGAGGGGCACCTAGAGTGCCCTACTTAGCTTGCTGCCAGCGTGACCTGGCCTGAGAGGAGTGGCTGATGAGATGAGATGAGATGAGATGAGATGAGATGAGATGAGATGAGATGACTGGCAAATTAAAGTAACTACACTGCTCAAAAAAATAAAGGGAACACATAAGCAATGCAATGTAGCTCCAAGTCAATCACACTTTTGAGATATCAACCTGTCCAGTTAGGAAGCAACACTGATTTGTGAATCAATTTCACCTTTTGGTAAATTGTCTAATTTCCACCAGGTGGAAATTAGACAATTTGCAAGACAACCCCTATAACAGGAATGGATTTGCAGGTGGTGGCCACAGACCATTTACCTGTCCTCATCTTTTCTGGCCGATCTTTGGTTAGTTTTTCATTTTGCTAGTGCCCGCACCACTAGAGGTGGCATGAGGCGGTACCTACAGAAGTTGCTCAGGTAGTGCAGCTCATCCAGGATGGCACATCAATGCGTGCTGTGGCAAGAAGATTTGATGTGTCTCCCAGCACAGTGTCCAGAGCATGGAGGAGGTACCAGGAGACAGGCCAGTACACCAGGAGACGTGGAGGGGGCCGCAGGAGGACAACAAACCCGCAGCAGGACCGCTATCTGGTCCTTTGTGCAAGGAGGAACAGGAGGAGCACTGCCGGAGCCCTACAAAACGACCTTCAACAGGCCACTAATGTGCAGGTTTCTGCTCAAACAGTGAGAAACAGAATGTATGAGGATGGTATGAGGGCCCGACGTCCACAATTGGGGCCTGTGCTCACAGCCCAACACCGTGCAGCCCGATTGACCTTTGCCAGAGAACATCTTGGTTGGCAGATTCGCCATTGGCGCCCTGTGCTCTTCACAGATGAGAGCAGGTTCACACTGAACACATGTGGCAGACGTGAGAGAGTCTGGAGACGCTGTGGAGAACGTTCTGCTGCCTGCAACATCCTCCAGCATGACCGGTTTGGCGGTGGGTCAGTGATGGTCTGGGGAGGCATATCCTTGGAGGGCCGCACAGACCTCTACGTGCTAGCCAGAGGTACCATGACTGCCATTAGGTACCGGGATGAGATCCTCAGACCCATTGTCAGACCATATGCTGGTGCAGTGGGCCCTGGGTTCCTGCTCATGCATGACAATGCTCGTCCTCATGTGGCCAGAGTGTGTCAGCAGTTCCTGTATGTCGAGGGCATTGATGCTATGGACTGGCCTGCACGTTCCCCAGACCTGAATCCAATTGAGCACCTCTGGGACATCATGTCTCGTACCATCCACCAACGCGATGTCGCACCACAGACTGTCCAGGAGTTGACCGATGCCCTGATCCAGGTCCGGGAGGAGATCCCTCAGGAGACCATCCGTCGTCTCATCAGGAGCATGCCCAGACGTTGTAGGGAGTGCATACAGGCACGTGGAGGCCACACACACTACTGAGCCTCATTTTGAATCGTCTTGAGGAATTTCCACAGAAGTTGGATCAGCCTATGTTCTCATTTTCCACTTTGATTTTGAGTATGATTCTGAATCCAGACCTTAATGGGCTAATGATTTTGATTTCCATTGATCATTCTTAGGTTATTTTGCTCTAAACACATTCCTCTGTCTAATAAATAAAGATTTTCAGCTGAAATATTTCATTCATCGAGGTCTATATTGTGTTTTTAGGTGTTCCCTTTATTTTTTTGAGCAGTATATTAAGTGAGTGACAGAATTATTTCGAGCATCAAGAGGAGCCCTGGAAAAAACACGTCTACGCCATGTGGTGCTCACTAGCACCCCCCCCCTATATATTAGGTTTTAATCTAGTCTTGTTTACCTGCTACACTAACTGTGTCTGTGTTGTGTGTTGTTGTGTGCCAGCATGTCCTCAACACAGATCCTGAGAGTGAGTGGGGGGTTCGGTGGGGAGGGGAGAGTGGCTGGCAGGGAGTGCCATTGGTTGTGTGCTGTGGCCGGAGAGGCTGAGGGGTGTGAAAGTTTGTTTTTCAAACCTGCAGTAAAACCCATTTAGGTCGTCAGCCAGTTGGTGGTTCCCTGCAGTGTGGGGGAATGGTTTCCTGTGGTTGGTAATGTCCTTCAAACTGCTCCAGACTGATGACGAGTCATTGGCAGAAAACCTGTTTTTCAGCTTTTCAGAGTAGCACCTTTTTGCCTCTCTGATCTCCTTTGTGAGTGCATTTCTGACTTTGTTATACCGGATCCTATCTCCACTCCTGTAGGCTCCCTCTTTGGCCTGACGAAGCTGCCTGACTTTTGCTGTGAACTGGGGTTTATTGTTGTTGAAGGTACAGAAGGTTTTGGTGGGCACACACACATCCTCAAAAAAGTTGATGTAAGATGTCACAGTGTCAGTAAGTTTGTCCAGGTCTCTAGATGCAGCCTCAAAAACACGCCAGTCAGTGCAGTCGAGCCAGGCCTGGAGCTCAAGTTTTGACTCATTGGTTAATTTCCTCACATTTTTTTTTAATAATTTATTTCTGATTTTTCCATTTTTCTCCCAATTTAGTGGTCAATCGATCCCTATTCTAGTTCAAACATCCACCCTCGTACTGTATGCGTTCGCCAACTGCATCTCTCCGGCCGGCAGTCTCGAAGGAGACGCCTCACCACTTCCATGACAAGGTGAATCCAGGCCGAACAACTGCTTTTTCCGACACACACAGAGACGCATTCATGTGACGAACACAAGCCGACTCCACCCCCCTCCCGAAGACAGCATTGCCAATTATTACTGCTTCATCGAATGCAGCCATAGTCGGATCTGACAAGACCGAGGCGCGAACCTCAGTCCCCAGGGGGCAACTGCATCGACACAAAGCCGATGCTTAGACCGCTACACCACCGAATTTCCTCACATTTTTAAACAGGGTTTGCAGATTTTAGTTCCTGCCTATAGGATGGGATAAGCTGAATCAGACACTTATCAGACAGGCCCAGGGCTGCATGGGGGACAGAGCGATAGGTGTCCTTTAATATTGTGTAGCAATGATTCAGAGTGTTTTTGTCTCTGGTGGGACATTTAACATGCTGTCTGTATTTTGGCAGTTTGTGGTTGAGGTTTGCTCTGTTAAAATCCCCAAGGACAATGATTTTGGTGGGATTAGTTTGGTGAAAGTAACACAAAAGTAGTGTAATCAGTAAAGCATTATTCTACACGGACAGTATTATTGTAAAGTAACTTTTTATTTTCAAATGGAAGGAACTAGTAATATGTAATGTATTACATTTTGAAAGTAACTTGCCTACCACTGGTAACAAGTGTAGTTGTCGTGTCTCCGCTCCGCTCCGTGTATTTGTGTGTGTGTGTGTGTGTGTGTGTGTGAGCTGAGCCCCACCCTTGTTGAAACCCAGAGAGCAGAGGAGAGGAGAGAAACTAGCATGGCCATTAATGATAGTAACGAGTAGCCTACCAGTAGGTGACTTTTCATTAGGGTTAGAGCCAATCAGAGGCAGAGTAGGGTGGTTCTTTGCAGAACATTATGAAAATAATAACTTTTACAAAAGTTATAAGTGAGTTGATTAAATTTTATTTTGTTATCACCAATTGTTCCAGACCTCTGACCTTGAATAAAAATGCAGACCTTTGAGTAATAAGTTTGAGAACCCCTGCTCTATATGGATCAGTGTGTGCAGCTAAATAGAGAATGAGATCAACCAATAGCACTTTCCTCAAGTAGCAACAGGAGATTCAAACAAAAGAAAAGCTGAAGAAAATAAATTAAAACTAATAATCACCACACGTAATACTTCCTACTTGAATCACAGTGTGTATCTAGATCACAGATGATTTTGACTAACAAAAATGTTGTCACATGAGATAAATAGGGCTGCTGTCAAGTATGAGGAGATCACTGGTGAAGTCCCCTTCAAGACAAAGACAGCTCACCTGAAAAATGCTATGGTTGAGACCAAGCATACAGCTGCTAGTCACCAAGACTTTCTGGAGTGGTGGGAGTGGGACAGCATCAGAGCAGCCTGTGAGCCAATGTGTGGTGGATACCACTTTGGGAACTGCCAACCTGAAGGGAAAGAGATGACTCTAGTAGAAGAAAAGGATCTTGAAATCATAAAAGAGAGCATCACCTATGTCATGGAGGATGAACATAGCAAGTTTCCACAATTGGATGCTAAGTACCCAATGGACCTTGCTTCTCTTCACAATAACAAGGGTGGAGTTGAGGCCACCTTTCTGAGAACAGAAAAATTACTCAGGAAAGCACCTGAGTGGCTCACCATCTACACAGTTCAGGTCCATTAGATGGCCAAGCTGGGAGCTGCAAAGATGCTCACATAAAAGATGACTGATAACTGGAAAGGACCACCTAGTGGCACCAAATCCCCACTCTGTCACAACTCCAGTGTGCCTTGTTTGGAAAAGAAGCCAAATGTTCAAGGGAGTGAGCATGAATGATCTGTTGCTGAAAGGGCCAGATGTCTTGAACCCAATCAGAGCTGTCCTGTTCAGGTTTACAAGGGGAGTGCACGCAGCCTTGGGAGACATCAGGAAGATGTGTAACTCAGTGTAACTGGAGGAGTGTGAGATGCACTTGCACAGATTTCTCTGGAGGGGCATGTAAGATGAGGAGTTAGGGGAATATGCCATCATAAGAGTGAACATTGGTAACCAACCCTCTGGGTGCATAGCACAGCTGGATATGTGAGAAACTACAAAATGTAATACGTTTTCTCACCTAAGAGAGGCATGCAGTGTCTTAGAGGAGGACAGCTATGTATAGATGACATCCTCACATCCCATGATGATGCAAACAGGCTAGACGAAATCACCAAGGAGATCAAGGGGATCCTGCAAGCCGGTGGATTTTCCTTGAAGCCATTGTTCTGGCCAGGGCAAAGCAGGAGGCAGGAGAATGTAGCAGCAACCCTCACATTAAAGAAGCCCTCTAAGAAAAGCAACATTTTGATACTGCCAAATCAGATGAGGAATGAGGACAACAAGGCCTTAGGCATCGGATATCTGACAGGGGAAGACAGACTCTACATGACGATTGACTTGACCTCAATCAACTTTTCAAAGAAGTGAGGGAATGTGCGAACAGGCCAGGACCTTTTGATGGAAGAGCTGAGTTCAAGAACACCTAATCCTCTGACCAGAAGAGAACTTCTGAGCCAGGTAGCTGGACTCTATGGCCCAATTGGTCTGGTCACACCTGTTAAGCAAAAGGGTGCTATCCTTGTCAGAAAGGGAGGGAAAATCTGGCCTGAAACACCTGAGACAAACCGCTCTCTGAAGGCCTCAGGGAGGAAGCCATAAAGCTGTCCCAGGACTATGCACAACTGGAAGAAATCAAGTTCCATAGCAGCCTTATATCACCATCTGGAAGGGAAAACCTTGGGCTATTACCTACTTATAGATGAGAGTGAAAAGTCCTATGGAGCTGTGATTTACCCAAGGTGGGAAACAGAACAAGGTCTAGATATCAGATTAGTGGAATCTAATGCTAAGCTGGTGCCACCGGACTAGAAAGAAGATGCAGTCAAGACTGAGGTCTGTGATGCAATCTTTGCAACCAGGCTCAGAAAGTATGTGGAGAGGAATGGCCAGATGATGATTAAGCACTGGTTCCACCTGGTTGACAGCCACAACATATTGGGAGCAATTCAGCAATATAGGTATGGATAACATACATTATCTGCCAACAGAGTTTGAGAAATCCAGAAGGTTGGGCCAGTTGAAGACTGATAGTGGATCCCAGGGAATATCAATATTGCCGCATCATCACAAGGAGAGCTACTCCAAAAGATCTTTAAGAGGATACAGCATGGCAGAGTGGATCGAAGTTCTTGAGATGGCCATTAGAAGAATGGCAAATCAAGTCTGTTGGAGAGGTTGTGGCTGATGCCAAGGACAGTGTCAACAAGCTAAAGAGGAAGGCATTTTCAGAATTGGTAACAAGAGCTCAGGTAAAGAGGGGCCTAAGGGCCATCCCTCAGGAGAACCTCAAGGTTGAAGAATCTGAAATAAGAAATGTTGCTAACCTGACTCAACCCATTCTCAGCTCAGATACATCCAAAACTGATCTGGAATGAGGCTGGGTGGGGCTTTGCCAAGAAGAACATACGTCGGCTTGATTGTAAAAGACCTTCCGGATGTGAAGAAGTTCAGCAGTTTGTCTAGGCTGGTTGGGAGTTGTTGCTTGGGTGTGGTGAGCCGCCAACAAGTTGTTGAGCCTGAAGAGCCAGGCCACAAAGCAGGCAAAGTGGGAGGCACTACCCTCAAATGAAAATCCCAAAGTATTTGTGCGTAATGTCAAAGATTGTGAGTATGCCTTCAGAATACTCTGTTTAACAGCTTAGGAAGGTGTGAGATTTATGGGTGCCTT
Organism: Lampris incognitus; assembly: GCF_029633865.1. NCBI lineage: Eukaryota > Metazoa > Chordata > Actinopteri > Lampriformes > Lampridae > Lampris > Lampris incognitus. Next base: position 39,484,727 of record NC_079221.1, read on the forward strand.
TACTAAATAAGGGATGACAGGCTTGTCAGTTTGACAGTTTTCACCCCAACAAAGTTCAGAACTAAAATTAGGTTGCTTGTCCAGAGCTATGTTAATTATTTAGAAAATAATATGTTTTATTTAATGAATAACATTATTATTTCCATTTTCACTGATAATGACCAAAGTATTTCAATAAAAACTTGAATATGCAGTAATTGAACTAGCTTCCTAAATGTTTTGCATCACACTGACAGATCATCAACATGTTGCAGTCTTGATCATCATCCTCATCCTCATGTCTCGGTTTTAGTCTTCAATATTGTCCTGTTTACCACATAAATTCAGCTGTGCACAACTACATCTGCAGAGAAAGAAACAGAAAGTGAATTAAAATGCATTACATCTTGAAGTTTTGTTCTTGGTGTCAATCAGGTCCATTCCCTTACCACTTTATCAACATTCAACCCGTGGGCAAAAAATAAATTCAGGTAAGAAACTAAATAAACAATTTTATTTTCTTTGATAAGAGTTGAACTGTCTGATGGAGAATGGTAGTTGCACCTCTAAAGCACTTGTGCTGTCATAACAAATGAGGGCTCTTATGTCAACTTCAGAGACCATTTTTGCAGACCACTGCTTACTTGCAGACTTCATAAGAGGAAACTGCCCATAATTCATAGTATCTGACATCATTTAAGAGAGATGCCAGGGAGTAACAAAAATGTGAAGAAAGATGGACAGATAGATAGCTAGATACATCCATACATACTGTACATAGTATATATTTCAGAATCAGAATCAGAATCAGAAAACTTTATTCATCCCCAAGGGGAAATTTCGTACATACATTTACATACATACATTACATACAAATACATATACTTAGCATTCACAAGAGTTTTTCACTTAGCATTCAGCAGTGAATGGGCCATTTTTATTAGGAAATTGTTAAATAACATAATGTAATATAAACATTAATCATCCATCCATCCATTATCTTAACCGCTTATCCTGCTCTCAGGGTCGCGGGGATGCTGGAGCCTATCTCAGCAGTCATTGGGCGGCAGGCGGGGAGACACCCTGGACAGGCCGCCAGGCCATCACAGGGCCAACACACCCATTCATTCCTAGGGACAATTTAGTACGGCCAATTCACCTGACCTACATGTCTTTGGACTGTGGGAGGAAACCGGAGCCACCTGAGGAATTCCACACAGACACGGGGAGAACATGCAAACTCCACACAGAGAACGACCCGGGATGACCCACCAAGGTTGGACTACTCCGGGGCTCGAACCCAGGACCTTCTTTCTGTGAGGCGACCACGCTAACCACTGTGCCAACATGCCGCCCTTACATACATTAATATAATATAAATTGTTAATATATCCCCTTTTTCATAATATGAGACACTCATAGCACGGTCACGCATACCTTCGTTTATCTTATGTATATTCAGAATATGTTTTTGAATAGGAGCAAAATCCAATTTGATTTGGAATAGATTAATAGGTTACCGGCCATAGCATAAGAGATCCAACCAGCAACATGGCCCTATTCATGAAAAAACCTTTTCAGTCCAAGACCTTTCTCAGCCTTTTTTTTCTACCCTGCGCAGGAAAATAGCTGGAGGAAAAATACAGCAGTTGCCTGCTGCAGAGCACTAAAGATAGTGCTTTTGAGATTCCTCTTCCGAGTTATCCATTTTGACAAAGCATGGTGTCCTCTACAGGGTGACTGGAGCAAGTATGTTTCATTCTGTCAATGTGGCTCTGCTCCCACAAACAACAGGCCTTTTTCTGACACAATCGGTTCCCATGACTGAATTGAATAAAATAAAATAAAAAGGATAAAATAAAAGGCAACGTCTACTAAAGTCAAGTCAGTTTTAATTGTACAGCCTAATATCACAAATTACAAATTAGCCTCAGGGGGCTTTACAGCAACACAACATCCTGTCCTTAGACCATCGCATCGGATAAGGAACAACTTCCTAAAAAATAAAAACCCTTTAACAGGGAGAAAAAATAGGAAGAAACATCAGGGAGAGCAACAGAGGAGGGATCTCTCTCCCAAGATGCACAAGATGCAATGGATGTTGTGTTCACACAATTTACAGAATACAACACTGAAAGAGGATAAGACAAATATAATGGAATTATAAACTATATGAAGAGTATGATGAGGTTGCCAAGCAGCGTCCAGACGCCACCGGAACAGCCCAGGACCCCAGCCACACAACCAGCATCCATCCATACATTATCCAAAAAAAAAACAACAAAAAAAAACAACAGACTATACGTAGTTTATTGTCTTTATGGCAACCTAATCAATGATTGATATGTGAATGTGAATAAACATAGACAGCAAATAAAGTTGGCGATCAGAGATAGGGGACAACATTAGTACTGGCGAGATTACAGCTTCTCTCCACAGGCTTTCTGTGGAGCCACAAAATGAATCACCCATTCATTGTCTACGGAGCAGCTCCAGGTGTAGCCGAAGGCATTCAGCACATAAGTCTCAATTTTCTGCATTCCTGCTTTAGGAAACAGGCATTTATGTTTGCTAATATTGATTTGAAACAGACCATGGTATTAAGCTGAATGATTTTTTTTTTCAATTTCACAGTCATTCTAGTTTAAAAACTACAGTACACTCAGTAGAGCACAGATCTCCGCCAGGCATACGAATTTCCCCTTCTCACATGGACAGAAAAAAACGTGTTTTTCCTACCGTTATAAGACTTTTGTGTAGCACCCAAGTTGATTGAATGGGAAATATGGCAAAATAAATAGCTGTTAATATGCAGCGCTCAAGCTAACAAAAAAACCTGCCAAATAAAAATGTTTTGCCTGTCTGTGTATGGATGTGCAGCCGCCTAGGCGGACCCAAGAAACGTTACTCTCAGTTCTGCTATCAGTTATTGTATTTTACATCGTAATACTGGAAAGGAATTAATGAAAAGGTACACTGTTTGTGGGTCTTCTTTTCAGGTAATGTTTCAACAATATTTACAGATAGTCTCTCATAACTGCTGTTTGTAGCGACCGCAATGGAATCCACAATGGTTTGGGAGCTCTGAGGAAAGGCAATGGTGTTACTTAAGTCATTTCACAGCTATCAAAAACCGTACAAAACAAGAAAAGAGTACTTCATATATACTTTGACAATATTTTTGTTTGGGTTTTCATTTGGAATGTAGTTCAGCCCCCCGGGGGGGGGGGGGCACAATATTCTAGAATTCTGTGGCAGTTGGAAGAATGAAGAAGGGTCAGGTTGTTATAAAACATCAGAGAACACGAAAGGATGTGATTTGCATTTGTGAATGCCCACTGCCTGCCCAGCCACTGACCTCACCGCACGTCACTGACACACACACACACACACACACACACACACACACACACACACACACACACACACACACACACACATACACACGACGAAACACATAATTCCCTCCAGGCTACCGCCTGTTAGAGATAAAAATGGTAACATGTACATCCGACGTTATATGTGCAATGAATAAAGGCTATAAAGCAGTCCAGTAACTGTGTACACTGTCTTATTGGCAACTGTATCAAAACTATAACAAGACAGATATATATATACACTACCGTTCAAAAGTTTGGGATCACCCAAACAATTTCGTGTTTTCCATGAAAAGTCACACTTATTCACCACCATATGTTGTGAAATGAATAGAAAATAGAGTCAAGACATTGACAAGGTTAGAAATAATGATTTGTATTTGAAATAAGATTTTTTTTACATCAAACTTTGCTTTCGTCAAAGAATCCTCCATTTGCAGCAATTACAGCATTGCAGACCTTTGGCATTCTAGCTGTTAATTTGTTGAGGTAATCTGGAGAAATTGCACCCCACGCTTCCAGAAGCAGCTCCCACAAGTTGGATTGGTTGGATGGGCACTTCTTTGAGCAGATTGAGTTTCTGGAGCATCACATTTGTGGGGTCAATTAAACGCTCAAAATGGCCAGAAAAAGAGAACTTTCATCTGAAACTCGACAGTCTATTCTTGTTCTTAGAAATGAAGGCTATTCCATGCGAGAAATTGCTAAGAAATTGAAGATTTCCTACACCGGTGTGTACTACTCCCTTCAGAGGACAGCACAAACAGGCTCTAACCAGAGTAGAAAAAGAAGTGGGAGGCCGCGTTGCACAACTGAGCAAGAAGATAAGTACATTAGAGTCTCTAGTTTGAGAAACAGACGCCTCACAGGTCCCCAACTGGCATCTTCATTAAATAGTACCTGTTAGAGCCTGTTTGTGCTGTCCTCTGAAGGGAGTAGTACACACCGGTGTAGGAAATCTTCAATTTCTTAGCTATTTCTCGCATGGAATAGCCTTCATTTCTAAGAACAAGAATAGACTGTCGAGTTTCAGATGAAAGTTCTCTTTTTCTGGCCATTTTGAGCGTTTAATTGACCCCACAAATGTGATGCTCCAGAAACTCAATCTGCTCAAAAAAGTGCCCATCCAACCAATCCAACTTGTGGGAGCTGCTTCTGGAAGCGTGGGGTGCAATTTCTCCAGATTACCTCAACAAATTAACAGCTAGAATGCCAAAGGTCTGCAATGCTGTAATTGCTGCAAATGGAGGATTCTTTGACGAAAGCAAAGTTTGATGTAAAAAAATCTTATTTCAAATACAAATCATTATTTCTAACCTTGTCAATGTCTTGACTCTATTTTCTATTCATTTCACAACATATGGTGGTGAATAAGTGTGACTTTTCATGGAAAACACGAAATTGTTTGGGTGATCCCAAACTTTTGAACGGTAGTGTATATATCTATATATATATCATGGTATTACTACTGACAGTCATGCACATCGTGCCAGTAAACAACTAGAGACAAGACTGGCATGGTACCATTTCCATATTACCCCTACAGATTGTTGGTAAGACAAAAAAATAATGTTCCAGCATTCAAAATTGATGTAATGTGAACTTCCCCATACCTTTATGATTGATATTTTGGCATTGTACTCATCATATCCATGACATAAAGAGTAGTGAACAAGATTCAGTCTGTGATTATATCAACTTCCTGTTCATATGAAAATAAAAATAAATAAGTTATGCTAGTCATTTATAAATATCCACCTCTGCAACTGGTTTCAGAGGGTGAGCATGACTGAGGTATATTTGTTAAAAGGTTAAAAAGGGCATTAAACCTTGTACAATACTACGGTCCCTAAAGACCACTTCATGCAGAGACTGCATCTGAGAATCAACCAACTGTGAAGAGGGTTGTTGTCGACATTTCTCTCTCTCTCTCTCTCTCTCTCTCTCTCTCTCTCTCTCTCTCTCTCTCTCTCTCTCTCTCTCTCTCTCTCTCTTCTCTCTCTCTCTCTCTCTCTCTCTCTCTCTCTCTCTCTCTCTCTCTCTCTCTCTCTCGCTCACTTGCTCGCTCGAACACCTCTATTTCTTTTTATCTCTCTTCTTTGCTCTTCCTCACACACTTAAGCACACAGGCTTTCAGACCCCCAGTGGTTTCCACAGAAATGAAATCAAGGTAAATGTTGAAGAGACATGGAGTGCAGCCCTCATAGAGGCAATTTGTCCCATGTTGCCCCCCCGCCCAAGACCCCTTCGAATTTTACATCAAAAGCTTGGTCTTGGAGGAAAAGAAAAAAGGCCACACACACACACAACACACACACACACACACACACACACACACACACACACACACACACACACACACACACACACACACACAGTAGGAGTTCATTGAGACAGAACCCCTAAATAATACTGAACCCCTAAAGGTGTGCTGTGTATTCTATCTTCAGTGTTCACTAAACATTTCTAATAGTGATATATTGCTATTAGTGTTAATATATTAATAATGTTATATATATATATATATATATATATATAACTGTGTTAAAAGAAACACTCAATGGTAGGGAAAGTGCTCAACAAATAAGGGGCAAAATAATCCAGGGAGTTAGGTAAATTCTCTATGAGACAGTACAAGCCTGTTTCATGCTATAAGCAATCATCAGCTGTCAATAAAATACAATGGCAGCTGATGATTGCTTACGGCATGAAATAGACTTGTACTGTCTCATAAAGAATTTACTTAACTCACTGGATTATATATATACTATATATATATATATATATATATATATATATATATATATATATATATATATATATATATAATAATTTATTATATCCATTCATCCATTATCCAAGCCGCTTATCCCAATTGGGGTCACGGGATGTGGAGCCTATCCCAGCAGTCATTGGGCGGCAGGCGGGGAGACGCTCTGCCTGGACAGGCCATCAGTCCATCACAGGGCCAACACATTCACACCCAGGGACAATTTAGTACGGCCAATTCACCTGACCTACATGTCTTTGGACTGTGGGAGGAAACCGGAGCACCCGGAGGAAACCCACGCAGACACGGGGAGAACATGCAAACTCCATACAGAGGCCGACCCGGGACGACCCCCAAGGTTGGACTACCCCGGAGGTCGAGCCTAGGACCTTCTTGCTATGAGGCTACCACGCTAACCACTGCACAACCGTGCCGCACCTAAAGGGCCCGAGCCGGATTCAAACCCAGGCTGCTGCGGTAAGAACTCAGCCTTATGTGGTACGCACACTACCAGGTGAGCCACCGGGGTGCCGATCAATAATATATGAAATGATATATTAATAATATAGTTAATATATTGCTATTAGTGTTAATAGTGATATATTGCTATATATTGTGATAGTGAGAGCTATGATCAGTCATTCCCTTCATATTAATATTTTAATGCTAACTTGAATGGAATAGCACTCATCAAGCTTTCTGTATTCAGTAAGCATTTATTGTGTGCTGACTAGTGCTGGAAATAATGCAGTTCATGATCAGTATGTGAGCTTCTCTGAGCTCCCTCACTCCCTCCGAGGGGGATCAGCAGTAATAACATTGTCTCACATTTTCTTCGTCCTCACCCCCGCCCTGCTGCTTGTATACAGAAACTGCAAGCCTAACGCCGGCTGCACAGTTAAGCGTGGTTAAAAATGAATGGGATTTTTTTTTTCCTGGAAAATCACATTCATAAATCACGTTACGATTTTAGAAATGGCCCTGCTTATGGGCTGCACGGTCCAGCTGCTTTGTCGAGGGTGGCTTGAACCGTTCTGTACTGGAGCCAGACAATAAGGGCTCCGGCATCAAAGTGCAAGTGAGATAAATGATTCATGAGCATCTGCTGTTGTTTTGGCCGTCCTCTCGTGACACTGTTGGAGGGTAAGAGAGACTTCCTGTGGTCAGGTCATTGGAAAAAAGGTATGCCAAAAATATGCTTTCATCACCATTCATGATGTCACACCAATGAATAGTACACAAACGCCACTCGTCTCCCCGCAATGGATCAAAAACAACTTATTTTACTCTTCTTCTTTTTTTTTACTTGCATCCATGGTGCTGATATGTGAGCTGAATTGCCACTCTAACAGATACGCGTTAGGCTGAGCAGGTCACCCTCCTCGGGATGGAAACCATACACCATGAATCGTTTAGAAAAGAAGGTAATAGCGCCAGATATTTCAGTAAACTATAAAGGTCAGTTTCTTCCACCAGCTGCAATTAATGTCACCCTCTCCAAAAGCCATCTCGAGAGGCATTCATATTTCCCTCGGCGCAAAACACGTTGATTGCATTTCATGATGCAGCATTTATTTTATGCTACCGCCTCAGAATGCTTCTGTCTCTTCTTCCCATCCTTGTGTGTTGCACTGAATCGCCAGGGGCGTTACATAGAAATAGATCACAATTCAAGTTTAGCTCAATGACAGAAGCGACTACTTGGGGCAAGTTGGAGTCTCAACTCAAAGCGACTGAGAGAGGAATACTGCATAGTCACTATGACCATGACAGAACATACTAGACCTGCCCTGCTGGTTGCCACTAACTGATAATGAAAAGAAAATAGTGCCTGAAGTTGCAACGGAGAGGGAAAGGTCGTTAAAATGTGCTTTACATTGTAATTTACTGTGCAATATAATACTGAAGAATATTCATCCATCCATCCATCCATCCATCCATCCATCCATCCATTAACCAAACCGCTTATCCTACTCAGGGTCACGGGGATGCTGGAGCCTATCCCAGCAGTCATTGGGTGGCAGGCCGCCAGTCCTTCAAAGGGTTGAAACACACATACACACACACACACACACACACACACACACACACACACACACACACACACCCCTAGGGACAATTTAGTATGGCCGAGTCACCTGACCTTGTCTTTGGACTGTGGGGGGAAACCGGAGCCCCCGGAGGAAACCCACGCAGACACGAGGGGAACATGCAAACTCCACACAGAGGACGACCTGGGACAACCCCCAAGGTTGGACTACCCCGTGGCTCGAACCCAGAACCTTCTTGCTGTGAGGCGACCGTGCTAACCACTGTGCCCAATTTCCCCTCGGTGATGAATAAAGTATTGTGAGTCTGATTCTGATCTAGACACACACCGTGATTCAAGTAGGAAGTATTACATGGGCCGATCAAAAAGTTCTATTTTTTTTCTTCAACTTCTATTTTGTTTGACTCTCCGCTTGTTACTTGAGAAAAGTGGTATTGGTTGAATCCAGTTGTGCACACTGAGCCATATAGAGTTTGCTAGACAGACTGGTTACTCTCTTTTGCTCATTTGCCACTTTCATTTGTTTGCCTCCTTGGTAGATTGTGCATGCGATCTCCTCTCCCTCTCCTTGTCTCTCTCTCCCCCTCCCTCCCTCCCTCCCTCCACGGGAATTCTCTGCGCGCCATCTCGTCTGTGTGATTCTGTGCAGCCTTCCTCACATGCACACACATAAACACACACACACACACACACACATAAAATATTTGCACAGCCTCACAACTTCATATCACTCTTTGCCTTGATACATTGCTGCTAATTAATGATTGTACCTGATCAGTATTAGATACATAATTAGTGTTGATTAATATTAGTAGATTTCCTTTCATTGATTGTTCTAATAAATTGTTTTCATTGAAGTAAGTCGTTGACCTGCCTGTTTTGTGACAATATTTATTGAAGCCTTCCTCTGCCAATCAAAGTACCCCAACTGGTGAAACAACAACTTGAGTGGTTCAGTTATACCCATCCATCCATCCATCCATCCATCCATCCATCCATCTATCCATTATCCAGGCTACTTATCCAAATCCGGGTCACGGGATGCGGGAGCCTATCCCAGCAGTCACTGGGCGGCAGGTGGGGAGACACCCTGGACAGACCGCCAGTCCATCACAGGGTCCACACACACACACACACACACACACACACACACACACACACACACACACACACACACACACACACACACACACACACACACACACACACGTTCACCTAGGGACAATTTAGTACGGCTGACTCACCTGACCTACATGTCTTTGGACTGCGGGAGGAAACTGGAGCACCCGGAGGAAACCCACACAGACACGGGGAGAACATGCAAACTCCACACAGAGGACGGCCTGGGACGACCCCCGAGGTTGGACTACCCTGGGGTTCGAACCCTGGACCTTCTTGCTGTGAGGCGACTGCACTAACCACTGCGCCACCGTGCCAACTCGATTATAACTATTGAACACCAAAATTAATGGTTCATAATTGCATGAGACCAATTTGATAACCGTGTTGCAGCCACACACATCTATATTGTTATCTTTATCTATATGACATGGGTGTCAAGACATATTAAGTAGAACTACAAGGGGAAATACAATACAAAACGATCGTACGTGATAGGTATAACTGATTCACTATCGCAGCAGCTCCAACGTGAAGTCTTCTCTCCTTTTTCATTACTTTCACTTTTTACTCGACTCGTTCTACCAGTCTTTTCTTGTACGATCCATTTCAGTGTGTTTTTCTGTCTCATTAAATTCTTATCAAATTCAGTTGGTGAACCTGGTCATCCACACAAGTTCACAGGATCTCCCCCTCGCATATAAAAAAATACACTACGAAAATATTTGTCAGTTAAGTCAGCGAAACCTACAGGTAGCCCTCGTCCATGACACACACATATATAAACAAGTAATATAAGCACAACTAAATTTAAGATTGAGTTTGCAAATATTAAATTGCACTATTGTTACATTTAACCAATTTTGACCACGGAGCTAATTACCCAGCCTCCATAGGGGGATGATGAGAAGGTCACTAATAAAGCTGTGGCTATACATTCAGCATAATTAAGAGGTTTTGTGATTTGTTTTCCATGACATCAGCTTGTTTAAAATGGCAGGCTGGGTCAAACAACGCTCTCCTATAATCCACAGTGTGCTTTCATTAAATAATTCAGTTCGATTCAATTCAATTTATCGTCATTAAAAACAATGTGCAGGCACATGTTAAAAATGAAATGAGGGCTGTGGCTTCACCTAACAGGGCGAGACAGACACAGCAAACACAGTATAAGATATACACACATGAAGACCAAATGCTAAAAATAAGTTAAAAAAAGAGCACGAGTACAAAATATTTAAAAATATCTACAGAAATAAACAAGTCATATATATTTGGTTCGCTGTGTAATTTGTATCAATGTTATGCCCAGATATTCAACTTAGCTCTGCTACTGCCAACTGAAAAGGCTACACCTTAACCTATTTTTTTAAGGGGGGCATTCCCCCCCCCCGTTCTCTCCCCAATTGGGTTTCCCGCAGGTGCTCCAGTTTCCTCTCGCAGTCCAAAGACATGCAGGTCAGGTGAATCAGCCGTACCACATTGCCCCTAGGTATGAATATATGTGTGTGTCTGTGTGTGTGTATGTGTGTGTGAAATGGCCTGGCGGCCTGTCCAGGGTGTCTCCCCACCTGCCGCCCAATGACTGCTGGGATAGGCTCCAGCATCCCCGCGACCCTGAGAACAGGATAAGCTGTTCGGATAATGGATGGATGGATGGATGGATGGATGGATGGATGGATGGATGGATGGATGTATCCGGCCTCTTCTGATCCGTCCTGGTCGCTGCAGACTACCACATGCCTCCTCCAATACATGTGGAGTCGCCAGCCGCTTCTTTTCACCTGACAGTGAGGAGTTTCACCAGGGGGACGTAGCGCGTGGGAGGATCATGCTATTCCCCCCAGTTCCCCCTCTCCCCTGAACAGGCACCCTGATCGACCAGAGGAGGCGCTAGTGCAGTGACCAGGAGACATACCCACATCCAGCTTCCCACCCGCAGACACAGTCAGTTGTGTCTGTAGGGATGTCCGACCCATCCAGAGGTAACACGGGGATTCGAACCTGCGATCCCCATGTTGGCAGGCAACGGAATAGACCGTCATGCCACCCGGACAGCCCCACGTTACCCTAAATTTGACCTTCATTCCAATTATACACTTGAAAATAGCCAAAGGAGACAGGCATGCGCTCATGTCCCCAAAAAGTCCAGTCTTCCACATTCATGACCACAATTACAGATCAACTTTTTTGGGGGACAGACTAACATTTTGGAGTACCAGTGTGCAGCAGGTTGACTCTCCCACGCCCCTGCTCCTCCAGTCCGGTGATGTTTTGGGCCCCGTTACGCCCCCAGCATCCCGACGCCGGCTGAACTCGCAGCAGCGCCTGCCTGTTGGACACACTCGATCTCTCCCTCACACTTAATTGATAGTGCGAAACAAATGTGAGCGAGGCTCTCATGCAAGAACTAATAATGAATGCTGCGCTCTAAATTCTAGTCAAGGCGATAAGGACATGGTAGATTATAATTACATCATGTTGGAATCATTAAATTAGAAGAAAAAAAGGTATCCGCCTTAACAGCAATGATGCCTACTCACTTGGCTGCACTATACGAGGGTGATCCTGATTTAATGCGTAGTGTCTTTTACCTCAGACTGGCATCCTGCCCAGTGTGAGCGTAATTTTGTGATCTAAGTGTTTCTCTGGCGGTTCCTAATTATGCAATCCATCTCAGCGCCTCCCCAACAACTTTCACAATAAAACTTGACCCCACCAACTGCAACACCGTGCACCCGATTTACTTTCCAGCAGACGCGTAACCGTGTTATTCATGCATGGCTTGGCCCTCATTCTGGTTTGACGGGACACAATATTAACCGGGCAGCAGATTCCTGAATAGATGACACATGCCAGCTCATTTTGAAAAACAGGATGGTTATTAAGATTATGGCTGTAATAATGTGTTATATTAGAAAACAAAAAACAAAGAAACACAGATCGACACCCTGTTCGTGTAGGGAAGCCTTGTTTGGTCGTGCTCCGTTTTCTGTTGTGTGCAGCTGTTTTTTGGCGGCTGTTAATTCTTCATGCAAACATGGAAACCGTCTCACTCAGGTGCTAAACCGTCATTTGCATTCACGGCACAATGTTCAATTGTGAAATACAAGCTGTCAAGATTAGCATATTAACCAAGCTGCATATTTAAAAAAAACAAAAAAAAAACATTTCCTGGGAGATGTGACAACAAATGGGTCAGGACAAAAGGTCCCCACAAGTAATAGATTACTCAAAGCCGGCGCTGACATTTAAAATGGGAATACCACGAGGACCCCAAAATAAGGGGGTCCCACATGAAACACAACAAGCAGACAGAGGTCTGACAGGTATGCATAATTCATAGTCCACACACACACATGGCTCAAAAGCCTAAAAAACAAAGTCAACAAGAAGCCCACGTGAGAATGAGGCCGGTAGCATATTACTGAGGGCTTTTTTTCTCTTCGGGGGGGATATATTTTTCCTATCGCTTGAATATTCAGCCTCGCTTTGCTATGAGAGATAAGTCAAGTGGTGAGTTCTTACAGCTACCTTTAGGGACAATACACCCATGCACAGCGGCTGGAGATAACTCGGGTAGTAACAACCTATGCAGTACAGGTATTAATACGGTATGCTTTTATCTACACAGAAAAACTGCAGACGTGAATTGAAGCTATTTAATTGCATTCTATCTGAATTAATTTCCACGTTAATTCATACTTCATCCACATAGGATAATAAACTCAGCTCGAGCTCAGAGGTTTTCTGTGTAAAAGAAGCCAAAGCAGGGAAGTTTATTATTATTATTATTAAGTTTACTATTATAAGTCTATTATTATTAAAGTTTATAGGAAAGATTATATATGTATATCCATCCCTTATCCAAGCCACTTATCCCAATCGGGTCACGGGGATGCTGGAGCCTATCCTAGCAGTCACTGGGCGGCAGGCGGGGAGACACCCTGGACAGGCCGCCAGTCCATCACAGGGCCCACACAGTCACACCTAGGGACAATTTAGTATGGCCGATTCACCTGACCTAGCACCTGGAGGAAACCCACACAGACACGGGGAGAACATGCAAACTCCACACACAGGATGACCTGGGATGACCCCCAAGGTTGGACTACCCAGAGGCTCGAACCCAGGATCTTCTTGCTGTGAGGCAACCATGGTAACCACTGCACCACTATATATATATATATATATATATATATATATATATATATATATATATATATATATATATATATGAACACTAGAAAAGACATTGTATGAAACTTTACTGCAACAGAAATACAAGAACATGGATGGCTCTCATTGAAAGTCACCAAAGGAGCTTCCCTTTTTTCCTTTATCATCTCCATATTCTAAGCAGTCATAATTTTGGCTCTGGACAAAAGGGCTCTCATCAGATATAATCTGGACTGAAATACAGTATCTGTTTTCTCCGCGACATCGCACCATTAATTACATTTGGATTCAAAGCAACCAAACCATTCACCATCCAGGAGTCAACCCATCCATTCCTAAACGCCTGTCACGGGATAACAAATAGAGCTATAACTTACCTCATCTGATGTCCGGGACAAGGGGAACGAGCAGCTGCCCTACAAACCTTATCCAGCCAACTTCGACTCCCAGGGACCCACCCGCTTATTGTTGCAGTATTGCCAAAGTTCATTCGAGGATGCTAGCCCACTGGACAGGCAACATGGAGGTCTCCACATCTCACCTGGAGGGAAAGGTCAAGTTCTCGGCATGGCTGATTTTGAAACGGTATCTGGAAGATAAACTGACTTTCAAGAAACAACAGAATGGTGTATCATACATAACAAAAAAAAGTCTTTGTTGGAAGACCAGGGAAAAGATGGCGAGACCAGATAGAGGAGGACATGAGCAGGGCTGGACTGCGGGAGAGGGATGCATCAGACAAAAAACTATGGAGGGCAAAAATCCACTGTGGACACCCCTGAGAAACAGGGAACGAGCCGGAAGAAGAAGAAATTGGAAAAAAGGAAAAGAAAAACCCACTGAAATAAGTCTACCAAGCTTTAATCAACGCTCAAAATATGTTTTATGTTTCACTATGGATATCTTGCATAAGTTGTTTATTTCCCTGGTACTAATTGGAGGAAAGGAAAGGACTCATACTGCAGCACTGCTTTTTAAGTCTGATTACTAAATTTCATCTTGTGAATGATAAATATCACCCTGTGGAAATTGCAGGAAAGTACAGACGGACAACATCTCTCATTGACTACACGAACGCGTGTCATTTATTCTTCCGTACAAAATCCCATATCGACAACATGGTGCTGCTCCAACCAACCTCGTCCTCGCTCCGCCCTCTCCACCTGGAAACCCTTTCTTAAAGGGCCCGTGTCTACCAATTATGGTGAATTGTGTCCATATAGTACGCTTCATACGCCCCCCCCCCCAAGAATTTGCCATAATAAAAAAAAGTCAATGTGGAAGGGGGGGCAGATGGCCCGGCCGCAACGGCTTCGCTGAACAGGTGCGGAGGCTGGGGTGCCTGCAGGAGGGGCCTTAAGGACCCTGCAGCAGCATGGGGGTAGGGTCGGTGATGGGGGAACCTTAGGGGCCTCGTTGGGGGGTGAAGGCAAGGTAAGAGGGCACTCCCGCCGTGGGGGCTGGGCAAGTCCAACAGATCGGTCCAAGTCCAGGTGAGCCGGTTTGAGGCGATCTATTGAAATGCGCTCTGGCTTGTTGCCAGCTTCCACAACAAAGTGCTTGTTCTCGGTCTCCAGGACACGGAATGGCCCATCGTAGGGAGGCTGCAGGGGTCCACGGTGGGCGTCGTGGTGGATGAAAACATAGTCTGCCATCTGCAGACTGGCGAGGATGTGAGACTTTGGGAGGCCGTGTTGCGAAGTGGGGACCGGTGCGAAACCTCTGGCATTAGCCACAGCTCCCTGGTCCACTGATGGGCTGCAGACCAGGGAGCTGTGGTGTTGGAGACGAAATCCCCTGGGACCCGCAGCGGCTCCCCGTAAACTAGTTCAGCGGACGAGGACTGGAGGTCCTCCTTAGGGGCGGTCCTGAGGCCCAGCATGACCCACGGGAGCCTGTCGACCCAGCTGCTATCGTTGATCCTACCGCCGTTGAGGAGCTGCTGCTACGGCGGCGACTGTTGTGTCTCCAGGCAGTGATGAAAATGTTTGGGCAGGAAAAAACGCAGCCGTGCAGAGCCGTCAACCAGCCAGGAAACACTTAACAGCCTCCTCGGCCAGAGCACGACAGTCAGTGATGGCGGTGTCGGCTAAAGCAGCCCGTACCTGAGAAGGCAGGGGTCGCAGAAACAGTTGGATGAAGAGGAAGTCGGGCTTGTGCTCTCCCAGGAGATCCAGCATCCTGTCCATAAGTTCAGACGGCCTACTGTCACCGGGGCCTGGTAGAGAGAACAGCCGGCTGGCCCGCTCAGCATCAGGAAGTACAAAAGTGTTCAACAGGTGAGCCTTGAGTGTGTCATAGTTATCCTGCTGCAGAGGATTTTTGAGGAGGCTCACCACTCTGGTTGCTGTTGAACTGCCGAGAGCCGACACCACATAGTAGTATTTTGTGGCGTCCGTGGTGATTTAGCACGATCCTTCCACGTGCTACGCCCCCCTGGCGAAACTCCTCACTGTCAGGTGAAAAGAAGCGGCTGGCGACGCCACATGCATGGGAGGAGGCATGCGGTAGTCTGCAGCCCTCCCCGGATTGGCAGAGCGGGTGGAGCAGCGACCGGGACGGCTCGGAAGAAAGAAACATTTCACTATTTCTATAAGGTGATAACTTTTAAGATGGCAAACTAGAAATAGGGCACCCATGCTAAATTGATTTTTGGATGTGTTTTTGCGCTGAGCAAGTTTGGTTTTGAATTTTAACATTTGCATTTTGTACTTTCGGAGTATTGAATACAACCAAAAAAAAAAAGAAGTTACCTCTGCAGATGGAGATATATTTTGCTTGCAAAACGGGTGAAGTCAGTCCACTGCACCCGATTACACACCTGTTCCTGGTACGTTTCAGTAAAGGACTGTTACCCAGACAGGCTGCCAACTTATTCTTCCCTCAAAGGCCAGTAGTGTGTATGTTGGTCACAAACACACACACACACACACACACACACACACACACACACACACACACACACACACAGACACACCTTCCTCATACAGCTGCATGTTTTCATAATTTCACGAGATCGTTACCTTTCTTTCATAAAATGGATTGAAATGTAAATTCATTGGCTAACATGTGACTCTCCTATGTGAGACACCCTGAGTAATAAGCTTAAGGCGACGGGCTCCTTTTTTCACAACGGAGTCGCAGCCTTCCAGCAGCGACCACATAAGGGTGAAAGAGACCTTTTCTTTTGTCTACCTTTGAAACGTTTTGCCTTTGCTCATGAGCAATGTGTTGAAGTGAGGAAATCTCGTTGCGGACCCCTTTACTGTTGCCCTATATGATGGATAGCGAGTGTGCTGACAGCAGTCTGGTGTTAGTCTGAGCCAGACCCTGTAGATGCAGCTCTCCCCCCTCCAGAGGAAAGGCTTGTTTACATGCTCGCTCTCGCGCTCTCTCTCTCTCGCCCTCCATCTCCTCCTTTGGAGTTGTTGTGCTGAGAGTCAATTCCTCTTGTTCAAAGAGGTTTATTGTCATCAGGGTCTACATGTCTGATCACATGAGGACATCAAAGGATGATGGCGGAGAGCCTCTCGCATTGGCGTGATTATTTATGCTTTCTCGAGGAAAACGGCAAAGTCTCCTGGGCTGGAGGGACACATGGAGAGAGAGGGCCTGGGAGAGACTCTATTTGTTTTGTGTCCTCGGGATTGGTTTCTTTTGATTTTTTTTTCATTATTCGCATGTTGTCGACGTCTGTGGGGGGGGGGGATACAAGTTGAGGGAACAACTGGAAAAGTAGACCTAGTAGACGAGACAACTTTTTGAACTTGTTTCCATTAGTGTCAAGCATCAGACTCTGGGTGAGAATTCCTTTGCTGTATGTTCGTACATATACTATATGCCATATTTTGTATGTGGTCTTCGTGATAACCCCGATGTGTCAAATAGGCTGTAAAGAGGTGGGGATGTACAATTCGTGGGAGTGGAAGAGTTTGCAAAAACTCACCGGGCAGAATAGCTTTGGGGTAGGGGGGCATCCCAGTAACGTGGCGGTCTATTCCGTTGCCCACCAACACGAGGATCGACGGTTCGATTCCCCGTGTTGTCTCAAGCTTGGTCGGGTGTCCCTACAGACACAATCGTCCGTGTCTGCGGGTGGGAAGCCGGATGTGGGTATGTGTCCTGGTCGCTGCACTAGTGCCTCCTCTGGTTGGTTGGGGCACCTGTTTGGGGGGAACTGGGGGGGGATAGCATGATCCTCCCACGCGCTATGTCCCCCTGGTGAAACTCCTCACTGTCAGGTGAAAAGAAGCGGCTGGTGACTCCACATGTAACGGAGGAGGCATGTGGTAGTCTGCAGCCCTCCCTGGATTGGCAGAGGGGGTGGAGCAGCGACCGGGACGGCTCGGAAGAGTGGGGTAATTGGCAAAGTACAACTGGGGAGAAAAAGGGCGAGAAAAACAAAAAAAAACAATAGCTTTGGGGTCATTATTTGTAGGGGGAGGAAGAGAGGAGTTTCAAATGTGAATACAGGTGTGTTGGTAAGGGAGAAATGTGTGTGTCTGATACACAGAACCAGACTATATCCACATTTTCCCACTATCCGTAAATCAGAGACACAGCGCAGACGAAAAAACTTGAACTACTTCTTCACAAATGGACAAGTGATTCAATTTGAACCATCTTCACAGAGCACTCTCAAATGGCAGCTCTAAATTAGAAAGTTAGTAAGAAGGCATACCGCAAGTTGGCTTGGCAGCACATTTACATTCCCTTTCCTCGGGCTACTTGATAATTCAATCAGCTTTGAAAACAGCACACAACCCACGAGCCGTTTAGTCATTAGCCTGTAACTTTTCAACCACTCACTCACTTAATTGTTATGATCAAACCTTAGATTACTTGTTTACGTGTCTGTCTCAGACCAGGGATACTGCACTGAATGGGTCAGAGTTGATAAATAATATGCCATCCACAACATCGGCACGACCCATGTCTATACTGTTTCAAAGCTAAAACTTTGTTCAACTTGCAAGCGTTCTCCTCCTCATGAGAAGATATCCCCTTCAGGTCCAAATAGGAGATGTTGTTGCTTTCAGCTTTCTTATTTATGACTGGGAACATCGCCCTTCCAATTTTAATCCTGCACCTCTGCATCCCTTCGCCGGTCCTCTTCAGTTTTGGACTTTCCTCCATGCTATTTAACATAGTAGCCCACAGCAAGGCTGGTTTGGAATGATGTTTTATTTTGTTTTTTTCTTAGGGTTAAACAACAAGCCCAAATTCAAATTGAAGTTAGCACAAATATAACATGGTTGATTATCTCATCTATCATTTAGTTCATTGCTACTGACCCACACCAAAATACTCACTGAATTGATTAAAAGTACCAAGGGTACTTTTAATCAATTCACCCTTATCAGTGTGATCAGCCAAAAAAATTAAAACCACCTGAGGCCACTGCCATCAGGGAATATCATTGAAATGAAGGGGTGTACTTGGTCTGCAATGATGTTTAGGTAAGTTGTACATGTCAAAGTAACATCCACATGAATGCCAGGACCCAAGGTTTCCCTGCAGAACATTGCTCAGAGCATCACTCTGCCTCTGCCGGCTTGCCTTCTTCCCATAGTGCATCCTGGTGCCATCTCTTCTCCAGGTAAATGATGCACAAGCTCATGATTCATCAGACCAGGCCAACTTCTTCCATTGCTCCGAGGTCCAGTTCTGATGCTC
This sequence comes from Lampris incognitus, assembly GCF_029633865.1. NCBI lineage: Eukaryota > Metazoa > Chordata > Actinopteri > Lampriformes > Lampridae > Lampris > Lampris incognitus. The sequence continues at coordinate 39,503,877 of NC_079221.1, forward strand.
ACGTGCCCATTGTAGGCGCTTTCGGCGGTGGACAGGGGGTCATCATGGGCACGCCGACCAGTCTGCGGCTACGCAGCCCCATACGCAGCAAGCTTTGACGCACTGTATTCTGACACCTATCTATCATCGCCAGTATTAAGTTTTTCAGCAATTTGAGCTACAGTAGCTTTTCTTTGGGATCCAACCAGACAGGTTAGCCTTTACTCCCCATGCACACATGCTAGACCCCACAAGACCTGTCATTTTAGAGATGCTCTGACCCAGTCGTCTAGCCATCACAATTTGGCCCTTGTCAAAGTCACTCAAATTCTTACGCTTGCCCATTTTTCCTGTTTCCAACACATCAACTTGAAGAGCTGACTGTTGACTTGCTGCCTAATATATCCCACCCATTGACAGGTGCCATTGTAATGAGATAATCAATGTTCCCTTCACCTGTCAGTGGTTTTAATATTTTGGCTGATCGGTGTATATTTGACATCCGTAAAATAGTTTCTACTGTGTCTACTCTGCTATCTTCTCTTTTCTCTGTCTACCATTTTGACAGTTGCAGAAATGCAGTAACACCACCTAAAAGCTGACTTTAGGACTTAAGGGAGAGCACTTGTGAGCGTGATGGTGTTAAGCAAAACTGCACTGATTGGGACTTTGCTGTCACGCTGCCATACTGTAGTCTCACCCGCTCCTTCTCCTCCCAACTGGGAAAGAGCCCTAAAACTGACTGGAGCCTCCAAAATCAGACTGCTTTATGGCCTTAGTGGGCTTTGGTCAGGTAATGAGGTTGACTTGACACGTACAATTGTACAGATAGAAGACTTGTCAGTGAAAGTACTTACTGTACTCTGTGCCTTTAGATTGTTACTGCTTCTACAGCCTCGAGGTGACATTAATTTTGGTGAAATGATCAAATTCATTGCTTTTATTACTGAGAAACAGCAAAGCAGTCAGACATCCGTTGTTGAATGGACTGACATGTATAGTAAATGTATGCAGAAAAGAAATGCAACAGAACATCCAAAACCCAGTGCAAGTTACCTACTATTTTAAATGTTTGTTTGTTTTTTGTTTTTTATTTTTTCATGGTTAAGAAGTGGCATATGTCACTATACTGATCAAAACTTCACTGTCACATATGTATCAAATAATGAAGACACGAAGTGGGACATGTAACGAGGACACATTCTGTCATAGATGTAATGCAGCAATGTGTGACTTTTGTGAACAGAACGATTAAAAAAGTAGTTTATTCAAGTGTGCTGTTAGTATACTTATTTTAAACTAAAAATCAGTGAGTATACATACAGTTTACTTTCTTTTTTATATATAAATTTATTTCTAGTTTTTCCCCTTATCCCACCCGATTAACCCAGTGGCATATGGCCGGAACTCTTGTCGAATAACTCCCCTGGCTCACGTTTCCACAGGAAGGAGATAGTCGTAACACCAGCTTCCTTCCAACTCGTGTCGGCTGCTCTCGCTAGTTCACGCGCTGAAGCCTCCTCGCGCGGATTGCGTTACCTTCAGGCCGCGGAGGAGACGTGAGGAGAACGCTTTCGGCTGCTTGGCTGCAGGCGCCCGGATGGGCCAGAGGGGTCGCTGGAGAAGGAACCCAGAAAAGCAAGCTGACACGTCAAAAACACCTTGAAACTTTTATTAAAAGACTGATTTGTTTGAGCAGGCTAACGGTGATGGAGTACACCATACTTACTTACTTTTTGTTGTTGCCTCTCCAACAGGCAGCCCTTACCCGAGGGATAGTGGGTGTAGATCGGTGTAGTGTTCGGGGACTCGTCGTTCTCCAGCGACCCCTCTGGCCCATCCGGGCGCCTGCAGCCAAGCAACCTTGCTGTTGCCTCTCCAACAGCAAGCCCTATGTAGTGCCTCCTCGTGGCAACACACGGTAACGGGGTATACCTTGGACCCTGGCTGAACTATAAGGGTTGGGGAGGTCTGGCCCCTACACATGCGGTACGCAGGCCCACCAGTGTGTGGATATTCCCTGATGCCTACGAACCAGCCCCCAGCCATGGGTTAAATAGTGCCACTGCCTCATGGATACCTCGGGAGAGGAATAGGCTACGGGAGTAAAGCCCTACATAAAATCAATGTCCACAGTGCTGTTGATTTTTGTTTTTCCTGCCCTTTTGCATGTGTTTAAGTCAGAGTGTACTGCCGGCATGGTGTGTGGCTGGCGCTTCTCCCTCTTGTAGCCCCCCTTCCCATCCAACCCTGCATGCCTGTGTTATGTTTATCTGTTGTCTTGTTTCACCCCGTTTATTGTAAAGCGACTTTGAGTGTTGGAAAAGTGCTATATAAGTTTAATTTATTATTAATATTATTATTCAAATTTCCTTTAACTTCATGCCATAATACAACATAACAAGCGGGCGGGTCCATTCCTTGGGCCTAGAGTTAGAATGAGGTAGAAGTCTATTTGATGGATAGTGACTTTCTTAGGATATGAGATGTTCCAAGTAGTGCGATCTTCTGTAGTTCTTGTATTTTGATGTTACCCGGGATCTATTATTATTATTATTATTATTATTTTTCTTATTATTATTATTATTACTACTTGCATCTCTGCCGAGGGCGGCCCGGTGGTGCAGTGGTTAGTGCGGTCGCCTCACAGCAAGAAGGTCCTGGGTTCAAGCCCCGGGGTAGTCCAACCTTGGTGGGTCATCCCGGGTCGTCCTCTGTGTGGAGTTTGCATGTTCTCCCTGTGTCTGCGTGGGTTCCCTCCAGGGGCTCCGGTTTCCTCCCACAGTCCAAAGATGTGTAGGTCAGGTGAATCAGCCGTACGAAATTGTCCCTAGGTGTGTGTGTGTGTGTGTGTGTGTGTGTGTGTGTGTGTGTGTGTGTGTGTGTGTGTGTGTGTGTGTGTGTGTGTGTGTGTGTGTGTCGGCCCTTTGATAGCCTGGCGGCCTGGGTGTCTCCCCGCCTGCCGCCCAACGACTGCTGGAGTAGGCTCCAGCGACCCTGATAGCAGGATAAGCGGCTCAGATAATGGATAGATGGATCTCTGCCGATGGCATTTTTGTGAAATTCTATGTCGAATGAACCCACATGGGCAGTACCAAGTGATATATTGTTTATTTTTAATATGTACTTTATTGAATATATGACTTATTCTAATTGGTAAAATAATTGTCAAAACATATTTTTTGCAAATCTGCACCCCCACCCCCCGCCCCCACACACCCACTATTCCCTATTCACCACTATTCTTAGCTTATCCCTTGTTTTACAGAGAGCATATTTTTTGGGTGTACTTGTTCACAAACATTTATCGAGGGCTCTCAGATAGTACAACTGGACTTGAGACCATCAGTTTGTGAGTGGGTGAGTTGGAAGCCGGGTTCACGAGATGCTTCATATCGAGAAACATTACTGATGTGGCCAATTGCAACAGCACGGCTGCAACAATGTCTGTCAAGGTTCACCAGTGTGGATAATCTATTTGAACAACACCCTCAAAAAGTTTTATGAAATCATGCAGCGGCTCTCTCGTGTCCTTCCATTGCTGTGAAAAAAGAGGAAATGAGAACCTCTTTTATGTTTTGTGATGTACTAATGGGGAAATCGAGGTTTCAGTGTGCTACTCTGCCTGTTGTACCAAACTATGATGCACACCCTGTGGTCCGTCCTTGTGATAAAAAACAACCCAGTGTCATTTGCTGTTATTATGCACACTGGACCACTGGCGTTGCTTCAGAGAACACAAATAAACCGTTATTTGGGACATTTCAGAGACAACAGGCTAGTGCTGTATATAGGACAACGCTGGTAAATTAATGGAAACGGCACTAAAAAAGGCCTTTCTTAGTATTTGTGGCTCTGTACAAGGATGGAGAAAATATTAAAATATATTCTGATCGAGCAGCGGAGGTCATGCGGCGTGATTTAAAAGTTAGAGTGCACCTCCTGGAAGGTGAATCAAAAAGTGCAATTATTTACCAACCACACAGGGTTAGAAATGCTTCCACTGAATTCATGATAATTGGAGGGAGTAGTCTAGTTTCGTTCATAATCTTAGTTCTTACATCTCACTGCGTGAAAAGCGGTGTATCTGGAAATATCTGGACAAAGTGAGCTTCCGCCAAACCTGCTGATTGCCGGAGGTATTCCGGTGCCTGCAGAACTTTATGCGGACCTGCAGTTCAGCTGTTAGATGGAGGTTTCCAGGAGTCCGCCTGAGCACAGTCATTCGCTGATGGCTTGGCCTTTCAAATGCTAATGACAGTCAATCTACACCGGATGGGGCTGGGTACTGAAGGCTGCTCCCCTTCCCCTCTTCCTCCCCCATTAGTAGTTCAGGGAAGTAGGTGTTAATGTTCGAAATGTCAGAATCAGAATCAACTTTATTTGGCCAAGTATGCTTACACGTACAGAGAATTTGACTCCAGTTTAGTGGCTCTCAATGTACTTACACAGAATGACAAAACAACAGAATAACACACAACAATCTTCAGGAATATACTGTGTGCTTTAGAACTGCTCCTATTCTTGCATCTGACTGACACTCCTCTATCTTGAATCAGCACCTACTACTACTACTACTACTGCTTCTACTACTACTGCTATTACTTTCGGCTGCTCCTGTTAGGGGTCGCCACAGTGGATCATCATCCGTTTCCATCTCTTCCTGTCCTCTGCATCTTCCTCTGTCACACCAGCCACCTGCATGTCTTCCCTCACCACATCCATTAACCTCCTCTTTGGCCTTCCTCTTTTCCTCTTCCCTGGCAGCTCCATATTCAGCATCCTTCTCCCAATATACCCAGCATCTCTCCTCCACACGTGTCCAAGCCATCTCAGTCTTGCCTCTCTTGCTTTGTCTCCAAACCGTCCAACTTGAGCGGTCCCTCTAATATACTCGTTCCTAACCCTGTCCTTCTTCCGTCACTCCCAATGAAAATCTTAGCATCTTCAACTCTGCCACCTCCAGCTCCACCTCCTGTCTTTTCGTCAGTGCCACTGTCTCCAAACCATATAACATAGCTGGTCTGACAAACATCGTCAACCATCAATCGCATAAATCTATCTTGAATCAGTGCAATTGTGTAAAAAACAGTCCCACATGAAGTGTTTTTACACATACTGTGTGTTGTTGGAAAGAAGTGACTTTGGCCTTGTTTACACCTGACATTAAAGGTGTCCTGGGTGATCTGATCACCAGTGGACAGCTCTAAGTACAGGCGTGAATGCAACCAATGCGTCCTCAATGCGTGCTGAGATCCAATCGCTCAGGCCACATTCGGTGGTGGCCTGGGACGCATTTGTCCACATCGCATTTGAAGTGTAAATGCACATGTGTCACAGGGCACAGTGAAGGACCGCCTGGTCAACTAATGTCCTCTGCATAAGAATAGAAATAACAGCCAACAGAAAAAATATCATGTGTGGTTCTGCCGAGCGTGGCTGAACTGTCAGAGGTGATGGACCAAATGCAAACTGAACTGCAGGCAGGCTGTAAAGCAGCTGTTTAGCGAATAAAAACACGGGCTGTCTACCTGGTGCTTGTTTCCCCAAAATCTCCTCTGCATTCAGGCTTTTTTTGTTCTTTTTACCTCGTCTGTACTTTTTTACACACATCGGACCCACAGCTGTGAAAGAGCCCCGGTCCGCTTGCACAATCAAATTAAACTTCAGTTTCAAGTTCATTTATCCAGCGCAGCGCGGGGCCCGACCCTCTACAACCCGCTGGAATAATTAAATAATCTGAGCCAGAACCGACATGATCGGGTCAAGTTGACAGGGTTCGGGGTTAGAATTGCAAACTCTAGTGTTCAGACATTTACATTTTCCCACATGGCGAGTTTTAAGAATGCTTTTCAACTTTTGCTTTGAGCACAAAATGAATGAAGGCAAACAGTCGGAGCCTGACGCTCATGATTCAATCAGTTAATCTTCCTCATCAGATTATTTGTCTCTATCTGGCACGACATGCATTTGCCATAATAACGCCATAATAAAGTGAAATTATTTTCCCCACGGTAAACTATTTCTTAAATGCAATCTGTCAGGTCAGGGGTCTGAGGGCTTTCAGACAGACCTACATCATCATCATCATCATCATCAGCAGCAGCAGCAGCAGCAGCAGCAGCAGCAGCAGCATAATAACCTTTATTTATGCTGCACTTTTTAAAAACCTGTTGCGCTTCACAACAAGTGGAATGGAAATAAAAAGTGCAGTTGGGAAATGGGACAATTTGTTTTCTTTCTTTAAGAGCACTTTGAATGTTGTATGACAGCATAATTTGACAGTGATAATTTAAAGATGTGAAATACATGCTAATTGAGGGCGCATTAAAATGAGGCTCGAGTGAGCAAAGATGTCTCATTTTGTTAAATGCCTTTTGCTTTAACGCTCTCCTCGTGTTTCTGTATGTGTTTACGTGTTTATTTACGTGCCATGGGGCGGGTTCGAGATGAAGGCGGACATGATTTTAGGTGATTGACACAGGCTTTATCTAATGTCTTCCATTTGTTCACTCACATGGCCCGGTATGCTCTGTCTCGCTGCAAGGGTAAGCCACCCTCCATCCCCCCACCATAGTGATGTATGTGGTTATTTGCATATAGAGTGGGGAAGTGAGATCCGAGCACAAGTGGTCACTCGAGACGCATGCGGAAATGCCAGGTGTGAACTGATGTACTTGGAGCTGTCCACTCACGGTGATCGGATCACCCAAGATGCATGTTAACGGCAGGTGTAAACAGCCTCATAGTTGAGTTAAGGGGACTCTGAATGGCCCGGCAAAGAAACCCGGGTAGCAGAGACATCGGGGTGTTCTCTGGCTTTTTCATAGCGAAGGAGAAACACCAAGAAAGAACGAAGAAAAGAAGGGAGCCACATTGACATTGTATTCTTACAACAAATTGTATTACAATTAATTTTTGTTCTGCATTTAACCCATCCTATTGTACAGGAGCAGTGGGCAGCTGCAGCACCCGGGGACCAACTCCAGTTCCTTCTTTCCACTGCCTTGCTCAGGGGCACAGACAGGAGTATCAACACTAACATGCATGTCTTTTTGATGGTGGGAGGAAACCGGAGCACCCGGAGGAAACCCACGCAGACACGGGGAGAACACGCAATCCCCACACAGAAAGGACCTGAAATGGCCTGGGGTTCGAACCCGGGGCCTTCTTGCTGTGAGGCAGCAGTGCTAACCACTGGGCCACCGTGCCACAGCTAATCAATATGGTATAAAAAAGTTTATTGTAAAATGAATTGAAAAGATACAAAATCTACAAACAAATCACAGTAAAACAAATGTAAACAAAGGAAAATATAAAGATAACATTAAGCAGACTTTGCTTAAATCTCCACCTCTGTGCACAGTGGAAACTTCCACAGATCTCTCCTTAGTACAGCTTAACTGCACAGTTGTGGTGCTGAGTACACACCCGGTTGTAATGCACTCAACAGACATGAATGATGGCGCACTGTCCGTCTCTGTCCCCTGAATACCCAAAGCCTCCACAAGCTTTCCAAACAAACACCTGTCTGGGTGAAGGCAAAGCCACATAATTTTTGGCACTGAATGCTGAATAGTAGAGATTTGCATTTTTACAGAAATGACTAAATTGTTTCATAATTCCAAGATGCACCTCAGGAGTTTGGTCATGGACTGACTCTTCAAACCATGAATTATAAACACACCGCTTTGCAGACACACACTTTGCAGAACTTTCAGCCCTACTGCTTACACAAAGAGTCAACCCAAGGCTTCTTATGCTACTACAAACCTTTGCTAATGGGCCAACCTGTGAGACTGAGCTGTCAGGATGTAAATTTGTGTACACCGGCAACAGAGTTCTATCAGTGTCTGTTAATACTCTTCTTCTTTTGGCTTGTTCCCTGTTTCTCAGGGGTCGCCACAGCAGATATTATAATTTCCATCGGTACCCTGTGAGGGCACAGCACCAATGGCGGTCATTTTTAACCCAGGCCTCGACCAATCTGGCATGGAATATCAACCAATTTGGTATGGTCTAGTCAATCTTCATACTGATTTGGCAAAGTTTTACATCGGATGCCCTTTCTGACACAACCACTAACCCTATGGAGAGGGGTACAGGTAAAGCGCTGGATGCCATCCCAGTATTCATGGGCTTGCGCCCATGTCCTGTCTGTCAGAGTCTGTAATGCATTGACCATGTCTACATCTGGCAAAAGAAGTGTTGTAGATGAGAGATGACATACATGAATACTGTTTGATGTACATTGCATCAGTGGTGTCAAGGAGTGACACATCTTTCGTGAACAGGATGTTAATAAATTCAGCAGCACATATACTTTGCAGTGGCATCTGGAGCTGTTAACCTTGTTAAAAAATGCCTCATGACCTGAACTTCAATATTCCCGGTTGTTGTTGTGGTACTGTCCCGACATTCAATTTAACCACTCATATGAGAAACACCAAAAGACATAGACAGGGCCATAGGCTAAGCCATCATAGTCTTTCAGTCTTTGCATGTTTGGTGTGCGATGAAGGGGTCCATACAGTTCAACAGACTTGGGCAAAAATGTTTGCAAGTAGCAGTCAGCTACTTCAAGCCTATCATATGAGGTGACCCTCGAACAGATAATAATGCCGGCTTGCACATAACCAAAACAAATTCAAATTCAAAACAACACGATATATGACACCAACTGAATATGGAGAGTGCTTAAAGTGTTGGTACCACTCAACATCATCAGTGCAAAATGATTAGGTTCTGCAAGAAATGGTTGTTCATTACCATATTGAAAGTCCTGCCAGATATTCCCATCATACACATCCTCCATGACAGAGTTAGGCATTTTCCAGTGTCTCTATCATTCACACTTCTCCAAAATCCAGGCACTCTCATGAAAGTCTTCATATGCATCTGTAAATCCCTCTTCTCCAATGTCTGCATCTTCAAGCAGAGCCTCTTCCACAAAAAGAAAAAAAATCACTCCTGATCATCATCTTCTGGAGACTCTGTCACTGACACTCAGGAAAAGCTTGAAATCTTCATCGTCAATGTTAAATGTAACACCAACACAAGACCCATTTTACTCACACAGACGGAAACATGCACCCACAATCTACCATATATCACCAAGTATATTACATGACAGAATCATGAAAATATAGAGTAATCTTAAATGCAAACTATATTGGAAACACACGTAAAACAGCCCACACCTTTCTCTGGGAGCCTCAGCACCTCAACAATCTCTAAACTAGTCTAGCAGTTAGCAAGCTACAAGCTTTTTTAAAACTTTGTAAAATAATATTGGAAATCAAATTGGTTTGAAGGACACTTGCAAAGGACATCCTGCAAGGCCTGGTAGAGGAGACTAGGAAGAGAGGGAGACCGAGAAAATCCTGGGTGAACAACATCGGAGAATGGCTACAGATGAGCGTAGTGGAGGCGGGGAGAGCTGCGATGGATAGGGGACGGTGGAAGAAACTTGTTGAGACATCAGCTGTGCTCCGACGACCTCCATAGGTTACGGAACTGATGATGATGATGATGAAAATAATATTAGGCTGACAATCTAACCTTGCAGAGTGCCGTCCTCGTCATTTTCTGGGTGTTGTTGCTCCCGCTCTTTGTCCCGTGGTTGCATGCAAAACACACTTGCTGGAAACTGTGGTTCATTTGCCATATCTTTCATCCAAATTAACTCCATTGCAAAACTATGCTTTCTCGTGTAGATAAAACAATGTCATTGCAATGACCACAGAATTGTCTTTTCGTTTTCCTTGTCTCTTCCATGGCTACCAAAATGTTAGCGGTGGCTTTTTCTTTTGTTTTGCTTCTGCAATCTGAAATCTTACAATTACAATTTACAATTTCATTTAGCAGACACTTTCATCCATAGCGACGCACATCTGAGAGTTAATACAACACAAGCGAGGATCTAGTCAGGAGGCAACAACGCAAGTATGTATCAAAAAAACTAGGTTCAAGTCTGATAGGACATAGATGTCAACAGGCAGTGCACAAAGGCAATGCATAGATTTTTTTTTTTTTTGCGGTGTTTGTGAAAGAGCTGGGTCTTTAGCTTCATCTTAAAGATGGACAGGGACTCAGCGGATCGAATGGAGTTTGGTAACTCGTGCCACCACCGGGGAACTACAGAAGAGAAGAGTCTGGCTGGCGACTTAGGGCCCCGTTGTGGCGGAAGTGCCAGGCGCTTTTCATTGGCAGAGCGTAGTGAGCAGGACCGAGTGTAGGCCTGAATGAGGGAGTTCAGGGGCAGGAACCGTTTTAGTTGCTGTTTTGTAAGCGAGCATTAAGGTTTTGAATTTGATGCGGGCAACAACTGGGAGCCAGTGGAGGCATATGAACAGCGGAGTGACATATGCTGCTTTGGGTTGGTTGAAGACCAGATGCGCCGCCACGTTCTGGCTCATTTGCAGAGGTTTGAAAGTGCATGCAGGGAGACCTGCCAGTAAGGAGTTGCAGTAGTCAGTGTGCGATATAACAAGATCCTGTACCAGCAGTATTTGGTAGAACAGTCGGGAGATATAATGACAAGTCAACTTTATAGACTACAGAAGGTTTGTTGTTTTTGTTTTTTTTTGCTTGTTTGATTGGTTGGAATATGGGGTGGCACGGTGGCGCAGTGGTTAGCGTGGTCGCCTCACAGCAAGAAGGTTCTGGGTTCGAGCCCTGGGGTAGTCCAACCTTGGTGGGTTGTCCCGAGTCGTCCTCTGTGTGGAGTTTGCATGTTCTCCCCGTGTCTGCGTGGGTTTCCTCCGGGGGCTCCAGTTTCCTCCCACAGTCCAAAGACATGTAGGTCAGGTGAATCGGCCGTATTAAATTGTCCCTAGGTATGAATGGGTTTGTGTGTGTGTGTGTGTGTGTGTGTGTGTGTGTGTGTGTGTGTGTGTGTGTGTGTGTGTGTGTGTGTGTGTGTGTGTCGGCCCTGTGATGGCCTGGCAGCCTGTCCAGGGTGTCTCCCCACCTGCTGCCTGACAACTGCTGGAATAGGCTCCAGCATCCCTGAGAGCAGGATAAGCGGCTCAGATAATGGATAGATTTTTGGAATATCTTTCCTCAGTACAAAAAGGCACCATTTTCCCCAAGAGGGGGACAGTCACCACAAGTGAAACAAGGAAACTCGAACAAAAAAGGAGATATATCTGACAGAACAGAGACAGAAACAGATGCTGACATGTGTTCGACAAAACATATTTGTAATGTCCACAAGCAAATCATTACAAGCTATAGTCTTTCTGACTGTGCTCTAGTCCGCCCCCCCAATAGGCCCAGTATCCCCCTGTAGCCATAGCCCCCAGCTCCTAGGACAACGACCATGGTTGCAGAACACCCACTAAACCTGGCACGGCCCAAAAGCCCCCCACATGCCCGAAATCCATGACATCATCCCAGATCCGAAATACTTACAGGTTTATGGATGGTGCTAAGACACTGATAAAAGTAGCCCATACTTTGTTAAATGAATCATTTTTTTTTATATTGGAATTATCCAATGGAATTTGGAATTTCTTAAACTTCATGATTACATCCTGTCATAATTTTTGAGCTACCTAGTTGGCAATACATGCAACTGTATCCCTACATTCTTTTAATTTAAAACCATTAATCCTGATAACAGTCAACCCAAGAACCTCTAATCTTCAGTCTTAAAAAAGAAATTTAGTTAGCTGTCCAGTGGTGAAGAGGGGTTATTTTAAAGGCAGCACATTAAACATTGTTAATTCAGAAATCATAGTAATAACATCTCCAATCTTGTCTAAAGGAAGCCATAGTATAGCTGCCCACTGGATGGATATACTAACCAATTTTACCATTGGGTGGAACTCAGAAGGACTAGCAACATTAAGCCCTTGATAGCAGGTGTCAAAGTGGATTTAATATGGTGCAAGGACCTTTTTGGTCTATTCTGGGAAGAATTAACCTCATTAAGATGACCATCTAACCACACATTTTTTACCCTTGTCCATGAGTTTTATTCTAAGGAAATAAAACGTTATCACAACAATCACAGTGCCATCATTTTTTATCTCAACAAGTATCGAATCTTGAAATTAAAATAAATGTACCAGAGCTGCCAAAAGAGCAAGGTGGGTGATGTCTTCCAGATCTCAGGTATTACATATGGTTGATATGATCTACAATTAGCTCCACATCGATATGAACATAAACGGAGATTTTTTTTTTTTTTTAAAAAGTCACAGTTTAGTAAACTCTTATTTCCTGTCAAACATTTGAGTTGCTTAAGCAACAATGTATCTGTTATAACTGAGGAGATGGTGTGATTTGGATGTAGGAGAAGTTACAAGTAACAAATTCTGATTTCAAACCTGGCACATTCTGAAAATACCCAGAACTAATGACCTATTTGAGAGGAGACCTCTGAGCAGTTTAAATCTTTTTAAACTGCTCAGAGGTCACAAGATAAATACAGTAATGACTTCTGTCCAAAATCTTTGGTTAGGCACCCCCGCCCCCAGTCAAATATCTCCCCCATGACATCTTCATATGTGCATACACAACCATTATAGAGTTCATGTGACACCTATTTACTCATTCATGTGATTTTGACATGACAATCGCTCTGTCATTAGCCATTTTTAGACTAATAGCCAAGGACTAAGGACTACTTTTTTTTTTGGGATTTTCCCCCCTTTTTCCCCCCAACTGTATCCAGTCAATTACCCCACTCTTCTGAGCTGTCCCGGTTGCTGCTCCACCCCCTCTGCCGATCCGGGGAGGGCTGCAGACTACCACTTGTCTCCTCCGATACATGTGGAGTCGCCAGCCGCTTCTCTTCAGCTGACAGTGAGGAATTTCACCAGAGGGATGCAGCACATGGGAGGATCACGCTATTCTCCCCAGTTTCCCCTCCCCCCCGAGCAGGCACCCCGACCGACCCGGTCTAGTGCAGCGACCATGACTCATACCCACATCTGGCTTTCTACCCTCAGACATGGTCAATACTGTCTGTAGGGAATCCCAACAAAGCCAGATGCAACACAGGGATTTGAACCACTGATCCCCATGTTGGTAGGCAATGGAATAGCTTGCCATGCGACCCTGACGCCCTGCGACTAAGGACTTCTGACAGCAGGCAATTATGTATCTGACATGGAGGAGGGCAGAGAAGGACTCAACAACCATGATGAGCCATCCAGCAAGTTACATGAACTAGTGAAGAAGAGAACTGTCTATGTGTTGAGCCAGGTTCAGGGGTTAATGACACTGATTCACAGTAAAACAGAATACCACGGATAACCTATGCACAAGTATAATTCATTTCCCTGTGGAAATGGGCATACCAAAGGGATATTTCAACACCAGGCCCAGAACAGAGAAGCTGTAACTAACACAACAATTGCTTTTTCTAAAATCAAGTTATTCACCCCTAGAATGACATTTAACTGCAGTGTAACTGAGAAACGTTAACCTTTTGTGAAAAGTAAAGTAAGAATTAACCATATTGTCTTCTCCATTAATGTTTCCTGTACACTGTCAGTGACAATCAACAAAAGTATTGAAAAAATGTAAGCCACTGATTTGACAATATCATCAATTTGTGGTGAGTTTTTTTTTCGGAGGGGGGGGCATAAAGGTCAAAGACAAGATGCTCTCTGTTATCTTCTATGCCCATCTGTCTCCTAAAATAAAACCGCTACAAAGTCAGGAAGTCAGTGTTGATGTGAGTATAATGCAGCCACTTTTGTCTTAATACAGCTGCTATTGACAGTGCCATTGTTTTAGTCATTTGGAGTGAAAAGACCATCCATTCTGTGGGAGTTTTAACCTCCTGAAAAACCAACACGATATTGGTGGTGAGGTATCAGATTAGAAATGTCCTCTGGCATCCAAAACACATATTACCTGTTTAACGACCCGCCACACTGGAGTGAGCACCATCACTGGTCAGGTGCCATGAGGCTGGGGGTGATGAGTTATCAGCGTCAGACTGCCCAATGATTTTTTTAAAGCTTCTTTAAAGGCACAATGACTTTCACTAATTCACCCAAAGCCAGTTCTGCAAGATTTGATATGTATGGTTGACCACCATGAAAGGAACCACAACAGTGATGTGACCTATTTTTTTTTTGTTTGTTTCTTGATCATAAATAATCTGACGTTATGTCTGGCCTAAGAGAAACCTAGGCATGACATGAAAGGTGAGGCTCCACTTTCCTTGCTGCCATCAAAATTAAGCATATATAATATAGCAGTCCAACATACTGATATTAATAACCAAAAGGAAATAAGTAACTTCATAATGAACATTGCGAAAATAATAAAGAAATATTGAACTAAATTGAATGCAGTGTTTACAAATATCTGTCACAATCAAAGGTCTATTTTTTATTTTTTTCACCCTTTTTCCCCCAATTGTATCCGGCCAATTACCCCACTCTTCCGAGCCGTCCCGGTCGCTGTTCCACCCCCCCCCCTCTCTGCCAATCCAGGGAGGGCTGCAGACTACCACATGTCTCCTCTGATACATGTGGAGTCGCCAGCCACTTCTTTTCACCTGACAGCGAGGAGTTTCACCAGGGGGATGTAGCACATGGGAGGATCGTGCTATTCCCCCCAGTTCCCCCTCCCCCCATTCAACTACACAAGGGTCAACACTTTAAAGTAGACATGACTTGGTATTAACTAAGAATATTAAATAACTCCATTAAATAAACCCATACTCAGTCACCACTTTATAAGGCTCACCTATCTTAGAAGAGAAGAAAGCCACTTTATTTTGTCATTGTACAGGTTACAGTGAAATTCGTCTTCTGCATTTAACTCATCCTATTGTATAGGAGCAGTGGGCAGCTGCAGCATACGGGGACCAACTCCAGCTCTTCTTTCTGTTGCCTTGGCCAAGTGCACAAACAGGAGCATTAACCCTAACAGGCATGTCTTTTTCATGGTGGGAGGAAACCAGAGCACCTGGAGGAAACCCACACAGACATGGGGAGAACATGCAAACTCCACACAAAAAGAACCGTGGATGGCCTGGGGTTCAAACCCAGGACCTTCTTGCTGTGAGGCAAAAATGCTAACCACTGGGCCACCATGCTACCCTTCCACTGTTCCGCTCTAGCACCAGGTAAGACCACTTTTAGCTCCAGAACAGCCTGAATTCTTCCCAGCATGGACTCAACAAGGGGTTGAAAACATTATTTAGTAATTTTGGTCCATACAGACTCCATAGCATCAGCAGTATCTACAGACCTTTGGCTCCAAATTCATGCTTGGGACTGTGCAGTTCATTGGCATGCATTCAGAATCAGAATCAGAATCAGAATCATGTTTATTGGCCATGTAAGTTTGCACAAACATGGAATCTGATTGTGGTTTTATGGCTCTCTCAGTGTACTTAACATAGAATAACAACACTACAACAGAACACAACAATCCTCAGAAAGTCCATAAGGAGTGACTATATACAGGCAAAATAAGAGGAGATAAGGTGCAATGGTGCAGAGAATATATCAGAGATGCTGAAATAGATGTTAGTAGGTTACATGCCTGAGGTAGATGGACATGACAGAGCGTACTGGTATATATACAATGTACAGTACAGTATATACAATATGGTTGGATGTATTGACAGTGTTAAGCATTCATTTGAATGACAGCCCACAGAAAGAAACTTTTTATATCTGGTTGTTTTGGGGTACAGTGCTCTGTAGCGCCTGCCAGAGGGGAGGAGTTGGAACAGGTTTTGACCAGAGTGTGATGGGTCTGCAGTGATGTTGCCTGCCCGCTTCCTGCGTCTGGAGGTGTATAAGTCCTGAATGGAGGGCAGGTTGGCACCAATGATTTTCTCTGCAGACCTAACTGTCCATTGTAGTCTGTCCCTGTCCTGTTTGGTGGCCGAACCAAACCAAACAGTGATGGATGTGCAGAGGGCAGACTGGGTTATTGCAGTCTTTGTCATGTTGGTGGAACCATCTTGAGATGATGTGTGCTTTGTGACATGACATATTAGCTTACTGGAAGTAGCCACTGGAAAACTGTGGTCATTAAAAGAATACACATGGTCAGCAACAATGCCTAGGTATGCTGTGGTATTCAAATAATACTCAGTTGGTATTTAGGGGCCATTACACCACCACTTGGCAAGATGGATTCATGCTATTTACACCAAAGTCTGACCTTACCATATGCATAACAGCAACAGGACCATTTTTAAATTTTTTTTTTTAATCTTCAGTTGTTCAGTGTTGTTGATCCGTGCCCACTGTGCATCATCTTCTTGTTCTTAGCTGACAGGAGTGAAACCTGGAGTGGTGATCATCTGTTTCAAGATTAAACACGTTGTGCATTCAGAGATGTCCTTCTGCACAACACTGTTGTAAAGCAGTGGTTATTTCAGTATATGTGGCCTTCCAGTCAACTTTAATAGGTTTGACCATCCTCTTCTGACCTCTCACATCAAAAAGGCATTTCCTCCTACAGAACTGATGCTCACTGGATGTTTTTTTTTTTTTAATTTCACACCATACTGTGTAAACTGTAAAGACTTTAGCATCGGAAAATCCCAGGAGGTCAGCAGTTTGAGATGCTGGAACCACCATGTCTGATAACAACAATCATCCAATGTTCAAAGTCACAGAGACCACACGTCTTCCCCATTCTAATGTTTGGTCCAATAGAAACTGAACCTCTTGACTATGTCTGCACACTTTTATATTGAGTTACAGCCACATGATTCACTTTTTGGCTGTATGCATTAATGAGCACGGGTACCTAATAAAGTGGCCACTGAGTGTGAATTAACTAATAAATGAGAGAAATAAAATAAGAAAACTGCCATTAAAAAAATGGATTCAAAATGTGGAGGAAGGAATAAATTGATTCAACAAATGGCAAATCGGTGAAATTAATACATAATAAACGACATCTTCTGAACAAAGAGAAATCTATCTGGAACATATGACCCAAATTAAGTCACTGTGTATGGTGGATAGCAGCTAGTAATAAACATGATGCCAGGCCAGAAGCCGTGATGTAGACGGTGATGGAAAGCAGCTGGTTACAACACATTGACTAAAAGTAGGGAAAAATAGAGTGGAGGAAATCCTGTAGATTCTCAAAGTTACCATTTTATCCGCAGGCACAAATACCAAATGAACATTCTGCATTGGAAGATTGTGTTTTAACAACATATCATGGCAAGGCTGAATGGCGTCTGTTGTCTGAGCAGGTTTGGAATGGGGTTTTGCACCTGTTAGTCTTGTCCAGGTGCTCGAGGTTGGTCTGCATTGTCTCTGTGAAAAAGTTCTCGTTTGCAGGTTTTTACTGTGTGAGGTTGCACCTCAACACTGTCCCAGATTTGCTGCACAGGATCCATTCACACCTGGAAAGGCCAGGGAGCACTGCGAGGATGATTTTTTTTTGTTATTTTGGTTTGGTTAGTTTTTTTTACTTTTTGAGTCCATTCAGCACCATCTGGGCCCTCCTGCTGGTGGAGAAGCTAGTAGCTTTACAG
The DNA here is from genome assembly GCF_029633865.1 of Lampris incognitus. Lineage (NCBI taxonomy): Eukaryota > Metazoa > Chordata > Actinopteri > Lampriformes > Lampridae > Lampris > Lampris incognitus. The sequence goes on from NC_079221.1 coordinate 39,521,341, forward strand.
GTGGGCCCAGACATGGTGGACTGGATCACAGACTACCTCACCAGCAGACCGCAGCTTGTATGGATGCAAGGCAGCATATGGGACACGGTCATGTGCAGCACCTGAGCACCCAGGGAACTGTTCTGTCACAATTTCTCTTCATGCTGTACACCTCCAACTTCTGCTTCAACTCTGGAATGTGCCATCTCCAAAACTTCTCTGAAGACTCCTCCATTATGTGCTGTGTCAGTGAGGACAATGAAATGGGGTACAGAGGTGTAGTAGAGAGCTTCATCAGATAGTCGGAGGAGAACCACCTCCAGGTCAATATCGGCAAGATCAAGGAGCTGGTGGTCTTTCTCCAGGAGAGGAGGCCCCCAGCCCCAATTAGCATCTAGGGGGAGCAGGTGGACAGAATGGATTCCTACAAGTTCTTGGGTGTGCACCTAAAAAATAAATTGGACTGGACGGACAACATTGGGGCCACTAACAATAAAGAGCAGAGCAGGCAATTCTTCCATAGGAGGCTAAGGTCCTTCAGTGTATGTAATGGATTACTGCAGATGTTCGATCAAGACAGAGTTGCCAGAATACTATTCTATGCAGTGGTGTGCTGGGGGAGTGGTGCCAAGGTGGAGGAAACAGGCAGGTTCCACTGGGGAAAACAGGCAGGTAAGGAGAGCCTGTTCTGTTGTCGGCACTGAACTGGCCAGTTTGGATGTAGTGGGGGAGAAGAGGATGAGGGTTAATTCAATTCCATCTTGAACAATCCCTCCCACCCCCTCTGGGAGAAAATATGAAGGATGAGGAGCACCTTCAAAAAGAGGTTCATCCACCCCCAGGTGCAAGAAGGACCGTCTCAGGTGCTCCTTTGTGTCAACAGCCATCAGACTGTACAACAACAATGACTTAACCCCCCCCCCCCAATCCTGGAACCACATACTTTTTAGTCTGGTCTTGCACACTACTACTTTTACTATTCTAGTTTGTTACTGTCCTTTATTGTACTATGTATTGTTATTATTAATACTATTATAATACTGCTGCACTTTCATGATGCTGTTAATTTTGGTACTTGTATGCTTGCTTTAATTATCTTGCTTCTATTGTTTTATTCTTCTTTGAAATCGTTCTGCTGCTGTTGCCCCTAACTTTCTCCATCTGGGGATAAATAAAGTTAATCTAAATCTAAATGAAGGCCATGAATTCCAGAACTTGGAGAGACTCTTTGAAACCATGGACAACGTCTACATGCATACAGGCAGGGTGGTGTCTTACGTGCAACTACACTCACCGGCCACTTTATTAGGCACACCTGTCCAACTGCTCGTTAACACAAATTTCTAATCAGCCAATCACATGGCAGCAACTCAATGCATTTATGCATGTAGACATGGTCAAGACGATCTGCTGCAGTTCAAACCGAGCATCAGAATGGGGAAGAAAGGTGATTTAAGTGACTTTGAACGTGGCATGGTTATTGGTGCCAGACAGGCTGGTCTGAGTATTTCAGAAACTGCTGATCTACTGGGATTTTCACGCACAACTATCTCTAGGGTTTACAGAGAATGGTCCGAAAAAGAGAAAATATCCAGTGAGCGGCAGTTCTGTGGGCGAAAATGCCTTGTTGATGCCAGAGGTCAGAGGAGAATGGCCAGACTGGTTCGAGCTGATAGAAAGGCAACATTAACTCAAATAACCACTCATTACAACCGAGGTATGCAGAAGAGCATCTCTGAAGGCACAACACGTTGAAGCTTGAGGCAGATGGGCTACAGCAGCAGAAGACCACACCGGGTGCCACTCCTGTCAGCTAAGAACAGGAAACTGAGGCTACAATTTGCACAGGCTCACCAAAATTAGACAATAGAAGATTGGAAAAACGTTGCCTGGTCTGATGAGTCTCGATTTCTGCTGCGACATTCGGATGGTAGGGTCAGAATTTGGCGTCAACAACATGAAAGCATGGATCCATCCGGCCTTGTATCAACGGTTCAGGCTGGTGGTGGTGGTGTAATGGTGTGGAGGATATTTTCTTGGCACACTTTAGGCCCCTGAGTGCCAATTGAGCATCGTGTCAACGCCACAGCCTACCTGAGTATTGTTGCTGACCATGTCCATCCCTTTATGACCACAGTGTTCCCATCTTCTGATGGCTACTTCCAGCAGGATAACGCGCCATGTCATAAAGCTCGAATCATCTCAGACTGGTTTCTTGAACATGACAATGAGTTCACTGTACTCAAATGGCCTCCACAGTCACCAGATCTCAATCCAATAGAGCACCTTTGGGATGTGGTGGACCGGGAGATTCGCATCATGGATGTGCAGCCGACAAATCTGCAGCAACTGCGTGATGCTATCATGTCAATATGGACCAAACTCTCTGAGGAATGTTTCCAGTACCTTGTTGAATCTATGCCACGAAGGATTAAGGCAGTTCTGAAGGCAAAAGGGGGTCCAACCCGGTACTAGCAAGGTGTACCTAATAAAGTGGCCAGTGAGTGTAGTTATTCAAGGTGAGGAGCGTGAAGACCATTGCTGCAAGCGGAGGCATCTGCAGAAGGAAAAAGAGAGAAGAGGAGCTGGAATGGCTGGATGAAAGCATTGCATAAGAGCATCAGGTGTGTAAGAAAAGAGAAAGGCAGCACTACAGGCAGCTCACCTAAGCCGCCATTTGCCTAGCTGGACAGTTGGGTATTTTTTGTCCAAATGAGCACACCTTTTGTTTATTTTCTTTAAATTTTAGCCTCATGACATCACATAAGCCGGTAACATACACCTGCACCCCAGATATTTGGTCAGATCGTAATGGTCGCTGCAGGTGGACGTCTCACTTAACCAGGATACTGGTTAAGACAGAGCGGCGATGGAAACAGCTTGACATTATTTTCTATGGAACGTGTTATCTGAGCCAAAAGAAAATAACATTATGCTTGACACATCAAACAGTACTACAATTAATGTTCTGATATCCCATCCTATATATTGAATGTATGATTTTAAACTAAATGCAATCTGTCTGTTTAAGTTTTTCTGTGCTTTCAGAGTTTAGACAAAAGCTTGAGGGCAGACACGGGTGATTAAAAACTTAGGATTGATCTAACAAGTGTCTGTTGAAATTTCTAATTGCCATTCCTCAAGGCCATTTTTTGGGGGGGGGGGGGGTGTACCATTGGGTTCAGTGGATTTGTTAGATTTTTTGTACTCTGCATGGGGTGTCTCATGCCCGGTTGTCTGGTGATGGCTTACATCACTACATTAGGTTTGATGAGTTTCACACTTGTTTCAGGGCTTTGAGGTGTCATGTTTCCTGTATAAATACAGGCTGATAAAAATGTCAGTCGCTCCTGCCCAAGGTTACAGCGTGTGCTTGTCAAGGTCAAGTTCTGCCCGGCTTTCAATCTGCCATTTTGTTTTGCTGGACTCTTCAGAGTCCAGCGTTACAAATGCCTCAGTGCGAGACTGCGACCTTGCATCTATCTGAAAAGTGGTTGTGATGAAGCATCTCTGACAAAGTTTTGGTCATAAAACCCTCCTATGTGTTCCTATGCCTGTTCCTATAGAACACACAGCAAAGATCTGTTTTGATCCAGTTTTCTTTATTCAGTTTTCGACGTTCTTACTGTCGACAGAAAAAAAAAAAATCGAACACCTCGATAGAAAATGGCCCCTCAAAAGCGCTGACAAGATACCAGTCTTTGTAGCTTCCACTATTTATTCAAAATATGCCCAGCAATTATTATAATAAGTTACCTTTAATAAAGCATAGATAAAAGCCAGACACCCCATCTATAGAGGACTGGTATGATATAATTTATGATTTTTTTTTTGTGATGGAAAGAATCACCTTCTCCATGAGGCTCCAGGAAACTAAATCTGAGGAAATTTGGGAGAAGTGGAAACTGTATATTTCCCCAAAACGTCCTTCTTTTGTTTAAATTTGTTTATGTAAGTACGGTTTTTGTACTTTTTCTTTTATCGCAAATGAAAAAAAAAACCCATGTTCTATTTTTGTGTTCTGTAATAAAAAAATGTTTTTTAAAAAGAAAGTACAACAACGATCTGTTTTGAACCTGCTTTCTTTATTCAGTTTTCATTGTTCTTACTGTCGATAGAAAAATCAAACACCTCGATAGAAAATGGCCCACAAGTGGGGCTTCCAGGTAGCGCAGTGGTCTATTGCGTTGCCTACCAACACAGGGATTGCCGGTTCGAATCCCCATGTTACCCCTGGGTTGGCTGGGCGCGGGAACCCCGATGGGGGTATGTGTCCTGGTTGTTGCACTAGCGCCTCCGGTTTGAATCCCCATGTTACCTCTGGCTTGGCTGGGCGCGGGAACCCGGATGTGGGTATGTGTCCTGGTTGTTGCACTAGCGCCTCCCCTGGTCAGCCAGGGCGCCTGTTCGGGGGGCAGGGGGATGGCCCACAAAAGGGTTGACAGGATACCAGTCTTTGTAGCTTCCACTATATATTCATATATAATGAGTTACCTTTAACAAAGCATTGTGGTGACCCACATCTATATAATGAGAGACATTCACCTAAGAGGACGGTGTACCTTTAAGGGAAGAGGCGAGGGGTCAGATAATGCACTTCCGCTTCCGGTTGAGAGTTCAGTTCAGTGTCGTTGTCGAATGTATGACATGCTAAATTGGAGCTAGTAAACTACCTCGACTACGTCTACTCTCACGTCTCCTGTCTCGTTGTTTTCTAAATCCACAGCATAAATAATAGCATGGCAGTCCCTTGTATACAAGCAGGTATGAATATTGTTTCATGCACACTTGTATAGTTTTGTACTGCATATCTGATATGCTTACATCGCCACTTTTTTAATCGTTTATCCCTGATTTAGCTGTAGAGCTGAAATAAAGAACAACTGTTGACATTGCGGTCATGTCTTTGCAAGAAAAAAACAAAAAACAAAAAACAGTGATGTAAAAGTTTTCGCCTGTGTATGTTTAGACTTTAAGATGAAATGTATTTACCCCCCCCCCCCAGGAGCCATTGAGCATACAAACTATTCTACTGCAATTAAAATCACATTTATTAATCTGATACATAATTAAAAACCTAATACAAACATACATTACTTAAATTATTGATGGTTAAAGTTACAGAAGTTGTCAGAATAATCCTATCTTAAAGTCCCCCCCCCCTTTTTGGTTCCCAATTGTATCCGGCCAATTAGCCCACTCTTCCAAGCCATCCCGGTCGCTGCTCCACCCCCTCTGCCGATCCGGGGAGGGCTGCAGACTGCCACATGCTTCCTCTGATACTTGTGGAGTCGCCAGCCGCTTCTTTTCACCTGACAGTGAGGAGTTTCGCCAGGGGGACGTAGCGCGTGGGAGCATCATGCTATTCCCCCCAGTCCCCCCCCCCAAAAAAAAAGCAGGCTCCGACTAACCAGAGGAGGCACTAGTGCAGCGACCAGAACACACATCCACATCTGGCTTCCCACCCGCAGACACAGACAATTGTGTCTGTAGGGACGCCTGACCAAGCTGGAGGTAACACAGGGACTCGAACCGGCGATCCCCGTGTTGGTAGGCAACAAATCGATGGCCACATCACCCAGATGTCCATCTCAAAGTTCTTTTTATCATAAGAAAAAGTCTCGTTCGGGGCCATTGACACGTTGACACCACCAGAGTGGAGGGGTATTAGAATGAGCACGGGGGGGCCCCTCTATCAAAAGGTAAAGACTCCACAGTAATTGTAAAGGTTGGAGGCTGGTAAGCTGAACTTTTCAAGCTACCTGAATTACTAAATATGTGAAAGGAAAACACAGTCGTCTGCTAGCGATGCAAAAAAAGCAAAATCAAAAATCAGTCAGGCAACCCTGGTGCCTCACACGTGGCTGGAGTCTTTGATTTGTTATAATCAATAATCAATAAGCCAGCTAGGTGGAAAGGGATGTAGACAAGCATATTATATAACGTCAAAGCAATTAGCTGACAAGGTCACTCAGTGTTAAGCTGTTTCTGGGTTTTTTTTCTTCTTCTTCAATATAGCCAGCTGAAGTTTTTAATTTCTGATGTGATTAAATTAGAAGGAACATTTTTGTTTTTATATCATATTTCAATCCAGGTTGTTAAAATGTTTTCCAGTCTACACTGGGGCACATAACCACCAAGACTCATCCCTGTCACATGACTGTAAGGGTTGAGGAGGGTCTCAGTATTACGGATCATTTATTTATCTATTTAATTATGTTTTTATTTTGACACACAGAGAAAAACTCTTTGACTTTCCCAAACAATTATGTGCACCCCCGTACAGGTATATTACCTCTTATACCAGCACTCCCTCCTCAGATTTAATCATTAAGTTCATTTTCAATTTGGTAAGGTGTTCCATCTAATACCGCAATAAATAAATAAATAAATAAATAAATAAATAAGTTGTTTTATTTTGCAATCAGATCCTGCTGGCACTGAGCCTCGGCCAAGGACAACGCTGCAGAGCTAAAACAATAAAGCCTGTGTCACAGATGTGCAGATGGCAGGTGCTGCCGTCCATGTTGAGTTAAGTTCATTACTTTTCCATTTGTTCATTTCAGCAGGAGGTTTCTGCCTCCACATTTCAGAAGCTGAGAATCTTGTTTTTTTGTCTTTACTGTGCAAAGTTGCGGCTTCACTTCTACGAAGACTGGCAGAGAATTGAACTGACCCCAATTTTGCTGCTTCGCAATCCAGATGTGTGAATACTACGATCGAGGAATAATTAAATTTAGCTGAAGTGCTGCAAATAAAATAATTATGTTGATTCATCTTCTTGTTAAGTTGATTTACGCACAGCCAGGGGCGTGCTATGCAGCCTGGGAGCTTAGCCCATTATGGTCAGCCTGCATATATTGGAAGACAATGGAGAGGGTTAATATAGGAAGCAATAAATCAACCAAAAAAAAACAAAACAAAAAAAAATCCCAAATTATAATGAAAGCATTCATGACAAGCTTGCTGGCTCATCGGGCATGATGAATTCACCAAGACACACAGCAGCTCGAGTCTGACTCTGCTTTCGCTGTCTTTTGTTAAACTACTGCACTTTCAATTAAGGCTGACCGCTCTCTTTTTTTCTCGCTAAATTCTTCATCTCTATTCACGGACAGGAAACAGGTCAGTGTGAGTGCACTCAGCCGATGGCACAGCCACGAAATCCTCCAGTGGAGGCTCACGTCCTCACCTATCGAGGTGCTCTGTTGTAGATTTAATTGAGAGGGGGGCTATAAAGCTCCCCGTGGGGAATTCCACACCGGAGGCAGCTGACACCGCCGAATCATAGCACCTCCTCATAATTTAAAACTATCTTTTCTGCTGAGGCAAAAATAACTGGAGTTTGTACTTACAGTTGTGCTCCCTCATCACCCAGATAATTAGTCCCTACTACATGTCTCATAAATGGCTAGGCCGCAGCAGGAACCATGCTGATATTGCATGGACTCATTTAAGGAAGAAAAGAAAAAAAAGTACAATTATGTTTTGTTTTGTTTTTGGTTTTTCTTATTCCATTTTCTACTTGTACATTTTACATGAATGCTACTTTTTGTCTCTCAGCAACAATAGCTGAAGTGAGGTATAATAAAGGTAATTAAAAAGGCGGCTGTCTTGCTCGTGGGGAATCATGACCATGATAAACCATGTAAAAAAATGTTTTTAAAAAGTAACAGGCTTTTCTTTTTTGAGGCCACCCTGCTTAATAATCACCCTTCCTGGGACAGTTTGTGTTTTTATCCAAATGGCCCCATTTAGAGATGACCCTACCTTAAACAGACCCAAATCAAAGCAGAGGAAACAGTTGCAGTCATCACAGTTATGGTAAATAGTCATATTTCTCATATTTCAAAAATCAATTATTTTGTTTTACTCCTCTTCTTCTCTCGGCTTGTTTCTCGGGGGTCACCACAGCGGATTTTATAGTTTCCATTGGTGCCATGTGAGGGCAAAGCACCGATGGCGGCCGTTGTTAACCCGGGGCTCAACCGATCCGGTACGGTCTTGTCAATCCACATAATGATTTGGCAAAATTTTACGTGGGATGCCCTTCCTTACACAACCACTAACCCTATGGAAGGGGGCGCAGATAAAGTGCTGGATGCCATCCCAGTATTCATGGACTTGTGCCCATGCCTGTCAACAAAATTCCTTTGTTTTACTCTCGCTCTCTCACCATCATCAGCTGCTTCTCCGGGGTCGGTTGCAGGGGCAGCAAGCTAAGTAGAGCACTCCAGGCGTCCCTCTCCCCAGCAACGCCCTACAGCTCCTCCTGGGGTATCCCAAGGTGTTCCCAGGCCAGAATGGACATGTAGTCCCTCCAGTGAGTTCTGGGTCCACCCCGGGGTCTCCTCCCAGTTGGTCCTCCTGGACCAGTCTGCGATGCCGGAAGTCGGCATGCCCCAATCCCCGCCTTTGCCTGCCACCTGGCCTGCACTGCACCCTACCCCGATGATCACCCCGCGGGTGGTGTCCAAGGGGTTCTTTTGTTTTGCCGATGATCGTAGATACCATGTTTCCCCCTCAATGCGTTTCTAAAGCTGCGGCAAAACAAAACAAAGCTCCCGGGCTCTCATGTGGAGATGGAGATGAATACTCGGTCCTCAACAAAGGGTTTAGGCCTTTGTCACATTTTTTTTGTTTTATTATTATCTATTTAGCCTTTATTTAACCAGGAGGATCCCGTTGAGATTACAAACCTCTTTTTCAAGGGAGACCTGGCCAAGATAGGCAGCAGCAATTAGAAAGCACAGTTACAAAACCACACAGTTGCAAAATTACACATTTGAAAACACAAACAAAAGACCAAAAAAAAAAATAGAAAAAAAGTAAATGACAAGCAAATTATAAAAAACAAGTACATGTTGTGAAATCAGCTTCAAGCACTCTCAATTTGGATTTAAAACGGCTCAGTGAGATTAACTCTGTAAGTCTCCAGTCATTCTGCAACATATTCCAGGTTAAAGGTGCAGAATCAACAAAAGCCTTTTTACCCAATTCAGTGCGGGCATATGGAACAGAAAGCAACACATAGTCAAGACAACGAAAGGAGTAAGGGCCAGCACTTCTCAGTGCAATTAAGTCACAGATGTAGGAAGGCAGTAGACCGAGGATTGCCTTATATATAAAAGTATACCAATGACTGAGCCTTCGAGTGGCCAGAGCAGGCCATCCCACCCGAGCATACAACTCACAGTGATCTTCAGCCAGAGCTCCTGGCCTTACTTACCAGCCATAGAGGAGCTGACTTTTTTTTCTCCTTTTTTTTTTTAAATGTTGTGGACAATAAATATTCATCGACCTCTTTTGGTGGCTCTTCCAACTTTATGACCACATATATGTGATCAGATTTGCTTCAAAATCAAATCCACACAGATCATAAATGAATGCAGGTCTTAAAAACAAGTATGCTAAACCACACATTTCTCCCCCCTTTCCATCCACCCCTGTATGTCTGTGTTATGTTTATCTGTTGTCTTGTTTCACCTCGTTTATTGTAAAGCAACTTTGAGTGTTAGAAAAGTGCTATATAAGATTGAGTTATTATTGTTATTATTATTAACAAACAAAAGTGCTATATAAGATTGAGTTATTATTGTTATTATTATTAACAAACAATATCTTTACATTATATTTTGAATTTTGAATCTGTATTTGCAAATGGCAGATCTCATTTGGTTTGCTCAGATTTGATTAAGGTTTCTGAGCACAAGTCGTCTTGTCCACAATTTTCTTTTTTCCAAGGGATGTTCATGTCAGCCAATCACATCGCTGTCAGCTTCGCATCATCAGCTGCCACCCTGTTCACCTGGCGCAACGTGTAGCTAAGCAATACGACACGAGGAGCGTTTTGTCACTAACCAAGTCACAGCCGCCATGTCATTTGTCGTAACACTCCCTCTTATGTTCCGTCACTTTTCTACAAACACTTTTCCAAAGTACAGGGAGAGCAATCCAATGCCACATTTGCAGTTTGTACCACCCACAAAAAGTTCCACCAGTTTGTTGGCTGGTTCGTTAACTTTTTTCCTTTGTGTGGCGTGATTCTGACTTTTGCAGGCAGTACACATCTGAGCTGTGATATACAGTTATTATACCACAGCTATCAACCAACCACACTGTGGGATTTGAGCTACCAGGTTTATAACACAGACGACAGAACTTGTGATGTTGTGAATTGTGGTAGCTGGTGATGCTGCAGCTAGACTCCTAACTACAGCTAGAACATTTCACCATATTACACCAATTGTTGCCTCCCTTCGTCGGCTTCCTATCCATGTTAGATCAGACTTCAGGGTGCTTCTGCTGACTTATAAAATCCTAAATGGGCTTGCCCCCATCATACCTGTCCGATCTCCTTAAACTGTACATTCCATCTCGAGCTCTTCACTCTCAAAATACAGGGCTCCTGTGTGAACTCCAAGTTCAAAAGAAGTCAGCTGGTGGCAGGGCCTTTTCCTATCGGGGCCCGTTCTTGTGGAATAACCAACCTGCCTGCTGCCATCAGACAATCAGAGTCTGCTGAGTCCTTTAAATCCAAGTTTAAAACTCATCTTTTGCCTTAACCTACAATTAATTACTTTTGAGTACTTCACAACCTGTACTGCATGGTGGGTCGGTTATTGTCTCACTGAATTTACCAACCACTGTTCTGCTGACGAGATTATAAAGAATAGATTAATCTATAATCTATAATCTGTTCTCTTCTCTTACATGTCTTTTCTCTCTCTGTGGATGATTTCTTCTCCTTTCTCTTCTTCTGTGTGTGTGGGAATGGTGTGATGCGAGTCTCCCTTGTGTGCACGTGCAGTCTGTCATCCTCCCAGGTTTCCATGGTGATGGTGGTTGCCACCTGGACACGGCTTGGCATCTCCCTCATCACATTTTCTTTTTATATATCTTATAAAGCCGTATAATTTTGTTATCCTGTTTTAATGTAATAGCCTCCTCTCACTCAGACATGTGACTAATGTTTGTTTGTTTTTTTTTACATGGTGATGGTGGTCGCATGGCTCGGGTCCTGAGCTGCTCCAGTGGCATCTGGACACTGCTTGGCATCCTCCTCATCACATTCTTCATAAATTGTATAATTGCATTATAATTCTGTTATCCTCTTTCAATGTTGTATTGTGTAAACACAACATCCATTGCACGCTGTCCCATCGTGGGAAAGAGATCCCTCTTCTGTTGCTCTCCCTGAGGTTTCTTCCTATTGTTTCTCCCTGTTAAAGGTTTATTTTTTTAGGGAATTGTTCCTTATCCGATGCGAGGGCCTAAGGACAGGATGTTGTATTCCTGTAAAGCCCCTTGAGGCAAAGTTGTAATTTGTGATATTGGGCTATACAAATAAAACTGACTTTACTTGACAACTTGAAATAACAGTTTCTGCCCCGTCTTTTCTATTGTGAACAATACCACAAGTGTAGGAAACCACAGAATAATGCTGTCAAAACTGTCATTGGCCATTATCTGTCAGGTTAAAATCGGTCTATAAACTTAAAAGACTGGTATGGATGAGTTTAATGCCAAAACTATTATATGATAATGATACAATATCAGGAGTGCAATTGTTAAACTCTTTACACTCCACAGGGGATACATTACTGACAATAAGACATGACTGTGGGGAAGAAGATGTTTCATCAGCTGTAAATCTGTTCTAAAATCGTATATCACATTTTCATCTCATGATGTTTATGGTGTGATGGGATACTTCATCGTGAGCAGCTGTAAATAGTAATTAATAAATCAATAATAGGGCATTGGATATCAGTGGATAACTTAAGAATAGCAGTAATCATCTTATTAATGCTAGTAATAATAGTCCTTGCCAGGCTCGACCACATATTTTGCTCTAACCTTAACCATTTAGGACTAACCTGGACTATTCAGGCTCAAAAATATCAAGCCAAAATTCTAATTTGATTTAATTTGGTTTTTAAACATTGTAGCGATTTTCTTTTAATTAATGCCATCATTAATAACTATTTTAACATTATAATTCTCAGATTTACTCTGCTGTCTTATTAAAGCCCCAATCCAATATTTATTTTGCCATATACTTTTATTTTGCACTCTACATTTTGTATTCACACAGATTCCCAAGGGGTCGTTGAGTTTACAGGGACTTGTGGCTTTCATAAGCCATCATGAGTCAGCATAAGGGGCCTATTTTCTATTCATATTTACATGGATTACCAAGGTATACACAACTATAACACCGAACACTGCAAGGTGAGGTTGAGCAGTCATTTTACCAACAGCCCAGCCAAGCCAAAACTGGGGGGGAAAATGTCATTTAATTCATTAACGTACAAGGTTATATGGTAATGTATGTCTTTCAGAAATTTGACAAATCCCATATTTGATGTGTTGTAAAACTAAAATGATAGTTAAGGTGTGTTGATAGAGGACTTCCAGTGAAGGTTATAGCAGATTTATTGATCTAGGAGAGCTTTAGACATTAGGGATTGAACATTTTTAAACAGGATATAAGGAAGATATAAGGGGCCTCATTCATCAATCATTTGTTTACACAAATTTGTTTTTACATGCCCAAGGGATTTTTTAGCCCTGAGGTTGGTCTCACAGACCACTATAGAACCTGGGTAACCCTGGATGTAGACACCTAGGCAGATTTGATATGAAGAAGTGTTTAGCTAACTTTGAAAACTCAGTATGATAATGCCACTCAAAGGTCTGGAAATAAAAGGATGGCTGAGGATTATCTCATCTATCAACACGCAGGATCACACTGCTTTTTTTCTGCTGAGGTAACGAGGAGGGACTTCCTGTCTGAAACTCTTCGTCTATGCTACACAGGAAGTGCATTTCCTAAATTACCTGCAATACCAGAAACAGCCAATGGGAGACAATAAATTAAACTCTCAATGGAAAACAGTTCCAACACAACACCTGTTGGCTAACACTGACGTTGGGTGGAGCACTGTAGCCTCAGAGCAAGAAGGTCCTGGGTTCGAACCCCAGGGTTGTCCAACCTTGGGGTCATCCCAGGTCATCCTTTGTGTGGACTTTGTATGTTCTCCCTGTGTCTGTGGTGGGTTTTCTCTGGGTGCTCCGGTTTCCCCCACCATCAAAAAAAGACATGCATGTTAGGGTTGATACTGTGCCCCTGACCAAGGCAATAGGAAGAAATAACTGGTGTTGGTCCCCCGGTGCTGCACAGCAGCTGCCCACTGCTCCTAGCTACACAGCTAGGATGGGTTAAATGCAGAGTGTAATTTCCCCATGGGGATCAATAAAGCATCTCAAAAAAAAAAAAAAAAAAAGGATTTTCAAGCATGGGTGGTTGCTCGTTGCAAGAGGTAGACAAACGATGTTAAGGGGAAGGAATTACAGATAACCATAACGCCTGTCCCACCTGTCAGACAAACCTGAGAGCTTAAAAAAATCCCATGGGTGTGTAAGAACAAATTTGTACAGACAAACGATTGACGAGTGAGGCTCTCAACATCTTTGCCATATGATGTTTAACACTGAATGGTAACGAGCCAAATCTCAAGTGGATTGATAAGCTGTTTATCTGGAAGTATCTCCTCTGATCCACAGTTGATTTGTAGGCTTCTTACAGTGAAGGACCACACTCGCACAAAACATAAAGGGTGTCTGTGTGGGGATATAGTATACACACACACACACACACACACACCTAGCTGCCTAAGCGGACACAACTTGTTCAGCTCCATGGTTTTCACCCAAGGACTTTGAATTCCATCCTTCTTGGACTCCAACTATGACAGAGAGTACATTTCTCTGTCTGTGACAGGTGGAACCAATGGTGAGTAAAGGCTTTTACAATAGGGGAATGCATTTGGCCAACTCGGGTATTATGACAAATCTCCCTCAAAATGAGAGTATGCTTGTAATATATCAGAATGCTGGATAGAAGCAGTGCCTCTTGGTCCTCAATGATTCCAGCACCTGCAGCCCAGCTGCATCTTCTCTTCTATTTGAGAAAATAATGGCTTTTGCCGAAATAGAGTGTGTCTTGTGAATAAGTTTTGCCCTCTAAAACATATATCACGAGTTGGAGTAAAGACACCTTTTGCTACTTTCAAATCAAGGATATGTGAATTTTTTTTGTTGTAAAAAAATAAAGACTAATATTAAAGTTCGAGTCTGTACCTAAATGTATCTAAAGTACCTGCCTGAGGGTTTTGCCTACAATATTGACATTGTCAGGCAAATATTTTTGTAATGTAGTTCTTGGTCCATCTCTGGTCCACTTTCGCTAAAACCGGCTTGCATTCTTATGCCTCGAACCATTTTCAATAACAATTAAATCAGCTTCAGACTTATTTTGAAAACCCATGTGCCCACAACTGTCGCTTCAAACAAGGATAAATAGCCCACGCTTACGGATGCGTTGTGTGCTACAATGTTGCCCCTGTGCGTGCATGTGCGTGCGCGTGCCACGCTTCATTGTCCAGTGTGGTCACCTTGAAATACTTACAATGACAATCACAATATAAGGTTCACTTCAGACATCGAACGTGCGATTCATTTGCCTCATTTCACCCACGGTGGAACCGGGTTCCTTCAGTGCCTCCTCAAAACAATCTGCTGCTTAGCATTTTAAAATGGATTCTCACAGGAAAACCTTCTCATGTAAATCAAATCTTAAGGAAGAACGGAGCTCTTCAGCAAATGCTCTGCCCTCTTATTTCGCTTCCAAGCAGTTTTTGATAACAATCCAACCTGCCTCTGGGTGTGTTCAGCGTTTTATGCCCCTCCAAAATCAGATTGTGCCAAACTTCTAAAAACTCCTGCTTTGAAAATAAATCAATTGCGACTCGTGCTTGTGGACCTTGTGGATTTAAGGCAGTGTATATACACATGAGCGTGTGTGTGTGTGTGTGTGTGTGTGTGTGTGTGTGTGTGTGGGAGTCCTCTCCTGGATCGCCACCTTACCGTGGTGGAGAAGCTTGCATAGGCAGATAGGTCGAGGGGGGGGGGGGGGTCCAGATGAAGCACGATCCAACAAAGACCTAAACAGCGGAACTGGTGGAAGATGTCTCCAGGTCACAACGGCAGTGAAGGTGGATGAAGGCAGCAACAGAGGGTGGTTCCCAATCGTCTTGGTTCTCCATGGCATTCAACTCTGCCCCCCCCCCCCCTGCCAAGGACTGTGTGGTGGCTGCAGGCACATCAGCCACTCCATATAATAAGCTGTCACGCGCAGGCGTCCTCCCATTATGTGGCTCGAGGATCGGCCTCTACGCCCACCTGAGGACCCAGAGGGGACCCGAGGGAGGACGGCCATACTCGACCCTGAGTGACCACCGTGTGTGTGTGTGTGTGAGATTTTTTTTTATATACATTTATTTCTGATTTTTCCCTTTTTTCTCCCAATTTAGTGGCCAATCGATCCCTATTTTAATTCAAACACCCACCCTCGTAGTACTGCATGCGTTCGCCAACTGCGTCTCTCCGGCCGGCAGTCTCGAAGGAGACGCCTCGCCCCTTCCATGACAAGGCGACTCCAGGCCAAACCACTGCTTTTTCCGACACACACAGAGACACATTCACGTGACGAACACAAGCCGACGCTGCCCCCCTCCCGAAGACAGCGTTGCCAATTATTGCTGCTTCATCGAGTCCGGCCATAGTCGGATCTGATGAGACCGGGGCGCGAACCCCAGTCCCCAGTGGGCAACTGCATCGACCCAAAGCCGATGCTTAGACCGCTACACCACCGCGGACTACCGTGTGTGTGTGAGATTTAAGAATGTGTGTACATCTGTATTTGTAAGGCATTTGGTTCAGTATTATTGCATCCTAGTTTATATAAATACTACTTTACCGCTCATAGATAATTACTGTTACATTTATAGAGTTAGAAACTTGTACTACTTCACATTTGCTTTGACAGTGCGGTCAACCAAATATTTCACTGTGGTGCCCCCCCTAAAGTTGTAGACTGGTATTTGGCTTAGGGTATGTGCATCAGTCCACATCATCTCACATACTCAACAATGACAATAAAAGTAGCAAAGCTTACATGATTGTTGGTAGTCATTGAGGAAATAGAGAGAGGAAAAGTATTTGAGGATAATTCTGTTTTTTTACAATCTGAAATTTACTTTTGTGGTTTTTGTCATCATGCATATTGGTATGATATCATTTTACTCACAGTAGATACAGTTTTACAACAGCATCTTACAGGTCGCACAAATTCAGACATGTTTCAACAGCTCCGATTTCACCCAATTATCTAAACTACACATTGGGAGGTGAAAACAAACGTGCAAGGTAAAAGGTAATACCTGAAACATCCAGTTATCAAGTCAATTTTATTTGTATAGCCCAATATCACAAATTACAAATTTGCCTCAAGGGGCTTTACAGCAACACAACATCCTGTCCTTAGACCCTTGCATCAGATAACTCCCTAAAAAAAAAACCTTTAATGGGGAGAAAAAGTAGGAAGAAACCTCAGGGAGAGAAACAGAGGAGGGATCTCTCTGCCAAGATGCACAACGCGCAAAGGGTGTTGTGTTTACACAATTTACAGAATACAACACTGAAGGAAGATAACAGAATCATAATGGAATTATAAAATGTATGAAGAATATGATGAGGAGGATGTCAAGCAGTGTCCAGATGCCACTGGAGCAGCTCAGGACCCGAGCCATGTGACCACCATCACCATGTAAAAAAAAAAAACATTAGTCACATGTCTGAGTGAGAGGAGGCTATAACATTAAAACAGGATAACAAATTATATGGATTTATAAGATATATAAAAAGAAAATGTGATGAGGAGGATGCCAAGCAGTGTCCAGGTGGTGACCACTATCACCATGGAGACCTGGGAGGACAGACTGCACGTTCACACAAGGGAGACTCACATAACATCATTCACACAGAGAAAAAGAGAAAGGAGAAGATGTGATTCAGAGAGGTATAAAAGACATGTGAGGGAAGAGAACAGTTTGCAATAGTCAATATTCTATACTCTATGAGCTCACCAGCAAAACAGTGCTTGGTAAGTTCATTGAAACAGAAACTGACCAGCCATACAGTACAGGTTGTGAAGCACTCAACTTAAAGGCAACTAATTATAGGTTAAGGCAAAAAGGTGAGTATTCATTCTGGATTCAAAGGACTTAACAGACTCTGATTGTCTGATGGCAGCAGACAGGTTATTCCACGGGAATGGGGCCCGATAGGAAAAGGTCCTGCCACCAGTTGACTTCTTTTTAACTTTGGGTACACACAGGAGCTCTGTATTTTGAGAGTGAAGAGCTTGAGAAGCTGGGGCAAGCCCATTTAGGATTTTATAGGTCAGCAGAAGCACCTTGAAGTCTGATCTAACATTGATAGGGAACCAATGAAGGGAGGCAAGAATTGGTGTAATATGGTCAAATTTCCTAGATTTAGTTGGGATTCTAGCTGCAGCATTCTGAACCATCTGAAGACTTACTAGCATGTGGCAGATCTAAAAACAGAACATTAAAGTAATCAAGTCTGGATGAAACAAATGCATGTATTAGAGTCTCTGCATCAGCTATGGACAAGAAAGACTGAATTTTAGCTATGTTACATAAGTGAAAAAAGGCAGTCTTGGTGATTTCTTTTGTGTGTTTATCAAATAAAAGGCTGGTATCAAATGTAATACCAATATTTTTGGCTGCCACATTTTGTGGAATCACAGAGTTGTTGATTGTTATCATTACTTGATCAAATTGGTGTCTGTGTCTAGCAGGGCCAATGACCAGCATCTCGGTTTTATCTACACTACCGTTCAAAAGTTTGGGGTCACCCAAACAATTTTGTGTTTTCCATGAAAAGTCACACTTATTCACCACCATATGTTGTGAAATGAATAGAAAATAGAGTCAAGACATTGACAAGGTTAGAAATAATGATTTGTATTTGAAATAAGATTTTTTTTACATCAAACTTTGCTTTCGTCAAAGAATCCTCCATTTGCAGCAATTACAGCATTGCAGACCTTTGGCATTCTAGCTGTTAATTTGTTGAGGTAATCTGGAGAAATTGCACCCCACGCTTCCAGAAGCAGCTCCCACAAGTTGGATTGGTTGGATGGGCACTTCTTGCGTACCATACGGTCAAGCTGCTCCCACAACAGCTCAATGGGGTTCAGATCTGGTGACTGCGCTGGCCACTCCATTACCGATAGAATACCAGCTGCCTGCTTCTGCTCTAAATAGTTCTTGCACAATTTGGAGGTGTGTTTAGGGTCATTGTCCTGTTGTAGGATGAAATTGGCTCCAATCAAGCGCTGTCCACTGGGTATGGCATGGCGTTGCAAAATGGAGTGATAGCCTTCCTTATTCAGAATCCCTTTTACCCTGTACAAATCTCCCACCTTACCAGCACCAAAGCAACCCCAGACCATCACATTACCTCCACCATGCTTAACAGATGGCGTCAGGCATTCTTCCAGCATCTTTTCATTTGTTCTGCGTCTCACAAACGTTCTTCTTTGTGATCCAAACACCTCAAACTTGGATTCATCCGTCCACAACACTTTTTTCCAGTCTTCCTCTGTCCAATGTCTGTGTTCTTTTGCCCATCTTAATCTTTTTCTTTTATTGGTCAGTCTCAGATATGGCTTTTTCTTTGCCACTCTGCCCTGAAGCCCAGAATCCCGCAGCCGCCTCTTCACTGTAGATGTTGACACTGGTGTTTTGCGGGTACTATTTAATGAAGATGCCAGTTGGGGACCTGTGAGGCGTCTGTTTCTCAAACTAGAGACTCTAATGTACTTATCTTCTTGCTCAGTTGTGCAACGCGCCCTCCCACTTCTTTTTCTACTCTGGTTAGAGCCTGTTTGTGCTGTCCTCTGAAGGGAGTAGTACACACCGGTGTAGGAAATCTTCAATTTCTTAGCAATTTCTCGCATGGAATAGCCTTCATTTATAAGAACAAGAATAGACTGTCGAGTTTCAGATGAAAGTTCTCTTTTTCTGGCCATTTTGAGCGTTTAATTGACCCCACAAATGTGATGCTCCAGAAACTCAATCTGCTCAAAGGAAGGTCAGTTTTGTAGCTTCTGTAACGAGCTAAACTGTTTTCAGATGTGTGAACATGATTGCACAAGGGTTTTCTAATCATCAATTAGCCTTCTGAGCCAATGAGCAAACACATTGTACCATTAGAACACTGGAGTGATAGTTGCTTGAAATGGGCCTCTATACACCTATGTAGATATTGCACCAAAAACCAGACATTTGCAGCTAGAATAGTCATTTACCACATTAGCAATGTATAGAGTGCATTTCTTTAAAGTTAAGACTAGTTTAAAGTTATCTTCATTGAAAAGTACAGTGCTTTTCCTTCAAAAATATGGACATTTCAATGTGACCCCAAACTTTTGAACGGTAGTGTAAATTTAAAAGCAGAAAGTTTACAGACATCCAATTTTTCACAGTTGCCAAGCAGGCCTCAAATTAATCATTTGAGTATGATTATCAGCCCTTATCAGCACATACAGCTGAGTATCACCAGCATAGCAATGACAATGTATTCCATAACTGCATATAATTTAGCCAAGAGGTGAAATGTAGAGAGAAAAGTAGAGGGCCAAGAACTGAGCCCTGAGGTACACCATGTTTAACGTCAGATAATTTTGATGCAATATCACTATAGCAGACACAATGTGTTCTTCCAGATAACTAGTACTTAAACCAAGAGGGAGATAAGCCAGAGACACCAAAATTACAATTTAATCTGTCTAATAGTATACAGTGATCAATCGCATCAAAGGCTGCACTGAGGTCCAGTAGTAAAAGCAGGGACATGGAATCAGAGTCCATAGCAAGTGAAAGATCATTCACCACTCTGGTCAGAGCAGTTTCAGTGTAGTGACAGGCCCTGAAAGCCGATTGAAAAGGTCCATATAGATGGTTTTCTTCTATATGGGTCAAAAGGTGTTGATACACAACTCTCACTAGAACTTTAAAAAAGAATGGAAGATTAGAGACTGGTTGATAGTTATTGAGGGACTCTGGATTGAGGTGTGGTTTTCTTGAAGTGGAGGTTTAACCACAACCGTCTTAAATTGCTCGGAACCATGCCAGTAGTAAGTGATATATTAACAATGTCTAGCATTGTAGGTCCCAGGAAAGGCCAGAGGTCTTTAAAAAGTTTTGCCGGTAAAGCGTCAAGTAGGCAAGTATTTGGTTTAGAAGCTGACACACGCTTAGTCAAAGTATTGAGCAATAGTCTCCAAAGCTGTAATAACAGGAACTATCAGTGACTTATTATATAGATATGAATTTGGTATGATAGTACCTGCAGGAGTAGCTGGAGTTGAATAACCAATTTTGTTTACGACCTCACCAACCTTACTGCAGAAAAAGTGTAGAAACTCATGGGCTGTGTATGGTGAGCAGCTAATAGACGGCTGCTTTTTGGTAAGTTTAGATACAGTGTCAAAGAGAAATCTGGGATTATGTTCATTAATATTGATTAAGTGACAGAGATATGCTGCTTTTGCAGCAGATAAAGCATGCTTGTATTTCAATAAACACTCATGCTAAGATAGGTAAAAAACTTCAAATTTTGATTTATCATTTGCATTGCTGAGCTACTTCCTGTTTCAACTTGCAAGAATGGACAGTTTATACTTATCATAGGTAGTGGTAATCATTGATAAACTACCTGCCCACACAGCATTTTTCCTTTTTTTTCAAAGGACAGTTTCAAAGATTGGTTTTAATGGCGCACATCTAAAGTCTCCAAACAGAACCTGGTGCATAAAATGATATTTCCTGATTGATGACTGATATTTCATATTTCCTGAATGTTAGACATTGCCTACCATTCCTCTTTGAGATTTATTACTAATTGCAAATCATTGACACATCACTGTGAGTTGTATGCTCGGGTGGGATGGCCTGCTCTGGCCACCCGAAGGCTCAGACATTGGTATACTTTTATATACTGCTCAAAAAAATAAAGGGAACACCTAAAAACACAATATAGACCTCGATGAATGAAATATTTCAGCTGAAAATCTTTATTTATTAGACAGAGGAATGTGTTTAGAGCAAAATAACCTAAGAATGATCAATGGAAGTCAAAATCATTAGCCCATTAAGGTCTGGATTCAGAATCATACTCAAAATCAAAGTGGAAAATGAGAACATAGGCTGATTTAACTTCTGTGGAAATTCTTCAAGACGATTCAAAATGAGGCTCAGTAGTGTGTGTGGCCTCCACGTGCCTGTATGCACTCCCTACAACGTCTGGGCATGGTCCTGATGAGACGACGGATGGTCTCCTGAGGGATCTCTTCCCAGACCTGGATCAAGGCATCGGTCAACTCCTGGACAGTCTGTGGTGCGACATCGCGTTGGCGGATGGTACGAGACATGATGTCCCAGAGGTGTTCAATTGGATTCAGGTCTGGGGAACGTGCAGGCCAGTCCATAGCATCAATGCCCTCGACATACAGGAACTGCTGACACACTCTGGCCACATGAGGACGAGCATTGTCATGCATGAGCAGGAACCCAGGGCCCACTGCACCAGCATGTGGTCTGACAATGGGTCTGAGGATCTCATCCCGGTACCTAATGGCAGTCATGGTACCTCTGGCTAGCACGTAGAGGTCTGTGCGGCCCTCCAAGGATATGCCTCCCCAGACCATCACTGACCCACCGCCAAACCGGTCATGCTGGAGGATGTTGCAGGCAGCAGAACGTTCTCCACAGTGTCTCCAGACTCTCTCACGTCTGTCACATGTGTTCAGTGTGAACCTGCTCTCATCTGTGAAGAGCACAGGGCGCCAATGGCGAATCTGCCAACCAAGATGTTCTCTGGCAAAGGTCAATCGGGCTGCACGGTGTTGGGCTGTGAGCACAGGCCCCAATTGTGGACGTCGGGCCCTCATACCATCCTCATGCATTCTGTTTCTCACTGTCTGAGCAGAAACCTGCACATTAGTGGCCTGTTGAAGGTCGTTTTGTAGGGCTCCGGCAGTGCTCCTCCTGTTCCTCCTTGCACAAAGGACCAGATAGCGGTCCTGCTGCGGGGTTGTTGTCCTCCTGCGGCCCCCTCCACGTCTCCTTGTATACTGGCCTGTCTCCTGGTACCTCTTCCATGCTCTGGACACTGTGCTGGGAGACACATCAAATCTTCTTGCCACAGCACGCATTGATGTGCCATCCTGGATGAGCTGCACTACCTGAGCAACTTCTGTAGGTTGCAGATACCGCCTCATGCCACCTCTAGTGGTGAGGGCACTAGCAAAATGAAAAACTAACCAAAGATCGGCCAGAAAAGATGAGGACAGGCAAATGGTCTGTGGCCACCACCTGCAAATCCATTCCCTTTATAGGGGTTGTCTTGCAAATTGTCTAATTTCCACCTGGTGGAAATTAGACAATTTACCAACAGGTGAAATTGATTCACAAATCAGTGTTGCTTCCTAACTGGACAGGTTGATATCTCAAAAGTGTGATTGACTTGGAGCTACATTGCATTGCTTATGTGTTCCCTTTATTTTTTTGAGCAGTGTATACATAAAGCAATCCTCGGTCTACTGCCTTCCCACATCTGTGACTTAATTGCACTGAGAAGTGCTGGCCCTTACTCCTTTCGTTGTCTTGACTATGTGTTGCTTTCTGTTCCATATGCCCGCACTAAATTGGGTAAAAAGGCTTTTGTTCATTCTGCACCTTTAACCTGGAATATGTTGCAGAATGACTGGAAATTTACAGCGTTAATCTCACTGAGCCGTTTTAAATCCAAATTGAGAGTACTTGAAGCTGATTTCACAGCATGTACTTGTTTTTTATAATCTTCTTGTAATTTCCTTTTTTCTAATTTTTTTTGTCTTTTGTTTGTGTTTTCAAATGTGTAATTTGCAACTGTGTGATTTTGTAACTGTGCTGCCTATCTTGGCCGGGTCTCCCTTGAAAAAGAGGTTTGTAATCTCAACGGGATCGTCCTGGTTAAATAAAGGTTAAATAAATAAATTCAAAAAAATATTATGACTGATATGATGACAATACTATGAAAATAAGACCGAGGTTCTTAAAAACAAACACAGGATTATTATTATCATTAACATAATTGTTATCATGACATACACATGGTAATGAGAGTGCAGTGGTGGTGGTATGTCTATTAGGCTGGCTACAGAATGTATTGGGCATATACTGTCCATATACTATAACATCATTCTGTTCACTAAATGTGAGCAGAATAACATGCAAGTGTTTGAGGGAGAGAGAACAGAGAGAACAATTTTTAAACAGCAGTAAAACCATCATCATTGAACACCATTGTACTTTGTTGACATTTTTTTTTTAGCTGCCACTCTTCACTTGGGAATCAATAGTCTGGAAAGCACTATTTTGTCCAGATAATACATTTAATACACAATTCTAATTCATGTGTAATTTTACAGGGTGACAGTTTTGAGATTTTCAGCAAAACACTTATGAATTGCAAATAGGCTGTCAGATTGTGTTTAGGCTCATTCAGGCAAGATAGGGCTGTAAGTCCAGTTATCTTAGGGGAAAGTGTGAGCATGCACTCAGCATTTATTAGGCTTTTGATTTCACAATGAAGCCTTTCTTTTCATCTTAAGGTATTTGTGCTTTGTGTCACTTTCCCTGCTCTATGGAACTGAAGTTTGTTTTTTTTCTTCTATTTTTTTTTATCATTTGAATGAAGAGTTGTGAACATCAAAGGATTTACAAAAACTGCTTACTATATAATCGTTTGGTTGTTTTTTTATTATTATTATTATTTTGTGATACTCTATTCATCCAACACTCTTTTCACTTGTCTCCATCTGCAGGGAAATTCAGTGCGGGGTCACCAACAGTGCAGTGTCCCTGAAGCTGCCGGGGATCCAATGTCTGAGGGACATTTATGCAGAACGGAGCCTTCATATCACATCAACTTGAACCCATTGTGAGTGGGATGGTCTTCCTCCTTACTATGTCCCCACCTGCCCAGGACTAATATATCGTAAGAATGTGGGGGAGACATCAGCAGGACAAAGCATTCACCCAGAGACCAGACTGCGGTGCAAAGTTACGCCCTGGTATGATTTATTGAAAACAGTCTGAGCAGAGCATAAAAGGTGAATAGTTGAGCTGTGTGGTAAAAGAAATCCCCCCCCCCCCTGGTGAATGTTGGGGTGTGTCCAGAAGTGACTGAAGCCTTTCTTTTGGGGTCTCTGCCAGGAGCTGTGTCAGGCAAAAGAGAAGGACACTTGAGAGGAGCGGAGTAGAGTCAGGCCTATGTAGGCTCAACTGATTCTTCCTTCCTGGCCTGTTTTTGATGCCGGTGTATCAAGACTGGAATTGACCACAGCTGTGGCTCCACAAATCTGGCTAAAGCCTAGTTTTGGGTGTTGCTGATTAAGTTTGCCTTTTCTTGCTCAATATGTTTTTTTCTAGTTTTTTTTTTTTTATTAAGCCCCCGTTTCTCTCTCTGTGGTTCGGACTGAGATATAAATAAACTTAAATGCAATGCTCAAGCTACAATAAATGAGCGTCCACATTATGAGTATGAATATATCATGCCATATGAGCCAGATCGATGATACAGATGTTATTGTCAGTTGGAAGTTGGACTGCGCGGGTTTCCCTTGAGCAAATCTTGGGCAACAGCATTCATAAGATGTCAGTAGTGAAGTACTATCGGTGCATAACTTGCCTGTTGGTGCAACACCATTTGCCTTCAAATAGGGTAAGGATTAGCAATATGCTGGCTTTTTATCTGAAAATAATTCATTTACCACACTTGTACATTACATGATTTAAGTTGTACAATTGTGAATTAAAGAGACACAGTAATTCAGAATAACCTTGTCATCTTCTGTGTTGTTTTAAAGTGGGATACAATGACTTGTATGAATTATGATTCTTTTCAAGGTTGATGTCTTTATTTTGGAGTGGTACCATTTCTAAATCATTGATACTGGTTCGCCTCCTTTTAGTCTACTCCCTAAACACATCAACGCAGCATTCTAAGCAAAACCACACAACACTGCTATGACTTGCATACAGCAGGGCCTTTTCCCAGTGTGATATCATTTAATTTAGGTGTTATTCTGCAAAATAGCTGATCTTATCTCACAGACTGAGGTTAGTGTCGCTCGCTGCTGTTATGCTGGCTCTTTGGAAGACACAGGAGGTAAGCATTGCATGCATGCATCTAAGATATCTGTACAAGTGTCTTGTGGAACATGCTTTTTTAAAAAAAATCATAATCAGATTTATTGCTAGGTACAAGAACGTACAAATAATTTGTCTTGGTATGTTGGTGCAAGAGGGGAAAAATAACATTACATAGAAAAGACAAAAGTTAAAAAGAATAATACATGGCAATAATAAGTGGAATTAAGATGCAACAAGGTGCAATCAACACCGGTTAAGACTACGTGGAAGCCCCTGATGCCTGGCACAGGGTGGCAGGAGCTGTATTTGCAAAAAGTTAAATTAGAATTTTAAGAAGTTATTTACAGAACAGGAGTTTTTTACAGGGTAGTGCAGGTTTTTATGCAAGGTGTCCATATACAGAGAGCACAGTTGGGGGCTTGTTAGAAAGACCTACTGCTGTCAGGAAGAAGCTTCCGCCAAGCTCTCGCCACTCAGTGCGCCCTTGTGAGACAAAACAACCAGGCCCTTTATGATGTCGTGGAAGCCCTCAAGTCACTCTCGACTAACATGGCCCAGATTGGACATCGAGTCAACCAGCTCTCCACACATTTTTCCTCTCCAGCTTCCAAAGCTTGCTCCCCCTTCACTTCAGTACAACCTTTAGCCCAGGTAGAGCTTTCCAGCTCAGAGCAGCTCATATCTCAGTGCTGGAGCACTACTCTGGAGACTTTTCTGTGGTCTTTTCTGTGTTTGAGCATTAACCCTCTAACAATTGCAAGGCAAAAATATCTTACATTATAGGGTTATTTAGGGAGAATGCTTTAGCCTGGGCACCAACTGTGTGGGACAGCCAGTCATCTGTGAGTTTCGCTCACCCTAGCTTTGTCTCAGAAATGAGAAAAATTTTGACCACCCTGTTAACAGTAGCGACACTACCAAATGCCCCCTCTTTCTGTGTCAGTGTTCCTGTAGCGTAGCTGAATATTCAGTTGAATTTAGAATGATTGCTGCAGATTTGGGTTGGAATGATGCTTCACTACAGGGTGTGTTTCAAAGATGAAATAGCGGCTAGGGATAATTCAGGCAACTTAGACGTTTTACTCTCCCTAGCCATTAAGTTGGATAATTGTCTTTGTGAGTACCATAGAGAGAAAGCTAGCCATCCATCTTTGTCCTTCTCTCGCTTATCTCCGCCGCCTCTCGCAAGAACTACCCCTGGTCCCTCCCAAAGCCTCAGCGCACTTCCTCGTTCTCTTGTCTCTCTCTCCTCAGCTAAGGAACCCAAATAACTGGGTAGAGCCTAACTCTCAACAGCTGAACGCCTCTGGAGAATGAAAGTGGGTTTGTGTATTTACTGTGGCCAAGCTGGCCATTTCCTAGCCTCTTGCTCCCATTGGCCAATTGAGGAGGCTCACCAGTCAGTAAGAGCGGGGATTCTGGTGAGCCAGACCACCTCCCCTCTAGTTCCATGGTCTAGAATGTAGCTCGATGCCACACTTATGTGAAACCAACAATCTCTTCCGTTGTGTGCCTTGGTGGACTCCGGAGCTGATGAAACTTCCTTGATGCCAATCTTGTTTCCCGAGCTGGCAGGTCCATTCACCCACTCAATCTTCCCCTTGATGCACACGCCCTCAATGGAAAGATCTTTGCTCGAGTTATTCACGTTTTTTAAGCAATATATTTATTGAATTTTGTTTGCAAATTACATCAAAACAAGTAATAGCACAGTACAGCAAACATTTTCACCCTACCCCCCCCATAACCCCGTCCCTATAACAAGTAATACAATTCAAAGCAGGGTTAAAGAAGATAATAAAGATAAAAATTAAATTAATAAAAATAATAAAATAAAATAATAATAATAACAATAATTTCTTTCACAGACTGATTAGAGGGTGTGGGGTTTTTTTCAGTTGCTTTTACGCATATAAACAATCAGATAGAGTTGTTCTACTCCCCCAGAGCTTGTTCTTGCTGAAGCAAGTTACCAACATTAGTATTATGTCTTAAGAAGTACAGAAACAATCCCCAGATTTGATCAAAAACACTTTGTTTACGTCTAACAATATACATTATCTTTTCCATTGACATGTTTGAAGCCATTTCTTTAACCCACATACCAATTCTTGGTCCATCAACACTTTTCCAATGAAGAGCAATTACACATTTTGCTTGTAATATACACATATCTATAAATCTGAACTCATTGCTATGTAAATGTGGGGTGGTAGGATATAAACCAAGAATAAAAAGCTTTGGACTCAATGGTAATTTCTTTGACAAAATTTGATCAATCATATCAACAACATCTTGCCAGAAGGTTTTCACTTCCACACATTCCCATATACAGTGAAACAGCATCCTCCTTGCCTCACTACACTTAATACAGGTATCAGGAATATTGTCATTAAACTTGTGCAATTTAACAGGAGTTATATATGTACGCATCAGCCATTTATACTGTAGAAGCTTTAGGTTGCTGCTGTCTGTCTCTGGGCCTCTTTACATGCCTCACTCCATTCTTCTAAAGATATTTCCTCCTCTATATCTCCCTCCCATAATCTCACTTTTGTCTCTGATGATTCATCAGATCCAGATACAAATAAGTCATACATAGTTGAAATTAAACCTTTATCATAACAGTGTTTTGTGACTGCAACTTCTAATATAGAAATGGTAGGAATGTCTAATGAATGGCTTTGACAGGATATAAAACTCCTTAGCTGAAGATATTTGAAAAAATGATTCCTTGGAATGTCATACTTGGTAGATATTTCCTCAAAGGACATGAATACTTCATCCTCCTCCCTGTACATGTCTTGCACTTTCCTTAACTCCTTTTCAGCCCATAATTTAAATCCCCTATCATTTTGCCCTGGTTTGAAATTGACATTACCCCAAGTAGGACTGAAGCGTGACCGGGACATATTTATATTCAAATACTTACAAGCATCGAACCAAACATCAATCATATTCAATATTATAGGGTTGTCTGTATTTTTCTTCAGATATTTACGGTCTGCTGAATACAAATACAGGTGCAATGGTAAGCCCGATTTAACAGAGCAAGCTTCCAGATCAATCCAAGCTGGGGGACTTCCAGGTGAGAAGTAAAACATCATCGACCTTAATTGTGCTGCCCAGTAATACCATTGGATATTTGGACATTTCAGGCCTCCTCGATCATATGGTAGATAAAGTAAAGATAGACGTAATCTAGGACGTTTATTTTGCCAAATAAAGTTGGTAAACAGTTTCTTGATTTTCGTGAACAAAGATGAAGGAGGGGGTAGGGGGATATTCTGGAACAAATAAAGAAATTTGGGAAGTATATGCATCTTTAGGATGTTAATCCTGCCAATCATTGAAATAGGTAAGGATGTCAACGCTCTATCGAAGCAATACTAGCGTCCAGGATGGGCTCATAATTTGACTGAGCAATCTTATTCACCTCAGGGACAATTTTTATTCCCAAATATGTAATAGTGTCTGTTGGGTTGAAGGTAGAAGCATAAACAAGACCATTCTTCCTCTGTTTCATTCAGTAACATTATATATGATTTGGAGTAATTAACTTTATAACCGGATATTTTCCCAAATGTTTCAATAAGGCTTAGGAGCGCTGGGATAGATTTATGCAGATTTTTAAGCATTAATATCACATCATCGGCGAAGAGTGCTACCCTGTGCTCCAGATGTCCCTCTCGAATTCAATAAATATCGTTGTGTGTCCTCACCGCTATAGCAAATGGTTCTATCACTAGGATGAAAAGTAAAGGTGATAAAGGGCTCCCTTGAGGGCAACTTCTACAAATGTTAAAAGGTTTAGAAACCTTACTATTCGTCAAAACTTCTGCAGTAAGCCCTGTACAAAGCAATCTTACCCATTTGATAAATGTATCCCCAAAGCCAAATTGTGTTAATGCCTCAAACAGATAAGGCCATTCAACACGGTCGAAGGCCTTCTCTGCATCAAGTGAAAGTAAGGCCGTGTCAGGCGCCTCCCTCTGACTGTATAAAATATTGAGCACTCGTCTAACATTATGAAAACCCTGTCTCCCTTGAATGAATCCGTTCTGGTCTTCCCTCACTACTCTAGGTAGAAGATCCTCCAATCTTCTTGCAAGAATTTTACAGAGTATTTTTGTATCAGAATTTAAGAGACTAATTGGACGCATATTTTCACATTTTGTATTTGGTTTCCCCGGTTTTGGGAGTAAAGTGATTAGGGCGCCCCTCATAGATGTAGGGAGAAGACCATTCTCAAAGGATTCCTGAAACATCTCCAAGAGGGGTGGTATTAATTTGGTTTGAAATTTTTTATAAATGTCTATAGGAATGCCATCTGGACCCGCTGATTTTCCAGCCTGCATACACCCAATTGCTTCTGCAATTTCCAATGCAGTTACATCTTGATCTAATACTCTACATTCCTCTTCCGAAATTTTAGGAATATTAAGATTGTCTAGGAATTGTGTTTGCGTGTCCAGATTAGGAGAGCACTCAGAGCTGTATAATTTCCCGTAGAAGTCTCTAAAGGCTTTATTAATCTCTGTCGGGTCCACTATAGTTCTACCACTTGGGACTTCAATACAATTAATAGACCTTTCTGTTTGTTGTTGTTTAATGCGCCATGCTAGAAGTTTTCCGGGCTTTTCCCCCTGATCATAGTAGGACTGTTTGGGTCTCATTAAATCAGCAGCTGCTTTATTAGCTGCCAGTTCATTGTACTGTGATCTAAGCAGTAGCAGTCTTGCATGAACATCTGTAGGTATATTTCTATTATTATATATTTCTGTTTCCAGTTTTTTAACTTCCTCATCTAATGTCTTCATTTCAAGTCGTGTAGCCTTTTTCTTGGAACTAGTGAAGGAAATATTTGGCCCCTAATAAAGGCTTTGAAAGCCTCCCACCTTGTGCTAGCAGAAGTCTGGGACTTGTTACATTCAAAATAAAGGTCAATCTGCTTATCTAAGAAATCTATGAATGTAGGATCCGCAAGCCACCCAGGTTGAAAACGCCATCTCGGGGGGTCGCACACTAAGTTATTATCTTCATAGGTCAAGGATACTGCAGCATGGTCAGACAGAACTATACTACTATAATGACATTCATCTATTTTGGAGACAAGTAGTGCTGAAACCAAAAAGTAGTCTATGCGTGAGTGAGTTCTATGAGTACCGGAATAGCAGGAATGTTCTACTGCGTTCGGTTTACCATGCCTCCAAACATCAAGCAGATTCAATTCCTTCATAAAATGGTGTATCGTCTTTCTGGACTTACTGTGGGTATCATCTAAACCAGTTGACCTGTCTTTTGAAGGATCTAACGTACAGTTAAAGTCACCAGCTATTATGTATTTCCCAGGATGATTTGAAGCAGTCAAAAACAGACTATTATAGAATTTAGAGTCATCTTCATTGGGGCCGTAAACATTTATCAAAGTTAAGGTTTCAGATAATAACCTACCCTGGACTATAATATACCTCCCTGCAGGGTCCTTAACTACATGCTGTACCCGTAATGGAACCGATTTATGAATTAGTATCATAACCCCTCTAGCATGAGTGGTGTAAGGAGCAGACAACACTTGACCCTGCCATCGTCTTGCTATTTTGGGAACGTCCTCATCCACCATGTGTGTTTCTTGTAAAAAAACGATTTTTGATTTCAAGGATTTTATCCTGCTCATTAATTGCTTCACCTTTGTGAGTTTGATCAAACCCCTACAATTCCACGAAGTAAATTTTACCTTGCAACTCTCTGACATTGACTCCGGTATGTTATATTAGGAACCGTAGTGAAGAAGTACTTTGACAAACCACACCCACTGATGAAAGAATAAATAATAAAATGAAACCACAAAAACCCACCCTCAACCCCATACGAACCTAAAGTCCAGGAACTCTGGACATCCCCTCCCATCCCACGTTTAACTACCGCTAAAAGGAGTTTCTCCAACTTTTCTTTTCTTCTCGCTCCAGCTCGCTATCTTACTTTTTCTAAATACTAATCACACATAACATCAGTAATGAACTGTGCAACGCTTACAACATGTAGGCATATATAACATTAACCACCCGAACACATACACAAACCTGGAAGCCGTGCATGCAGACTGGAAGACGAGGAGAGGGAAAAGTCTGTAGCCTGGTCACAAGAGTCCGCGATGCATTGGGCCTTCCTTCCTCCGACAGGCACATAAACCGATGATGACTCTCTCTGTCACTTAGGTCTAGGCCTACTTGGATGTGCCCATGTCATTTCGGCTGGTGCTTGGACATTGTCTCTCATTCAGGATTAAAGACATTCCACAAAAGCTGAATAGTCTAGCTATAAACGAGACTCCGTCCTGTCCGGGTAGAAAAATAAAGCCTAAATAAAAACAAAATGGTGACAGCCCGAACACGTAGCTACATCTTTCGTGTAAATGGAAATAAATAAAATAAAGTGGGCTTAATAGCCTACTGCTTCAGTCCTTATCCGAGGGATTGAATAAACTGCTCCACTTCTGCTGGGGTTTGAAAGGTGTGGGGTCTCTCGTCGTGTGTTACCAGGAGCCGGGCTGGAAAGATGATTCTGTGCTTGTGGATCCCCCGGTCTCTCAGCTTCTTCCGGACCTGATCGTAGTCGCGCTGCATCTTGTGCACCCCAGCAGAGAGGTCGATGTGAAAACGGACCGGCGTGTTCTTGTAAAGGACCTGTCCCTTGGTTTTGGCTGCCTTTAGTACTCGCTCCCTGTCCTTAAAGTTCATGAACCTCATGATCAATGTCCTTGGACGACCCGTGCGAGAGTCTACCGGAGCGCCGATTCTATGAGCCCGCTCCACTACCAAGCCCTCCCGCGGATCCATGTTCAGAGCCTCCGGCAACCATTTCTCCAAAAACGCAGGTGCATCCTGGCCCTCTTCTCTCTCCGGTAGGCCCACCAACCTTACGTTATGTCGCCGACTCCTGCATTCCAAGTCCTCCACTTCGTCAGTAAGGCTTTTGACGGTGCTTTCCAGCGTGCTAACTCGGGGTGTTAGCTTCTTAACGTCATCCTCCACGTCAGAAATCCGTTGCTCGGCCTGTTCCATGCGACCCATGCGTTCCTGTATCTGTTTCTTTACATCCGCAATTGTCGCTTGCACTCCATCAATTTTCTTGTAAAGTCCACTTTTCAAAGACTGTATGGCTTTCATGATATCTTGGTTGCTATTCTTATCTGTGTCTAACATTTCGTCATCTTCTTCCTCGTGGTCGTCTTCTTCGTTAGTCATATTTTCAACCTGCATGGCGTCGCTAGCCTTCTCAGCCTCTTCCTCGTGTCGCGATTTCCTTTTCTCCTTCTCTTTCTCTCTCTTTGCCTTTTCTTTCGGGTTTTTCCCTGACATTTTAGTTCTGGGTATTGTTATACACGTATTGCGTGACTTTGGACAAGATTCGGATTAGTATTGTAGGATTAATTTACACGGTAGCTGCAGAGCTTGAGATGTGCGACCTCCTAGTCCCTCGCCATAACCGGAAGTCCGAGTTATTCATGTTACTGAGCCCCTGCATCTTGTTCACTCCGGGAGATTGTTTTAAAAAAGGGGGGGATTACAAATCCCAGTGCAGCAGGTTTCCCGAGTGTGATGTCACGGGAATGGCTGATTGATAATTGGTCACTGCCAGCAGGCACAAGAAGTAAGGGAACTGTATGGCAGTAATGGCACACACCCAGTGGAAGGAACAGCGTTTTCTTCACACCTCTCTCAACTCACCTCCTCACCTACCCACTTTTCTAGGACCACTGAGGGTGTTGCTCCCTTCATTGTTGTTCTCATCCAACCAGATCCCTCATGTCAGTTCATCGTGGAGGTTGATGCTTCTGATACAGGAGTTCAAGCTGTTCTTTCCCAGTGCTCAGCTTCTGACCAGAAGCTCCACCCCTGTGCATTCTTCTCCCCCCACCCTCTGAGCGGAACTGTGATGTAAGGAACAGGATACTGCTCACAATCAAGCTTTGAGGGAACAGAACACCCATTCATTGTTTGGACGGACCCCCAAGAACCTGACCTACATCCAGAATACCAAAACAACTTAATCCCTGTCAAGCCTGTTGGATGCTGTTCTTCGCAGGATTTAATTTCACTCTCACTTACCGATCCAGTTCCAGAAACATCAAACCTGACGCCTTCTCCCAACAAATTCTCCCCAACAACAGTCCATCCAAACCAGATACCATCCTTCCCTCATCATGTGTGGAGCCGCAGTGACCTGTGAAATTGAACCCCTTATCAAGGAGGTCCAAAAGACACAACTGTACTCAGTAAATGGCCCTGATAACCATATTTTTGTGCCACACCCTGTTTCCTCCTTACAAGTCCTTCCATGCGTTCACACTTTCTGGTTCGCTTGTCATCCTGGTACAGTATTTTTAGTTGCCCTCCATGGATGCTGACACCTGTGGCTTTGTGCTTACTTGCACTGTGTGTGCTTGTGGTAAGTCATCTCACAAGCCATCCACCGGCCTATTCAATCCCCTTCCAGTCCCAAGCTGACCACGGAGCCACAGGTAAACCCATCATACTCTCACCATTGTGGACAGATTTTCCAAAGCTGTACATTTTGTGCACCTACCCAAACTTCACACAGCCTCGGAAACCAACAATGTCCTGGTCCACAACGTTTTCTGACTCAGCGGGATCCCATCTGACATACAAGTTGAAGATGTGGCTTGAAAATCAGGGTTGTGTTGCCTTTAGGCATAATATTGGATAGGCTCTTATTTTGATAATATTCTATATACTCTTATTTTGATAAGCGCTTGTCAAGCATAGAGTTCCAAGTTCACAGAGTTCACGTCCTGTTATTCATTCGAAGAAGCCAGCTCAATCTGTACACGCCTTTTACATCCACCCTTATTCACACTGTAAAAGCCACAGAGGTAATGCCGTAACTAAATAATTTCATAGTTCTTAGTACTTATAAGTTATTTATAAGTACTTATATTAGTACTTATAAGAGAGGGAGGACAGCAGAATGGTGAGCATGCAAGGAGTAGAGGTGACAAAGGCATATGAGTTTAAATACCTGGGGTCAACTGTCCAAAGTAACCGGGAGTGCAGAAGAGAGGTGAAGAAGAGAGTGCAGGCAGGGTGGAGTGGGTGGAGAAGAGTGTCAGGAGTGATTTACGACAGAAGGGTACCAGCAAGAGTTAAAGGGAAGGTTTACAAGATGGTTGTGAGACCAGCTATGTTATATGGTTTGGAGACAGTGGCACTGACGAAAAGACAGGAGGCCAAGCTGGAGGTGGCAGAGTTGAAGATGCTAGGATTTTCGCTGGGAGTGACGAAGAAGGACAGCATTAAGAACAATTACATAAAGGGTATGCATTGACATCACTTTCCCACTGGAACACCCCCCCCCCCCCAAGTCGCAGTGAGTGGCAAAACATCCTGCAACATGGTTGCTTCTAGTAGGGGAAACGGTGAAACCTGGATTATAACGCAAGATTATCTGCTTAAATTAAAGGAAGTTGGACTTGACAGCGACCCGTACAGCTTACCAAATAACCAGTGGTCCATGGGCATTAACATTTGGCCACAAATCGAGTTTCCTCATATTTATATGTACTTGATTTCTACACCAGGGAAATACACAAAGCAAAGCCTGAAGGTTTACAAAAGGCTTGACGCTTGATCGTACTTCAAGGCAGGATTTGTTGGTGAAATTAAAGTGACGAGGACACCGATGGACATTCTGGTTGTATGTGGACAGGTTTGTACAAATATTTATTTTATTTTATTAAGTTACAACTGTGAAAACTGTAACATTAAGCCAACCATTCTCCCCTTTGTTTGTAGAACACAACACAAGGATTTTTAAAAAAAAATGCTGACAAAAACTTATGAAAGATGCTAAATATTTAATTGATGAATAGTCAATATTATGACTATGATGATTTTACCATTTAGTGTTACCCAAAAATCAAACATAGCCTAACGTTAGCCTACCTGACACAAAATGGGAACCGCAAATCCACAATTCGGTGCCTGGATTCCAGTTGTTTCTGCGAATTGCAGCGATCCATTTGTTTCTCTTTACCTTATCTTTCGGTAGTCTGTAAAAAGATAACGCCGATTTCTTGTGAAATCTATTAGTGCAGTCTATCACACAACAGCTCTTTCCCATTTTAGATGTGTTTTCGCTGTATTAAAGCTGGACGTTAACGCTGCCACTCAGTCTTTTTGCTACTCAGTGCCATGTTACCGCTGTGAGTTCCGCATCTGTGACATCACCCACATACCCTTAATTAGAGGGACAGCTCAGGTTGGACGGTTTGGAGACAAAGCAAGAGAGGCAAGATTGAGATGGCTTGGGCATGTGTGGAGGAAAGATGCTGGGTATATTGGGAGAAGGATGCTGAATATGGAGCTGCCAGGGAAGAGGAAAAGAGGAAGGCCAAAGAGGAGGTTTATGGCTGCGGTGAGGGAGGACATGCAGGTGGCTGGTGTGACAGAGGAAGCTGCAGAGGACAGGAAGAGATGGAAATGGATGATCCGCTGTGATGACCCCTAACGTGAGCAGCAGAAAGTAGTAGTAGTTAGTACTTATAAGTTAATGTTAAAAATTATATTTACATTAAAAAAAGCAGTTGATTTGTTTGTACTTAAAATAACGTTTTATTTACATGGATTTACATAGGGAGGAGCACATGTTGGCGACAAAACGGTAATTGTTTGCATTCTAGCTGTTTACAGTTTTCACTCTGTGTAAGATAGAGCCACAGTAAACAGTGAGTAAAGCTTACTACGACTCAAGTCATCATTTTGCAAGAAAGAGTTTAGCTGGTTGGATAGCTGCAGTTCCTACACTGTAGTCAGGACA
Source organism: Lampris incognitus (assembly GCF_029633865.1). Taxonomy (NCBI): domain Eukaryota; kingdom Metazoa; phylum Chordata; class Actinopteri; order Lampriformes; family Lampridae; genus Lampris; species Lampris incognitus. Next base: position 39,557,292 of record NC_079221.1, read on the forward strand.
ACATAAGGGTAGTGTGGGTTATTTTGTGTACACACTCAGATACACAAATCAGCATACACACACACAAAGAAAAAATAAACTTAACCCTACCACAACGACAAGCACACAAGGCTCAAGAGGTAGCGCTTTAAAATGTATTGACGTCACCAAACTCACTGGAGAAGGAAAAAAATTGACATATAAATCTCAATTTTATCAAGTTTTCGGTCAGGTTAGCTAGGCATAGACCACAGACCTTAGTGACAGGCATGGGCACAAGTCCATTAATACTGGGATGGCATACAGTGCTTTACCTGTGCCCCCATCCATAGGGTTAGTGGTTGCGCCAGGAAGGGCATCCGATGTAAAACTTTGCCAAATCATTATGCGGATTGACAAGACCACACCGGATCGGTCGAGGCTCCATGCCAGATCGGTCGAGGCCCGGGTTAACAACGACCGCCTTCGGTGTTGTGCCCTCACAGGGTACTGTTGGAAACTATAAAATTTGATGTGGCGATCCCCGAGAAACAGGGAACAAACCGAAAGAAGAAGAAGAAGAAACTAGCCATAGACTGCCTGGTTTCTTATACACAGAATGGCTGCTGGTAATTCACACCATTGCACCTCAGTGACCTGTTCTCTTCAATCTGTATATGGATGATCTTTCTACAAGACTATGTTAAAATACTATATAGTATATGGCTGGAAGCAACTACATTGAAAAAGTACCTATTTTTACCTCCGGCTGGGTCGGGCGTCCCTACGGACACAATTGGCTGTGTCTGCAGGTGGGAAGCCGGATGTGGGTATGTGTCCTGGTCGCTGCACTAGCGCCTCCTCTGGTCGGTTGGGGCGCCTGTTCAGGGGGGAGGGGGAACTGTGGGGAATAGCGTGATCCTCCCACATGCTACATCTCCCTGGTGAAACTCCTCACCGTCAGGTGAAAAGAAGCGGCTGGTGACTCCACATGTATTGGAGGGGACATGTGGTAGTCTGCAGCTCCTCCCCGGATCGCCACAGGGGGTGGAGCAGCGACTGGGATGGCTCCGAAGAGTGAGGTAATTGAGCGGGTATAACTGGGGAGAAAAAGGAGCAAAAGGGCCAACAAAAAAAAAGCTGTTTTTGTCCAACGATGTTTAAAAAACTTTTTTTTTTTTTTACATCAGTTCCATGAACAGCAGCTGTACTGGACAACCGTTTTCAAACCCTGATTATTTATACAGTTAAATAGCGGCAGGTTTTTTTTAATTTTTTTTATGTTTTCCCCTTTTTCTTCCCAATTGTACCTGGCCAATCACCCCATTCTTTGAGCCGTCCCAGTCGCTGATCCACCCCATCTGCCGATCCAGGGGGGGCTGCATACTACCACATGCTTCCTCAGATACATGTGGAGTCGCCAGCCACTTCTTTTCACCTAACAGTGAGGCGTTTCACCAGGGGAACATAACACGAGGGAGGATCACGTTATTCCCCCCAGTTCTCCCTCCCCCTTGAACATGTACCCCGATGGACCAGAGGAGGTGCTAGTGCAGCAACCAGGACACATACCCACATCCGGCTTCCCACCCGCAGACACGGCCAATTGTGTCTGTAGGGACACCCTACAGACACCTGCATGTACAGTCTGAAATGACCTACTCAAACTCCCGCCCTCCTTAGTTATTGTTGCTAGGTCCGACAAGCTTGACAAAAAGAAACATGGTGACACGGCCAACACCAGTTCCGTCTAGCCGAGAGCAGCAGTCGGGTAATACAGCTTCAAGAAGCTGACAGTAAGGACTACAGTATGCGATGGAAAGATATAGTCAACATGTTAACTTTTATGAGCAAGACAAAAAAACACAACACAAATTGAGGCTAAGTCATTCCAGTCTCAACAAAAAAGGGAGAAATCCCACGTTCTTTGCGCATAGAAAGAGGATGACAAGACTAGCAGTCAACATGGCTCCTGCACTAAATTATAACTTTTACTGAGGTAGCTGTGTAGATCCAAATAAATAACACCAAAAGTTGCTTTGGGGTGGCATATAGCCTAACAGAGATAATGTCAAAAAAAGGAACGTTGGCCTTGATCTCTTCTGGCTCACGATAATTCATGCCATCTAAAAAGAAAAAAAATGTCAGCAACCAACCTATCTATCCTTTCCCAAATCTCTTTAACGTCACCACAACAATAAGGAGGAAGCAAACCTGGCTGATGTTGGTGATCTGACATTTGGCTAACTTCTCGTGATGCAGCTATATGTTAGCTAGCTATCTAGCTATCATTTTGCTAACATTAGCTAACTTAAGATTTGATTTATACATTGTAATATCTCTGTGAAGATTTTGACACCAATGTAATGTGGCTTTACATAGTAATGTCACCTTTGAACAGACGCCCTTGCTGATGGTGTCGATGCCAGCTTTAGGCATGGGCAACATGGGTGGTTGTTGCCCAGGGAGCCATAACCCCTCCCCCAGTTTTCCCCTACCAATGCAGGGGTGCAAACTCGGGGGGGGGGTCTATTGTGATGACTGTTGGATTGAGAAACACCAGGAAGAGAAATCACAACTTCTTGACAGAGGAAACTCTTTCTTTCGTGGCTTTCTTAAAAGAAAGTGCATCCAACAAAGCTCAACACATATGTGAAACAGGAGGGGGGTGACCAATGCAACCACCCCGGTTTTGTGGAAATAATGCACATAAGTGGTCAAATCCCAATTTCTGGCATAAATCACATCAGATACTAACCATAATAACACGCAACACATTTCCTACATTAATAGCTCAAATAATAACACAAAAATTAAATAAATGGAACAGTGAGTGAGTGCGTGCCCCGGGGAAATGCTGAGATGTCCTCTCTAGTCTGCCGTCACCTCCTCCTCTCTTCTAATCACACACAATGATACACACAGCACACACTGTCAATCATACCCCTTTGAGAGAGTGCCAAGTGTGCATCAATGAAAAGAAAAAAGTGTCAGGGACAGCGGGGAGAAAACAAGAGAAAGAGGAGGATAAAAAAGCCCAATATAAAGGTGAGTTTGTACAGTTGCTAAATTTTGATGGACACAGACTTTTTGTTTGTCATTCAAAGAAAGCTAACATTATATCAGCTAGCAAGCTAACAATTTGTATGTTAAATTGTCATTGGCATTTTCTGTGCACTATGAAATATGTTGTGTTACTTCTCTGATAAAGTTATTTGGTCCAAAATATTTGGTTTGTGGAATTAAAGCAAAAAGCAACATAAAACATTTAAGTCTTTAGTGTTTCCTGGTGGAACAATAAAGCTGAACTGAACTGTACTGAACTGTTATACACTTTTTCTCCAGCATCAGTAATTTTTTTATTGGTTTAAATGTTTCATTGTGCATTGCCAATGGAAAACGACAGAGCTGTGTTTTGACCAATTAAGCTTGGTTTATAGAAACTGTTTACTTTTTGTCAATTATATGTAGTAGCTTACCTATTAGGTATGAAGTAACATTAGGTTTGATTATTAAATCTGACATCATTACCACAACTCCACCAGAGTCCTTGTTACACAAACATAGTACTGCAAAAGATGATAATCAATCATTGACCATCACTCCATCCACCTCCACCAATCAGCCACAGCCTGCAGATCGATCGTTGACCATCATGCCATCTATCTCCATCTATCAGCCACGGCAAGCAGATCAATCATCGACCATCACTCCATCCACCTCCTCTTATCAGCCACAGCCTGCAGATCAAACCTCCACAATGACTCCATCCACCTCCACCTATCAGCCACAGCCTGCAGATCAAATGTCCACAATCACTTCATCCACCTCCACCTATCAGCCACAGCCTGCAGATCAAATGTCCACAATCACTCAATCCACCTCCACCTATCAGCCACAGCCTCTACCGGGTGTGTTAATTCAGTTGCATACTACTCATATATTTGTTCCAGAGCAACAAACGCACATGTGACATGCCAGTGTAGTAACAGGGCTCAAAATTAACTTTTTTTACATGGTAGCATTGGTGCTCCCAACTTCAAAAAGTTAGGAGCACCAGCAAAAATTTAGGAGCAGCAACACTATACATAAAATATGTTTTATTGACAAGAAAATGACTATAAAAGTAGTACAGTTTACAATTAACATAAAACAGTAAGTATACAGCATGTATACTTACTGTTTTGTGTTAGTATACACTGTATACAAGACTAGCATATGACTAACATCAAGCCACCTTCAACAGATCCTGCAGACTGGCTAGACTTGTCAGAGTAAGGACTGACTTGGTCATTCAAGGGCCAAATCAGATAAAGCCTGATTTTACATTTCCAAAAAGGGAGGATGGCAGGAGTTGTCACACCATTTTTTTTAAATTAGCGAATAGAGAGAAAAAAATGAGAAGCTGGCTCCTCCTGAAAAAAAATAATATATATATATATATATATATATATATATATATATATATATATATATATATATATTTTTTTTTTTTTTAGAGTAAATACTGTACAAAAACAAGACTGTACTCTTTCTGCTGCAAGCTGTTTTCAAAGAAAGATTACAAACTTGTGAATGAAGGTCTCAATAACTGGAAACATTGTAGTCAGATACTAAAGAGTCATGAGAACAGTCCTGACTGTTCAATGTACACGGCATCATGGGAGTATTTGGAAATTAGACTGGAAAAGGGGCAAACAAAAGACAAAGTAGAAATGGCACTGATGGGAGCTGAGAGGAAAAGATGGCATGAGGTCCTGAAAAGGTTGATGGCCATAATTCAGTCTCTGACAGAAGGAAACATTGCTCTGAGGGGAACAACAGATACCCTCTACCCAAACAATGGGAATTTTCTAAAAGAAGTTTAACTCATGGCCCAGTTTGACTCCGTCATAAAAGACCATGTGGAGAGGGTGCAAAGAGAAGTCACCCATACTTTGTATTTGGGAATTTTTTTCCAAAATGATCTCATAGAATGCATCAGCAAAAAGGTTCTGAAGAAAATTGTTTCAGAAATCAAACAATTCAACTAGTTTTCAATTATTCTTGACTGTGCCCCTGCTGTCAGCCACACAAAGCAGCTGTCAGTCATTGTAAGAATTGTTCCCATGGAAGCAAACCCCAAATCAAAGAACATTTTTTTGGGGTTCCTTGAAGCAGAGGAGTCCACAGGCAAAGCACTGTCATCTGTCATGTTGAAGAGGCTGAATGAGCTTAACATCCCCTTTGAAGACTGCAGAGGGCAGGTTTATGGTAATGGAGTAAACATGAAGGGGAAAAGAAAAGGTGTCCGAGCCAGACTTTTCTAAGTTAACCCAATGGCCTTATTTGTGCCATGTGGTGCACACACACTCTAAATCTGGTGGTTGCTGATGCTGCAAAAATATCCCCAGAGGCTACAGGTTACTTGGGGTATTTACAAAAGCTGTTTAGTCTCTTCTCAGCCTCCACTCAGAGATGGGCCATCCTGACAAAACATGTCACTATTACACTAAAATCCTGGTCGGAAACCAGGTGGGAGAGCCGGATCAACAGTGTGGAAGCAGTAAGATATCAGGCTCTTCAAGTGAGAGATGATCTTCTGGAGGTGAGAGAGAAAGCCTCAGACCCAGCCATAAAGATTGAGGCACAATCTCTCACTGAGGAACCTCGATCTTTCCGTTTTTCCATTTGCACTGTGGTATGATATAACATCATTAGAAAAATCCAAATTAATGCAGTCTGAATCCATGCATGTATGTGGTTGTTAATCTCCTAAAAAAAAAAACAGAAGCCTACCTGGTCAATTACAGAGACTCTGGGTTTGTCTTTGCCCAAGTTTCTGCCAGAGTTGTTATCAGGAGATGAATGTGGAAGCTTTCTTAAAGCAGAGGAGGCTCAGGTCAACTAAGAGGCAGTTATCCCATGAGTCACTAGAAGAGCCTATCAGCGATGCACTGAAAATACTTGAAGTTTCATTTTTCAATGCAGTGGTGGATACCTCTGTTGCATCACTGCATGAACAATTTAGCACCTAAGGCTAAGTTGAGAACAAGTTTGGGCTGCTTTTCCACTTCCCCAACCTGAGCAATGAAGACATTCTGAAGCAATGTCTGGCACTCAGCAAAACTCTGAGCTGTGCTGGGAAGTCTAATTTGGACCACAGCGCACTGGCTCTGGAGATGCAGAATTTTCCAGATTGGCCCATGACCAACATGACCACCTTGGAGCTGTTGTTCTTCCTTCAAGAGAAGAAACCGAAGGAGGTTTATCCAAACATGTGGCTGGCCTTCAGAATCTCTGCCAACATGCCTGTGGCAGTGGCAGCTGCAGAGAGGAGCTTCTCAAAGCTCAAGTTGATTAAGACCTACCTTACTTCGACCTGAGAGGGAAGTTTAGTAGGGACGTTTGGTAAGAAGCCCTCGCAACTGATATATGGACACACAGAGGACAAGAAATAATGTTACAGAGGTGAGGACATACCACAGCTAGCAAGTGATATAGTTAGCCTATTTTCTCTCATGACACTTTTAGGATATGACAAATCCCTGGAACATAGTCACTACTACCTACACGCACAGTACAGGTACAGCACTGGAGGATTCGTGCTTGTTTTTACCTTAACTGGTGTGTGGATGTAGTTTTGCAGATGTCTTGTTTTCCTGTTGGACCTACAATATGAGAAGCGGACTTTGTTTGATGAGGAGGTTAGCCCGCGTTAGCTCTGGCAGTGTAGTACTAGTAAATTCACCTACACGTTGTGCTCACTGCTCAGCGAGCCCGTGTCACACAGTTGCAGATATTATACTGAAGAAATAGTGTACTATTTATAGCTATGCTATCAAAGTTACTGAACCACTTTTTCCAACTTAGAATACTCAGGCGCTTATTATCAATAATGTGTATGGTTATACATGTTTATTGCTGGGTTTATAAAACCATAAACCAATATTACATTTAAATGTTCACAATTATTATAACTGTTTACTGAAGAACACTTTTTTTAAAGCCACTTTATTTTGTCATTGTAGGTTACAATGAATTTTGTCTTCTGCATTTAACCCATCCTAATGTATAGGAGCAATGGGCAGCTGCAGTGCCTGGGGACCAACTCCAGTTCTTCTTTCCATTGCCTTAGTCAGGGGCACAGGCAGAAGTATTAACCCTAACATGCAGGTCTTTGATGGTGGGAGGAAATGGGAGCACCTGGAGGAAACCCAAGCAGACACGGGAAGAACATGCAAACTCCTTTTTGCACTTTAACATAGAAGTGTAATAAAAACAAACAAAACAGGATTGTTACCCGTATTTCCCCTTTTATTTGAATACAAATAATTTTTCTGCCTCAACAAATACAGATACAAATACAAATGTTGGGCTCTCTGCACATGTATACATAGACAGGCATAGAGAGAGCGTGGACTAAAGAAACCAAGAGCCTTACTTAGTACATCTGCTAACTGTGAGCAACATTCATTTGCATTCTTCAGATGTTCTCGCAGAGTTGTTTATGGGCTATAATGGCTAAATATGTGGCTACGATGTACTGCTGCTTGAGTTCAATGTTATGCAGTAACGTTATTTTCAGCACTCCAATCATAGTCTTCTACTTCTAGCTCTGCTAAGAGCACCAGAAAATATATATATCATCTTCGTTGCTGTATCTTTGTATTCCAGTATTTCACGATCCAGCACTACCTCTCGGAATTTCTTTTAGAGGCTTTCTTCTGACCTGGGGGCCATAGGTTCTTTTTCAATCCATATCAGTGCCACATTTTTTGTCACCTTTCTGTCTAGCCGGCAGCCATACCAACATGTACCCTGGCTCTGCTAAATGATGGAAGCTAAGCAGGCATGGGCTTGGCTAGTACTTGGATGGCAGACCCCCCCACCCCTAGGAAAACTGAGCTGCTGCTGGAAGTGGTGTTGGTGGGCCAGTAGGGGGCAGTTTTCCCTCTGGTCCGATAAAAAAAGAACAGCACAACAACAAAAACTCCAAGTGCAGTGACAAGGACACTGTCATAGGACATGCCATTCTTTGGATGAGACGTTAAACTGAGGTCCTGACTCACTGTGGTCATTAAAGATCCCATGGTACTTATCACAAAGAGTAGGGGGTTCCCCTGTGTCCTGGCAAAATTCCCAACCTGACTCTCTCCACGTGGCCACCTAATCACCCCCCCCCACCAGTATAATTGACTCAATGATTCCTCCCCCTCAAGCTGATGTGTGGTGAGTGTTCTGGTGCAAAATGGCTGCCGTGCATCACCTAGGAGGGTGCTACACATTGGTGGTGGTTGAAGTGCATTACCCCCTTCAATGTGAAGTGCTTTGGGTGTCTAGATAAAGTGAGGCCAACTTTATTTGTATAGCCCAATATCACAAATATTAAAAATTTGCCTCAAGGGGGCTTCGCAGCAATACAACATCCTGTCCTTGGACCCTCGTATCGGATAAAGAGCAACTCCCTAAAAAAAAAAAAACCTTTAACAGGGAGAAAAAATAGAAGAAAGCTCAGGGAGAGCAACAGAGAAGGAATCGCTCTCCCAAGACGGACAACGTGCAATGGATGTTGTGTTTACACAATTTACAGAATACAACATTGAAAGAGGATAAACAAAATTATAATGAATTATAAAATATATAAAGAATATGATGAGGAGGATGCCAAGCAGTGTCCAGATGCCACTAGAAAGTGCTATATAAATGTAATCCATTATTATGATATTTGCTGGCGGTAAAGATGACTGATTAGGAAATCAAGGAAACCACATTTTATTTATTTTCTTATTACTATGTATTATACTCTTGGGAAGAGACCTAGCAATGAAGCAAACATGACGGTAAAAACTGTTCAACGCTCTGAAGAATAAAGGGGCTTTTGGATTTCATCTGGATTCTTTGTAAAAATCTGTGAAGTTTTTACTTTTTTCTCACATTCGCTCATCTGCAGCCAAGAGAGATGACAGTAAATTATACATCTAGTATGTTTTCCCCAACTCTACCCCTATAACAACCCTGTATTATCTCCGGGGCTACTTTCGTCGAGACGCTGCCATGGATTTTTCCGGGTTTTCCATGATATATTCTAGTCAGCGATGATAACCTCTCCCGCATTTCCCATTCTGGCATTTGCCTTGGAGTAAATGAAAAGAGCTATGTGATGCAAGGAAAAGCATGAAGGAAATGAATGGGCTTTTCATTGGAGAGAAAAGCTGTGTGTGTGAGAGAATGAGAGAGAGAGAGAGAGAGAGAGAGAGAGAGAGAGAGAGAGAGAGAGAGAGAGAGAGAGAGAGAGAGAGAGAGAGAGAGAGAGAGAGAGAGAGAGAGCGCAATGAAACAGGGTGGGACTTGTAAAGGCGATGAAACAAGAAACATTATCTTTGGAAATGAGCTCCATAATCCATACAATTAAAATGAAATGGCTGACAAAGACAGTTAGCTGCTGCCTGCGTTAAGCTCCTCTCTGCATCACATCCCTTTGATCTCCCTGCGAATCACTGTGTTACATTGTCACCAGAATTGTGACTTTTTATGGCATAATTAGTCGCCAGCTGCATCTTTCCACAATTATCAAGTATAATAAATACGCTTACACTTTGCAAACGCAAGAACTCACGCAGAGGAAATAATATTCAATAGAAAAATAAAATAAAACACTGCCAGCATTGAAGAACCTTTTTTTTTTTGGATCATCCACCCAACCGTGGAATTAGCAGGCTTCGGTCATCTCGTCAGTTGTGAAATGCTGTTGCTTGGACCTTCTGTAGGAGCAAAGAAACCACACAAAAAAAAGGGCCTCTTCCTTTGGGACTCACAGATCACCTGGATCTGTGACACATCTCTGATTGCGACTTTCTCAGGATCTCCTATCTGGCACATAACTCCTGGGTGAACTATCCTGAGATGCAGCCACTGTGGAGAATTTAATTTGGGAAACGGAGACGCTGCCGAGAGTCTCACTCATACGGATGATGGATGAGCAGGAATTTTCAGATGCAAAGGACTCTCACATTTAGGGGCTGAGCAGTTCTGATGATGGCGCCCTTGAGGAGATTGTTCTCCTTTACAATCAAGGTACCCAAGTAACCGGAAAACGTCATTTTGAAGCACAGGTTGAAGTAAGTTCCACCCAGACCCCACGGCTAGGATACGTGGCTCTTCCCTTTTGCTGTTCGTTTTTAAGCCAGTCATACAAAATGGGAAAAATGTTTGTTTTTGTTTTTTTTATTTTTCACAGTTTACCACATTACCACATTTTCTTTCATGGGAACTGCAGAGCTCCCCCCCCCCTTTCTTTAATCTTATGACTAATTGCGTGTTTTTTTTTCATCTCATAAATAATCTTATATTGCATATATTTGAAGGGTTGGTGTTCTGTAAACTTACTGTGTGATTTGAACTAGTAGCCCTCTTTAAATACCCGCTGACTTGTATTTGCTGTGATCTTCAGATCAATATGATAGCTCATACAATACATTGGACTGTATTATCCGTGGGCTGCGGGGAGATTTGAAATCCAATCATTGCTGTGTTAGCTTTTTCATATTAGCTTCAGCCTTTTCCCACTGTTCAAACATGGTGACAATAACGCTACAGCAGCAGAGTAGGCCCATTATATGGCATTGATTAACATAAATCATTTAAATAATTACACCACAGGGTTCTATAAGAGAAATCTATAAGATGTGCAATTTATAAAGTTACCCCCTCACCCCCCACCCCCACTCACACACTCCATGAATTAGTTGAGGTGATGTACCTGGTCAACTGCCAATGTACACAGACACTAAAATGAGAATATCCACTTTCAGCGTGGAGCTGTACAATGTTGGCCGGTTACATCTCGGATGTCGAAAGGGTAAGGCCAGTACACCTCATGTCTATGGCTTTCTCAGCAAAGCCCGTCAATGCCTAGCAAATGTCCAGCGAGGTTTCATATGATATACCAATATGTATTTCAGTGTCCAGTTGCCCAAATGGGGGGGGGGCTTTACTTTTTCTATTTTTTTTTCTTCGCTCCATCACCGTGGTCCGACAAGTAATGCAGAAAATCTCCAAAATTTATGACGGACTACCTTTTTTGGTTTTTTGGGTTTTTTTGGGAATCCTAACGGGCGAAACATGAAGGATGTCGTATTTATTTTGCAAACGTGCGACATTTTTGAGAGGGGGAAATTTGGACTAGATGTGCAAAAGAACTGAAAAAGACAGACAGCCAGATAGACAGACAGACAGAACAATAGACAGATGACAGACAGACAAACGATAGACAGACAGATAGGCATACAGCTAGATAGACAGACAGACAGACAGACAGACAGACAGACAGACAGACAGACAGACAGATAGACAGACAGACAGACAGATAGATAGACAGACAAGAGAGAGACAGACAGATAGATAGACAGATAGACAGACAGACAAATAGTCAGACAACAGACAGACAGATATATAGACAGACAAGAGACAGACATACAGATATATAGACAGACAACAGACATACAGACAAATAGACAATAGAAACACAGACAGACAGACAACAAACAGACAGACAAAAAGACAGACAGACAGACAGACAGACAGACAGACAGACAGACAGACAGACAACAGACAGAAAGGCATACAGATAGATAGACAGACAGTTAGATACACAGATAACAGACATACAGATAGATAGACAGACAGACAACAAACAGACATACAGATAGATAGACAGACAGACAAATAGACAGACAGACAGATAGATAGACAGACAGATAGATAGACAGACAGCCAACAGACAAACAGACAGAGAAAGGATGAGTCTGGACAGCTAACAGGGACATGGGAGCTGTCCTCCACATTGGTACTGAAAAGATTCACAGTGTGCTGAGGAGCCCCCGCCTGCCACCGGTGGCGAGGAAAGAAAACCAGCCGCGTGCGCGCGCGCGTGTGTGTGTGAGAATGAGAGAGAGAGAGAGAGAGAGGGGGAGAGAGAGAGAGGGGGGTGGAGAGGGGCAGGCAGATAGAGTATTTGGGATGCGTCTCAGTCAGAGTGTCGAGGCGGGAGCGGTTCACTGCTCGGTGCTCGCGGGGTGCCGGGCTCCCTCCACGCTGCTCTCAGCCCTCCTTCCTCGAGACATACTCGCGTTTCGTCCCCTGGCGACCGGCGGGGAACCGGGAATACCGTGACGGCGGGAACCGGGAATACCGTGACGGCGGAGATGGATTTAAGGAAGATGCTCCGGCTCGGCTGTAACGCTCTGTGCGTCTGGGCTGTCCTCGGCGCGGCGTCCGCCGCCGGCCACTGTAAGTAAGCGCGTGGCAGAGCCGCCAACTTGCCCGCTGCTCCGCCGCGTGTTGCCGCGTTCTGCTCATCGCCGTGCGTCAGTTCGAATCCGGGGATTTTCTCTTCTTCTTCTTTTTAGTTTCATTTTTTTCCTGTTTTCTTTTCTCTTTTCTTTTACCCCGGACGCACCTTTGCCCCGTCTCTCCTGATAGAGGCGTCATGACTTTTCGGGATCCCCGTTGGTAAAACGTGAGACGCCGAGGGCGGATCCTGTGTGTGTGTGTGTGTGTGTGTGTGTGTGTGTGTGTGTGTGTGTGTGTGTGTGTGTGTGTGTGTGTGTGTGTGTGTGTGTTAGTGTAGAAGTGGGAGAGAAGTTAACGGGCTCGTCTCGCTCGGCTGCTACCTCTTCATACGTGCGCTGCCTCCCCCTCGTCCCCCTACGTACGTGGTGGGCGAGAGGTGTCCGCTAGAAAATAAATTCGTAAAGCAAACTCGACCGTCGTCGGGCAGGTGTCAGGCGACATTAAGTGAAATTCAAAAGCAAGCGGCAGAAATTTGCTAAGCCACCCACCCCCCCTCCTCCTCCTCCAGGTAGAGCGAGTCCATTTTGGGCAAGGTCTACCATTGATGCCCCCCCCCCCGGTTGTTTTCGTGCCGTCGGTGAATAAGCGCCCCCCCCCCCCCCGATGGACGTGTTGACTGGTGCGTCTGGATTTGCTCCTGGGGGGAAAGTTGGGCACCGCCGTGGCGCTGCGCCAGCTCCGCATGACTTTGGGTGAAGCGGACTGGGGACCCTGGTTTCCGGACAGCGTGCAGGAGCGGCGGCGGCGGAGGCGGCGGCGGCGGCGTGTTTCCCCGTCGCCAGAGGTCGCGTTTGCTCTGCTGGGGGTGAACAATGGAAAGGTTGCACGTCTTCAAAATCGCTCACGCTGTAGTTTCGAACGGACGACGCTGTATTTACGTAAAGGGGCTGAAAAAAAACCCCAAACAAATAAAAACAAACACGGCGCAATCGACACCAGCGCCCGGATGTGACGCCCTACGCTGTGACGCGTCACTCGGCCAGAACAGCTGGACTCTGCAGCACTACTGGACGGTGCGGTGACCCTTGACTCGTCACCTCCGCTGTTAGGCCCTGCTTGTGGCACCATGTGCATCTTCTTCGATATGACACGGGGATCTTTTTTCTTCTCTTCTTCATTAGATTGGTTTTAAATTATTGAATTATAACACACATGGTGGGAACGCCAGTGGGAGCACATCAGTTGATCTAACCCCGCACCCGGGGGAGCACCATGACACCGGGGTGTGTTGGGGTATAAGCAGTTTATGGCGGTGATGTAAGCAGATGAATTGAACTAAACCGACAGCCGCATTACTCATTTATGACATCCCCGTGGTTCTCAGATGTATCCAGTGATCAGAATTGACAGGCTGTGCTGAGATGAAATGGCAAGATGCTCCTGGAGGACAAGCAAATGATGGCTCTCATATTCAGCACTGAGAAACAGAAGGAGAGTGGGGATCTATTATGGCTGGTCCGCGTGGCCCCGTGTCCCTGTGTCAGGTAACGGAGATAATGGCAGCCACATCCTCTCAACTGGGCATGTCCTCGCGCACGTCTCTCTCTCTCTCTCTCTCTCTCTCTCTCTCTCTTCTCCCAAAGACATGACAAGAGATAGTCCCCTGCTCTTTCTGTGAAGGAGGACGTCCGGCACGTCCAGCTCGGTGGGCCTCCGCTGATGCTGTATACTGACGTGCTCCATTTTCAATTGATCGTTATTAATGGATTAATTTCAAATGATGGGCCGTGTAATCAGCAGCTTCCCCTGAGCTGTTGAGGCTGCTTGGGTTTGGGCCAGCTGTATAATATATCTATTTCTTTGTCCTCTTTGTATCGAGGCTAAAGTGAGGTTGCTTTTAAGGGAATGTTTCTTGCTTAGAGACGAGGTGACGTTTTTCTTTTTGTTTGTTTTTAACTCGCCTTTGGCTGGAAGCGGTGGAGGCTTTCATTACCGGGGTGCTGTCGGGTACGAGAGTCCTCAGCCAGGGTTCTGTGGGAGGAATATTGCTCCACTTTCTCTGATTGCCTCACAGCTGATGGAGCTCGCTGCACCTACTATCCATCTTTTACTCTCTCACGTGGGCTGCACATACATTGTTGTTGTTGTTTTTCGTTTTTTTGTTTTTTGTTTTACCTGAAATTTCATGGTGCACATTAGCTCAGCGAGCGGCAAGTCGATTATTCACCCCACCAGCTGAAGGCATTTCAGCACAAGTTGGAGCAGCACTGCCATCCAGCAACACACCGGATAATGACAATGTGCTGTTTTGGGGTTTGTTTTTTTTCCCCTCTCTTTTTTGTCGACACACAGGTGTGACGGCAGCGCTCACGATTCGTCCGTTAATTTATGCAAAGTAGCTTTGCGCCGAAGTCCTACTGTTGCACATATTCATGTGGGCCTGATGAATTTATCACGAGATAAATGAAGCACAGCACTGCAGTGCCGTGTGATGGCACATTACCTCCCAGGTTTAAACACACAGAGCACTTCACCACAAAGACAAAAGCTGGGGAGAGGGAGTGGGGGGGTGGGGGTGGGGGGGTATTTGATGTCAAGATTTTGAGACGTTCACACAGGCAGAGCATTAACTGCAGATCTGAACCCTGCCAGATGTGGGCCTGCTGCATGATGAAAGGCTGAGCTGTCATGAGAAAGGAGGAAAAAAAAGTTGCTGTATATGTTTATAGGATGTAAGCTGAATAATATTTGCATCCGTCAGAATAATGGCAAAGGCGTTTTGTAGTAGCGTTATGCAGCATAAAATGATTTATTGGATTAGCGCTTCACAACGGCCACTACAGCACCAACAGTGCTTTGCTGGTGCTGGATTAGTCACTTTGTGCGGCACGAGGAAGTAAAAGAACACACATTTATTCTACATCTTGAATTTCAATAACGCTAATTGAAAATTAAAAATGCCACGTAGCATTTTAAGCATATTTATTTAGTTTACTCTCAGTTAATCCCCCCCACCCCCCAGAATAAACACATCTGTGGGGAAGGCACTCTCGGTTGACTTTGTAAAAGTGATATAGTCCTTCTGGCCAAGGAGCCGATATCCTAGAAGGACATCTGGACCAAAACGCTCATGTTGATTGGAATTGATTTTCTCCTTTTTTTACCGCTTTCTTTTTCACCGCCCCTCATTTATACAGATATCAGCCAGTTCCTGAAGGAAGTCAGTGGTTCATCACTGTTCCTTATTTATTAATTTCATTATTCATCTTATCTGTTTTGTTCCTTGCCTGGTATGTGTTGCTCATCTGCTCGTCTTTGGCTTCTGAGAGTCCATAACTCCTCTCCGGGATGAGAGAGGAGCGGCGGGGGTGCCAAGGTGCCGCTCCTGCATCACAGTTATTTGATCTGACAAGCCGTTGCTGGTAACCAGTTATTTTGGGTGTTGTGCTGGAGCAGGCTCGTTGGAAGTAAACTGATAGCACGGATTTGTCAGTGAACAACCGGAGAAGTGAGCGAAGAACACGCGAGGGTAGAGGAACTTGCATGGCAGCTTGACGTTTGTTACTGGGATAAACATATCTAATGCGGTCTTACTAGGCTCTATGGATGATAGCTGTCTTACCTTTACACTACAGGGGAGCACGGTGGCCCCAGTGGTTAGCACTGTTACCTCATGGCAAGAAGGTCCTGGGTTCGAACCCTAGGCCGTCCCAGGGCCTTTCTGTGTGGAGTTTGCATGTTCTCCCCGCATCTGCGTGGGTTTCCCCCAGGTGTTCTGGTTTCCTCCCACCATCAGAAAGACACGCGTGTTAGTGTTGATACTCCTGTCTGTGCCCCCTGAGCAAGGCAGTGGAAAGAGGAAATGGAGTCGGTCCCCGGGTGCTGCAGCTGCCCACCGCTCCTATACAATAGGATGGGTTAAACGCAGAAGACAAACTCATCGTGAGAATACAATGACGAAATAAAGTAGCTTTCTTTTCTACAGGGACACAAAGTGAAAATACTTAAGGAAGTCGTTTATCCGGGTCAAAAAAATTTACTTCAATCCGACCTTGGTGACAAGCTATCGCAGGCTTTTCCCGTTTATTAGCAGGCTGCTTGCTTTGGACGTGATACATGGTCGTCACTGATGACAGGACACTTCCTCACCCATTTGTCTGTCACACCGCATTTTTAAGTTTTCGATTCAGCGTTTGATATCTTGACTGTTTGTGCTATACTATATGCGCGCGCACACACACACACACGCCAATGCCAAGTTTGTTTCATGTGGGTTTCTCAGTTAAATTTCTTGAATATAATATACTCCTCAGCACATTTTTTCCAGACAATTTGGCTGAAATGAGTAAATAATTAAAAAGCAAAAAAAAAAAAAAAAAAACCCGAAAAGAAGAAAATGCAGTGGATACATGATATAAGGCTATTTAGAGCAATAATTTCTATGTGGCATCTTGGGAGGGTAGAAAATCTATTTTGATGAATGTGGCGCCAGTGGAGGCCTTCCCTTTTCCAATTGCATTGCTCGCACACTAATGCTGTACCCTGTCCGGATCTATAAACTGGAATGAATATGCTTCAAATAGCAGTATAGTCCGTAAGTTTCATCTTCGATTTATTTTTGGTGTTACTGGCAAAGGGTTTTAAATGATTACAAACACCCACTCTCTATTGACAGTGCCAAAATGACAAGTGCAATATGCAGCAAACTCTAGCCATGGCAATAAATAATAGAAAACACATTCTGAACAAAACAGCAACTCTTCTTATTTATTAAATCTCAAACTCACAAAAACTAATGCTGATATAAACTTGGAAGGCAACGACTGATTGTAAACGATTTTGCTCTGCAGAATTTCACATCCTACAAAACATCATTTCAAGGATTAACATTAACTATACAGTGTGCTTTTTTTTTCCCTCACACGTTTCCATGACTCATATTGAAAGGCAGAGCAGCAGAGATTTGAATAATCGTATTATCTGGAATCAGCTATTGATTGTGGTCATCCATAAGGAGCCAGCAATCCATATTTGCATAATATTTAATATGATGTTGCTTTTGCCTTGTCAATTAATCTGCCAGTATCCCGTGACAGGCCCTTATTCAATGTGCGGCAATAATTATAACCTGATTAGCTTGACTAGAAAAAAGTCCACACACTGACAACAACATTGTCAGTATCTACAGCCTATATATGAGGATAATTTCTATAGTCAGCGGGTGGGGCTGCTATAGCCGAAGCACTGTCTGGGGCTATTGGGATATTGGAGTTAATCCGTTATTCTCCACCAACGGTCTCCTCTGGCCTCCAGGCTGATACTCCAGCATAAGCTAATCAACTTCCAACGCCTGGTTTCTTTGCATAGGGACACACAGTGTTGGGTCATTAGGGGTCCACTAGTGGGGCTGTGTCCTTACAACGAGTCACATCACATACTTTTCAGTTGATGACCTCCTCATTGAATTGACAGTGAACTCAAATAATCTTTTATTAATGCATGACCGAAGGTTGAATATTCAGCACTCTGCAGATGCAAAGTTCGGAAATCCAAAATACATTCCATGGTCTGCGTGTCTCTACACCAGGCCCCCTCCACTCCGCTTATGTAAGTCCTCGAGTCTCAAGGAACTGATTTCCAGTTGACGCTATTGAGGTTCTTGTTGGAAATGAAGTGCTGCAGTCACCGGGCCGTGTTTCTCAATCACTTGTATTGACCTCCTCTTCAAATTCAGCCTATGTCTAGGGCTAATTGTCAGCCGATACCTTAGCTCCACTCGAGGTATTGCTGAACACAGATCGCTGGGTCTCAGAAAGCGTATTAATCCATGCTAGGTATCGCATGTGGCCCTGTCAATTCCTCCCGGATGTCTGGAATTGCTCCGTTTCTGAATGGCATCGCTACATCCTTTGATATTATTGACAGCCCTGGGCCACTCTAACCTTTCCACCCTTCAGTAGACCCCCAATTCAGCTGTGGTGGGGTTTTAAAGGTATATCACAAATTTAATCAGGAGTCAGGAATATTTATTTGTCATTTCCTTTCATGCGCTTGCGTACATGAAACGAAACAAAATATAATTTCCCCCCAGCCCACAGCGGTGCAACACAAGGACAAAAACACATATCCAAACTACAAGAACACATATATGTCCAAACTACAACAAAAAAACAACAACACTACAAAAACACATATATCCAACATATTGGGGAAAAAAAAGAAGAAATGTCACTGTCCAAGAGCACGAACGCCAGGATGACTGTCGGAACTGCCGGTCTGCATGGGCTAGCAGTTAGCTTAGCTTGCCCCACTTCCGTGTCCTGTCAGACCACCCTAGTGTTTCCTCCTCGGGCGCAGCTCCAGGCAGGGCCGTGGTCCCTGCGCCCACGGGATGCAGCAGACCAAGCTCCCCTGGCCGATCCAACGCCAGCTCTGCCAGCCAGACACCTTCGACACACCTCCCCGCACCCCACATGATGACACCAAAATCACAGTTAACGCTAGGCGAGGTTTAATGCATGATTAACTGAACAATAATCTAAGTTTAATGCATGATTGTAATCTCAGGCATATTATTGAAATCTCTGTGATTCCCTCAGCTATCCTACAGACCGGAGGATAGGGCCGGATTGAGTGGTTGATTCAAGAATGACTGAGAGCGAAAAATCCGTGGCGAGTTTTCAGTCCATAGAAACTCCGCTGCATTTGCTATTTCCCCCGCTGCCACGTTTCCCGAGACTTGATATCAGAGATGAAACCAAGCCTTCATCCACATATCTACTCAGCCATGTTTATTTGATTTAGACTTAGCAAACAGCTCTCCGTCTCAAACATTGGCTGCTTAGTCATCTTCAGGTGCACTGGTGCCTTGCAACAAGAACTAAAAATACCCTGCCCACATGTGGTCCAAAAGGCAGTTTGTTGGAATAATTGAGCCTGATTTCTTTGTGGAGCGGTGTTTGTTTTGCGTGTGCAGATTAAGGTGGGCTCGGTAATGAGCAGGGTATCACGCTGGAAAGCTGTGGCTGGAAATCATGAGAAGCCATGGTAGAACAATGAGACACTAATGTACGGCCGGGAACCGAGATCAGCTATAAGAAAACGCAAAGGAAAAAAAATAAGTGATTTCACTTCTAATTGCCAGGAGGTATGCGAAGTCTTTTTTTATTAATTGCGGGTAAAACACATTTTTTTATTTTTATTTTTTTAGAAGATGCTGTTTCCTTACATTTGAAGTTGCTTCACATGAGGCAGGTTATGGACGTCATGTTAAATGATGAGCATGTTCCTCACGGAGCTTGTTATTTAACTGATGTACATTTTCTAGGCCAATGAGGGGAATCCGCGCTAGCATTGTGAAGCTTAATGTGTTTGCTGTCATCCATCTCACCATGCATCTGTGAATCATCACACTCCTTGAGAATTTAGCAGGGAGCGGCGGCGGTGGCAGAGGCGGCTATTATCTTTTTATCCCGAACACAATCACTGATAACCTCTAGTAGTGCAATATCAGCCCGGCGGTGTCAAGATGACTCCGGTGCATTCACCCATGCTGCAGACCCACTACAGCACGCCCAGGAAAAAAAAATCCCCTTAGCATGTGCTCTTGAATATTTTGCTCACAAAAGACAGCAATTAAAATTTGGTGTACAGTCGAATCACCAAAAAAGAGAGAGAGAGAAATGCTCGTTTAATAAAAGAAAAAATTCAGAAAGCCTTAATTTCAATGGCTAATGCATTTCACCCTTTTTGTTAATTCATGTAATGGGCCATTTCATCTTGTGTCCTCATTTAATCTTATTTCAACACAGCTTCTTTGGATCTCAATTTCACTTTCATTTCAGTAATGTGTGCTGATGAGGGCATGACATTAAACACAAGTAATATATAGGGATCTTAGTTATGCACCCATAGGAAGCATCTAAATCGTTCTTTGTGTAAGACTTAACCAGCATCCAATAGACACTCATGTTACTGGAGAAATAACAATTTATAATTTGCTGATGTTTTGTTCTCATCATTCAGGTTCTTTATTTCTACATATGCATTGTACATTCAAAAGTTTTTGCCTATTATTTCTACAAATCTACATATATGTATATTACATATTTACATAAATATAAACATAATATACAAATATATCAGAATTTCTGATTGTGATTCTGGTATATATATATATACATACATACATACATACATACATACATACATACATACATACATACATACATACATACATACATACATACATATATGTGTGTGTGAAATATATATATATATATATATATATATATGATATTGTATGTGTGTATATACATATGCATATACATACATACATACATACATATCATACATACATATATATATATATATTTCACACACACACACACACACACACACACACGTTAGGTAAGTTTTGACAATCATAATTGTGTGCATAGTATATGTGTTTTTACATCATTACGTGTGAATTGCATGTGAGTTTTAAGCCCCAGGACATGGTATAGAAACTGTAGGGGAGCAAAGATGGCATTCATAGCTTTAGAGGATTTTCAATTATCCTACAGCCCAAGGAGGCACCGAGCAGAACAACGCAGCTTTGCAGGCAAATCATTCTTCCTCCATAAGTCTCCCTGATTGACAGCCCGGCATTTGGCACGTCACTAAGTCCAGAGATGAAGGTTGTAAACAACAGCACTGTTTATGGGATGCACATTTTGCAATCGAAGAAATTGTCTTCCGCACTCACCCAGCCTGAGAGTTATGGCACTCGTGTCAGTTTAAGAACATGTCTCGTGTCATAAAAACTTTATTGGTTTGTTTTCCCTTTCAAGGCTATCAAGGTCTCATTTACTGTATGTATTGCCATAAACCGCTGATGGAATAGAGACGGGATTGACCAGACTTTTTTTTTTTTTACAGAGGTGAAAGACGATGACCAGACTTCTATCATTTATAGGGGTGCTGTGGGTGTGGCTGCTTTAGGAACAGCCACATTGCTCAACTTGGGCTCATACTGAAGGGGGTGTAAAATCTCTGTCCAGGGAATGCATCCTGAATGTGATCACATAGGTGCAGAAAGAGATGGGAGGGAAAGAAAGAATGTTTTGAAGAGTGACAGCTGTCCTTTCAGAATAAAAAGGCTGAGCAGGACTTCACCAAATCGAAAGATCAAGAGTGTCACTTGATATCGGTTGAAGAATTTTTAAGATGCCTTGCCAATTAATGCCTTTTCCTGATGAACATCTGCAACTACAACACGGCTCAGCCATAATTTGGGCATCAGGGGGGGAAAAAAACAAGTTGATCCACTTTAGTCACACTTTAAATCAGCATTTGAAAAATCTCCTGGCAAATGATCTGAGAACACTCAAATCGGGTCGGATGAAATTCGGTGGGACGCCCAGAAAGACCCATGCACAGTACAGTAAACAGGCTTAAACTGTCAATTCTAACTTGCTGTTGTCTAGCAGATGAATGACCAACTGCACTGCATCTGCAGATGTGCTCAGAATAACTGACTTGAAGTGGATGGCATCCAAAATAAAATGCCTCTTGCACTGAGAGGAATGAATTGCATGCTGATGGAGAGAGTACAGGGATAATTGTAATCAAGCCGGTGCCAGTTTTCATTATGTCCTCGGATACAAGCCTTAAAGCAGCCACACTTTTAATGCCGATCTCGGCTCATTTGATCCGGTGGAGGAGAATTGCATTAGAAGTGAGGGGAGGCTCAACCCCAACCCACTGCTCTTATTGTGCCCGGTGGAACTGGATCAGTGGAAGATGAGATAGACAGACAGATCACTGGCCTCTTAATCTCCTCCTGCGTGTTGGAAGTGCTCTAATCTCACACTGTTGGATTAAACGGAAACACACGCTCACACCCGCCGTCAAACAGAAACTTTAGGTTCTACTGTCCTTTCTTAAGGTTCACTGCTTGTGTTAATGGGTTGTTGGAGAGATTTGTGACGTGGATAAGTGAGGCAGACCTGTTATTTTCACACTTTAAAGTGCCACTGTGTGGACTGCACAATTTGCAGGCGAGAACCAGCGAACCAGAGCCTTGAAGTATTGATGTGTCTGTTTTATATATTTTTTTCCCCCAGCAATAACAAACTTCTGACCGGTAGTACCCAGTATAGAGTTTAACATTAATCCTTCAGATTAGTAAAATACTACTTGGTGAAACCTGAGAATGCAGCTACAGCAAAATATTCCTATGTGACGAGAAAAATGTCAGAAATTAGAAAATTAGTTTCATATAGATTATTTCTCT
This sequence comes from Lampris incognitus, assembly GCF_029633865.1. Classification (NCBI taxonomy): domain Eukaryota; kingdom Metazoa; phylum Chordata; class Actinopteri; order Lampriformes; family Lampridae; genus Lampris; species Lampris incognitus. The sequence goes on from NC_079221.1 coordinate 39,579,802, forward strand.
TCATGGCTTGCATTCAGTTTATTTTCATAAAAAAGTTTCCTGGTTTAGACTGTGTTTTCTCTTCTCATCATAGCACGGCTCTGACTACTTTATTTTTCCACTTACAGATAACTGTAATGGTCCTCTAGTGTCCATGTTACCCCAAGCCTCCTTCCAGAGCTCCTCACAGTCCTCATTCAGCAATGCTCCTTACAATGCCAAGCTTAACAGACGAGACGGTAAGAGCTGCACACCCCAATCCATCCTTCATATGCTCAGTAACATCCTTTCCTTTAAACACATTGCTCAGAGTACAGTACTTGCTGTGTAACTTCTAAATTGTTACTATCACTGTTACATTATGTCAGTTATGTCAGTCTCCAAATCATCCTCTGTCTCTTGCCCACTATGCTATGAATTGATAGCAGGAACAGCCAAAAGACTGGTTAGACTGGTTGGTTAAACTTCAAACTACTTATTGGATGGGAATCTGCAAACCGGAGATGAATGTGGAACCTTGTAATATTTTTTGTTTTTTGTTTTTTTTGCATTTTGTTTATCTTTGTGTATTCTCAGACAAGAATTTTTGCCAAGAAGATAGGAAGTGGTGTGAAAACATTAGCAGGGTTCTCATTTACAATGATATTTTATTTCAAAGGCAGAGAGGCAGACTGTCTTAACTTACTGACAGACCAGTGGCGAGATAATACAGGTCTGACCTTTGTAGCATGGCAGATAGATAGATAGATAGCTAGGCAGTCTGAAAGAAATAAAGATAGCTAGCTAGCTAGCTAGCTAGCTAAATAGATAGATAGATAGATAGATAGATAGATAGATAGATAGATAGATAGATAGATAGATAGATAGATAGATAGATAGATAAAATTCTTAATAATTCTCTGGCCTCTGCTTCTTTTCCAGACAGTTTTGAGCATGCCATTATTAACTCATTGCTGAAGAAACCTAATTTAGATCCCCTGTCCATAAGTGACTACAAACCAATCTCCAAATTGTCTTTTTTATCTAAGGTTCTGGTGAGAGTAATTTCATCTCAATTGATTCCTTTAATGAACACTAATAGTTTTTTTAACAGTTTCCAGTTTGGTTTTAGAGTACTTCATAGTACGGAGACAGCTCTACCTAAAGTTACTAATGACCAGGGCATCCGGGTAGCATAGCAATCTATTATGTTGCCTACCAACATAGGGATCGCCGGTTTGAATCCCTGTGTTACCTCCGGCTTGGACGAGCGTCCCTACAGACACAATTGGCCACGTTTGCGGTTGGGAAGCCGGATGTGGGTCTGTGTCCTGGTCGCTGCACTAGCGCCTCCACTGGTCTATCAGGGTGCCTGTACGGGGGGAGGGGGAACTGAGGGGAATAGTATGATCCTCCCACATGCTATGCCCCCCTGATGAAACTCCTCACTGTCAGGTGAAAAGAAGCTGCTGGCGACTCCACATGTATCAGAGGACACGTGGAAGTCTGCAGCCATCCACAGATCGGCAGAGGGGGTGGAGCAAAGACCAAGACAGCTCGGAAAATAGGGTAATTGGCCTAGTACAATTGGGGAGAAAAAGAGGGGGGGGAAATTCCAACAAAAAAAGTTACAAATGGCTTACTGCTAACTGCAGAGAGAGATGACTGCTCAATTTTAGTTCTTTTAGACTTGTGCTGCCTTTGACACAGTTGATCACAGTATCCTCCTCTTACATCACCTAGAGACTGGGATGAGACTTGAATAGGCATCAAGGGCTTGGCTCTTAATTTTTACACTCTTATCTCTCCAGCAGAACTTTTTCTGTTGTTCTGGGAAACTCTACTTCCTTGATGGCTCAGCTGAGTTGTGGTGTTCCTCAAGGCTCAGTTCTTGGCTCCCTTCTTATATATATATATATGTATGTGTGTGTATGTGTGTATATATGTGTGTGTGTGTGTGCGTGTGTGTGTGTATATATATATATGTTGCCCTTTGGCCAGGTCATTCAAAACCATGATGTGTTTTACCATTTTTATGCTGATGACACTCAGTTATACATGCAACTAAGACCCACAGATCCTATCACTCTAGCAAATCTCAAAACTTGCCTCTCTGACATTAAAACCTGATAAGTCTGAGGTCATTCTGTTCAGTCCCCCAATTTCCACTAGCCCTTTTGGTACTAATCTTGGTGGTCTGTCAGGTAGTCTTAAGCAGGCTGATAGGAATATAGGCATAATATTTGATGCTAACTTCAGTTTTGATAATCAAATCAAACATGTTGTTCAGTCATACTTTCTCCAGCTCAAGGTAATCTCTAAAAATTAGGTCATTTGTATCAATTGCTGGTCTGCAAAAAGTTGTACATGCTTTTAGCTATTCTCAGCTTGATTACTGCAATGCACTTTACTTGGGTATCAGCAAGGGCTCCCTCCACCATCTGCAGTTGGTACAAAATGTCACTGCTCAACTCATTACTAGGACAAAGAGGCATGATCATATCACTCCTGTGCTTGCCTCCTACACTGGCTCTCTGTTATAATTCGGATTGATTTTAAAAATATATTACTCACTTTTAAGGCCTAAAACTCTCTTGTTCCTACTTATATTTCCAATTTATTGACCTAGTATATGCCCTCTCGACCATTAAGATCCACAGATGGAGCCCTGCTGGTTGTTCCTAGGTCTCGGTTTGTCACAAAGGGTGATCAGGCTTTTGCTGTTAAAGCCCTCACACTATGGAACTCTCTTCCTATTCTCAACTAAGACAAATCAAATCTCTAGCTTATTTCCAATCTCGTCTTACAACCTTTCTTTTTATGAGTTTTTTTACAAATGTTTGATATTTGTTTTTATTTATTTATACTGTTTTTATTTTTTGTTACTCTTATTTTTGTAACTGTTTTGATTAACAAATTTCTTTCTTCCCTTTTGCCCTTATCTACTGCTTTTATTTGTGCTTTTTTATTTTATTCTCTTACAGTTTTTTGTGTGTGTCATTTTTAACAATTTTATCCTGTTCTGTGGAGCATTTTGTAACCTTGTTTAGAAAAGTGCTATATAAATAAAGTTGTTTATTATTATTATTATTATTATTATTAGTTTATTATTGTTGTTGTTGTAAACAGACAGACACCATAATGGACGTCACATAATGTGACCTGTATAGAAAATATTCCTTTAACTGGAGGAGGATGAGAAAATGGTCCGGTATGACCTCAGGTTATTTTTAAACTGAGACAAACAAACAAACAAACACACACACACACACACACACACACACACACACACACACACACACACACACACACACACACACACACACACACACACACACACACACACAGACTCTGCTACTGTATGTGTGCCAGAGTCTGTAACAAACAGTATAACCCAACTCTCTGGGGTGCTCCGTAAACGATGCTTCCTCCATGAAGGAGACTCTGGTTTGATATTCCACGCTCATCTGCTCCCATGGTGTTGTTTCGCAGCCCACAGCCGTTGAGTAATGAACCTCTCTGCCAGAGCTGACCCCTTTCTTCAGGTTGATAGTTGAGTAGTGTGTGGGGTCTCCACCTAATTGTACACGGCACTGTCGCCTAGCATGTTTACATTAGGCTCTGCAGTGTTGTATGTGCCCCTTCCTTTCAAAGGTAAACGGTTTCTTTTGCAGTAGTGAGTTGCTTTTCAAACACATATATGCTTTGGAAGTACGAGTCAAGTTTTCATACTTTTACCAAAGGATGTTGAGACATTTTGCCCAACCTTTAAAAAAAAACTTTCTGTACTGAAGCACTGGTACAGGAAAGCAATTGTCACTATACAAACGTCTGTTCAGGAACTCACCAGTTTCTATGAATTGCACCTGCTGGTAGAGCGATAGCACCATTGAGCATTAAAGATATAATCTCCAATTACACCTTTAATTAAAAGGATCATTAAAGGTATAATCTCCAATTATACCGTTAATAATCTCCATCACTATTTTTCCGCTTCCGCCCACTATTGGTGACCTGTAGGAATTGCAATGTCAGTCAATTTAGTCTCCTCTTACACAAACGACTGTCACAACCCCACTCCCCCCATGCATGTTTAGCATCATGTCACAAATGACAGCACAACTAATGGAGCGAACATCTGACAATGTCACAAGCTACCACACAGAAATTCTGCAGATATCTGAAGTGAAGAAGAAATCAAGCTGAAAAATCATTGTTCAGTATTTATAACCTATCTCACACATGGCTATATTTCTAATGACAATGCTGCATACCTGTCCAAAAGTAGCATGGTCAGCTCAGCATCATTTATGCCTTTAGAGCAGCAAAGTTTTCACCGCCCCCCCCACCACTCAAAAACGATACCTAGTATATTCATTCTGCTTTTGGTGCATTTATCATGTAGGGGTTTTTTTCTGTAGAGTTGTGTTACAAAATTAGCATCTCCATATTGGAAAGCTGAAATGCAGGGCGGGATGAATGTGGGAAGACACATAGTTATCGCGATGGGACATTACATTCTAAAGGGCGAGATGCCCTCTATTGGTTTGTTTACCAAAATGAATATTCAGGGCTGGAAGCCACGTTTTCAAGGCCATAAATCTCAGCACCCGACAAAACTGTCGGTAGACTGACAACTCTTTCCACCACCTCTCGACACATGATGTTGTTGTTTTTTTCCGCTATGCTAAAGTCAAAACTTTATAGATAGTACCTTTAACAACCCGTGATTCAGTAACACGATGCTAAAATTGATTCCTTTCCTGCTCTGTCTCTCTGCACTCTCCCAAGGAGCCGGTGGCTGGTCTCCCCTGGTCACAGACAGAGAGCCCTGGCTTCAGCTGGACCTCAGGGACAGGATGGAGGTGATGGCTGTGGCCACACAGGGGCGCTACGACAGCTCCGACTGGGTCACTAGCTATCTGCTGCTCTATAGTGACACAGGCCGGACCTGGAAACAGTACAGACAGGAGGACGGAGTAGGGGTGAGTCTCCCTCGTGGAAACTTTATTTGATCATTTCTGCAGCGACATTCGTCTTTTTTTTCTTCTCTTGACTCCATTGTTGTAAAGCTGCCAGCACCGGCATGCTGACATAAAAATACATTTTAGGTTTAAAGTCTTTTGTTGTACACGTTAAGGTTCGCTCTGCTGTCAGTACACAAACGTTGTCTTGTCTTTGTTTTGTAAGACATGTTATTTGGTCTCTAAGGATCAAATGCAATGTGTGATCCATAGGTTAACTTAATGTGTAGTAACATAATGTGATCTCGTTCAAAGGAGATATTTTTGGGCATCAAGTTTGTTGTATTTACACACTCCTCGAAGTGCGCCCTTTTCATCTCCCATGTGACGTTATACTTTGTTGCAAAGCCTGTGCACAATTGAGTCAATGAGAAAAAAAAAATTATCAGGCTGCTTTTGCTGCCCGAGTTAGAACATGCCATCCATTTTTTATGACCTATTGTGTTTGCCCTAGTTATGTCGCATACTGTTGTGGAAATAGCAGCGAAATAATGATCCCATAGAAAACATGCGAGGAGAAACTGATTCAACTAAACATTACTAGAGGTTTCCTCTAATCAGTCACCCGAGCAGAGAGCCCAAGTGAACCGCTCTTCTTCATCGTGTTGGAATTAAAATAATGTGGAGATGTTAGGGTTAACACCATGTCCACCACTGTCTTGAGTAATTCATTCTCCTCTACACATCTCTGTAAATACATAATTTGGAACGAGAGATCGAGGCATGGGATTAAACATAAATCATAGTATGTCCAGGGAAAAGCTCATTTTAGATATTTTACTTGACATCTTGAGGAGTTTATTTTTGAATTTTCTGAAATATTTGTTTTAGCTGCATAGAAGCCTGGATATTAAGCAGTGCATATGAGGACTGCAGATGTAGAAGTCTACTTTCAACCTTAAGTCAAATACAACATGATTTGATTATCTGATTCAAATTTTAAGCAGCATTGGCAAGACTATTTAAATGTTTAATCTGATTATACTGGTAACTGGTCACTACTTACCATCTGGTTACTTTGCCTTCAAAAGCCACAGAATATACAGTCAAGCAGGGTTTATATTTAGATTTGTGTTATTAACATCACCCACAACCATTCTGAAAGCTTAAAAGTACAAACCTCTAAAATACCATTTCATTTTTTTGAGCAGATTTCCAAGTTGCCATTTTTGCCAATAAAATAGCTCATGCTCCGTCAGATGTTATCTGTCATTTTACAAACCTCTAGGATTATAAAGAGAAATGCAGCTGCGGTTCGGTGTATAGTCTGGGCAGAAAGAGTCTCTCTTTTGTAAAGTATGTCTGTATTCAAGATCAGCTACACTATAACTGTCCCTAAGAAAGCCTTGTACTCTGGAAAGCGAGACAGAGCAAGAGAAAGTGAGAGAGTAACAGAAAGAGACATAGGGACTAATTCGTTCATCATATTTTAAAATTCAAATTGAAGCAAATCCAGGGAATATCGTGCTATGGTTCAAGTTCAAGTTAATCATCAAGTGTATTGGAATACAATGAAATTATTGTGCTCTGGCTCGCTCTGCCTTACCACAAAGGACACAAGGGCAAAGGACATAAGGACACACCATCCCAAAATAAAACTCCAACTAACAACACTACACACCTACATAGACTGTGAGACTATGGACACATGAATTCATACATTATATACGCAGTATAGAAAAGTGCACGATAGTGCAACAATGTAAGGTGCATATGGGTGCATCAGCTGTTCAACAACCTGACTGCTGGTGGAAACTATTACTGAGATGGGTGGTGTGGGATTTGATGCTCCGGTAGTGTTTATTTAGATGGAAAGAGTGAGAACAGAACATGAGTGGGGTGGCTGGTGTCCTTAATGATGAGCTTTCCTTTTGCAGCGAGTGATGTACATACAACGAAGTTGTGGTAGTTCCCTACCAGTGAGTTTAGCTGCTGTCTTTACAGTCCTTTGAAGCAGTTTGCAGTCCTGAGCAGCCAAACCACACAGTGATACAGCCTGTCAAGACACTCTCCATCGCACTATGATGAAAGTTCATAAGACTTTTGGTATAAGTACCAAAACTCTTGAGAGGTCTCAGAAAATACAGTCTCTAATGCGCCTTTTTCAAGATACAACTGGTATCGAGAGACCATGGGAAAGTGTCTGCGATGTGTAAATCGAGAAATCTAAAACTGTCCACAATTTCAATGACCCACTGATAGAAATAGCAATAGCATTTCCCCTGATCTTTCTTAAGTCAACAATGATTTCTTTTGTCTTACTGACATTGAAAAAGATGTTGTTCTCACGGCACCATATGGTTAAATCTTCCACTTCCCTCCTATAGGTCCTCTCTTCACTACTGCCTGTTAGTACAACCACTGTGGCATCATCTGCAAATGTAATGATGCCGTTGTTGTCATATTTGGTAACACAGTCATGTGTAAACAGATTGTACAATAGGGGACTGAGACAGCAGCCCTGAGGTGCCCCGGTCCTAAGAACTAATGTAGACGAGTATGTTTTACCTATTCTCACAGTCTGGGGTCTGCCTGTCAGGAAATCAATTAGCCAATTACAGATAGAGTTGCCCAGACCCAGACCTCTGAGTTTCAACACCAGTTTATGTGGTACAATTGTATTAAGAGCAGATCTGTAATCAATAAACAACATTCTGACGAGCCGTATGCAGAGCGATTGAGATAATGTCATCTACAAATCTGTTGGAACAGTAGGTAAATTGTAATGGTCAAAGGTGACAGGACTGTTATATATGATATAACCAATCTTTCCAGATACTTCAGAATAACAGAGGTCAAAGCAGTAGGTTGGTAATGATTAAGGCTAGATACAGGTGTTTTTCTAGGTGCAAAGATAAGAGGCATCAGCCTTCTAAAAAACTGGCAGGGAACAGTGCATCTGGGTTTTTTTTTTGTGGTTTTTTCTGTTTGCTGGGATGTTAAGCGCTCTTTCTGTCACTATCTCTGACACACACACACACACACACACACACACACACAAAGGGGTGTCACCGAATAGTCAACTAGTCGACTATCAAAACCTCTAGTCGACACTATGCTTAGTTGTAGACTAATTGTACATATGCGGTTTAAGCGCTGTGCGGTAATAAAGCGGTGGCCAGGCATCCACAGAGATATGCAGCTGGGGGCAGGGGCGTAACGAATCAGCACCGGGCCCTAATGCAAGATGGTCAAAGCGGGCCCTATAGTAATAGGTCGGATCACCATAACGCATACCTCTAAACACAGATGAAAACATAATGGTGACATCACACCAACACATAGTCCTACACAAACATTATGGTGACGGCGCACCAACACATAGGCCTACATAAACATTATGGTGACGGCGCACCAACACATAGGCCTACATAAACACTATGGTGACGGCGCACCAACACATAGGCCTACATAAACACTATGGTGACGGCGCACCAACACATAGGCCTACATAAACATTATGGTGACGGCGCACCAACACATAGGTCTACATAAACATTATGGTGACGGCGCACCAACACATAGGCCTACATAAACACTATGGTGACGGCGCACCAACACATAGGCCTACATAAACATTATGGTGACGGCGCACCAACACATAGGCCTACATAAACATTATGGTGACGGCGCACCAACACGTATATAAGCACCGCACAGTGACAATTCAAATAAATAATAAGTAAGTTGTACTTACATCATAGCCGCACTCTCCTGGCGTTTCGCTGTGCGAAGTCGTCAATTAAACCATTAAGATCCAGCTGGCGGGCACGAGCATTCTCAGCTGCGAGGGCCGCGAGTCCAGACCAACGGGCCTGCCCCACTGCGCTCCTCGCATGCGACCTGATGAGCTTCCGTTTTGAAAATGATCGCTCTGCAGTTGCAACAGTCACCGGAAGTGTTAGGAAAGCAGCGCAACTGTCCAGCCTTCCCCGAAGCTTGCAGCCATGCAGTTGTTCATCAAAATGCCCTTTCACTGTCCTCCGTCCAGTATCCTCGAAGGTTTTGCCCCCCCATTTCTTTGCGAGAGCCTGCGCGGTCTGTTTGGCATCCTCAAACCGGTCTCGGAAGGCCTGCAGGTCTGCGATGGTGCTGTCTAGTAGCCGCTATCTCGTCACATGATCGAACTGAGACTTGACATTGGACAACAACATGCATGCAGTATTACCCAGCAATCATTGCATATTATGTGTAAAATTATGGCAAATATACCGAAATAAGAAGCACTCATTCATTTAATTGAATAGTTTATTTATCGTGTTTCATAGTGTAGCGAATTCGGGGGACAACGCAACCACAGGAACTGCCGCGGCCGGGAAGCGAATCCGTACCGTCCGCACCGCAGGAGACATCGCTAACCGCTCGACTAAAGGATCAGATCCGCCAGCCAGCGGCCAGCGTGTCTTCTTATCCATGCACGTTACAATAGTTTATAGATTGCTACAGACTACTTTATGTAAAAACCATACGGAGAATGCCTTTTTGCGGGTATATATCGCTCGCTCCACAGACCTATTCGCCTCCGTGGGTGGGGGTCCGGGGCCCAGTGCAGCCGCGCTGCCTGCCGTGGCCTTATTCAGCCGTGCAGGGCGAACCCTAAATCATCGCGGGACTATGCGGCTGCATACCCTGCAAAAACGGCAGTTACGGCCCTGACTGGAGGCGCTGTGGTTGGAGCAATCGTGTTCAAGTTATGCCACGTTGAATAAACAAAATCATTTTCTATGTTATGCCATGTTGAATAAACAGAATGTAAGGAATTGTAGCCAATTCGGGGGGACAACGCAACCACAGGAACTGCCGCGGCCGGGAAGCGAACCTGTATCGCCCGCACCGCAGGAGACATCGCTAACCGCTAGACTAAAGGGTCAAACCCGCCAGCCAGCGCCCAGCATGTCTACTAATCAGTAGACACGCTGGCCCTTGGTTAACGGGTCGGACCCTTTAGTCGACTGGTTAACGTTGTTGCTTGCGGAATGGGAGACACGGGTTCGCGTCCCGGCTGTGGCGGTTCCCGGACTGCCCCCCGAATTCGCTACAGGTATTTAGAGAAAGAAAGACAATCGCTAACTCTGTGTCTCGGTTTAAGAAGTCCATCCATCCGACTGCTGGTTTAGGCTTCAGCATCCCCGCGACCCTGAGAGCAGGTTTGAGTGACCATGTTAATTGGTAGACTCACAAGTCAGTCTCTAAACGCTACCAGAACTGGAGATTGGTAGGCGGAGATCTCCGATTGTCTGGTATCGTGAGACTAGTTAATTGGTGACTTTAGTGACGACAGCTGTTGAAAACACGAGCTCGTAGTCCTCATAAAAGCCTTTAGTTGTACTCTAATCACTTCTGAATACGCACTCATCCGTGTTTAATATCTATGCTAACCATCTACGCAAGTTAAATTGTGCTCAGTAACGCTCACCCACCTCTCGTAACGGTTCTGATAATGTGGGGAAACAAACCGCAGCTGTGTTTTAGACCAGTGGTTCTCAACCTTTTTGGGGTCCTGGACCCGCTGCGTATTTTTGATCTACCCTGAGGACCCCTCCACCTGATCTTGGGGGAGGGGGGTTGCAATTTGATAGAAACAGTAGAAACTGCATTTTAAATTGCATTATAGCATTTATTCACTCTTTGGGGCAAAAATAAGAGCTTTCAGTTGTAACTTAGATATAGTTAACAAAACAGAATTCTTATGCAGTAACTTTCAGATATATGTAACAAAACAGAATATGTATTCAGTAACTTTCAGATATATGTAACAAAACAGAATTTTTATGCAGTAACTTTTAACAATGCAAACGGGAGCGAGATCTCTTATTAAAATACAATAAATTACACTTGTGAAACAGATGTAATTAGAGAAAAAAGTCCTGTTACCCTTTATAGTTTAGGTAGATAAAGGTCTCGGTCACATTTGAGTAAAATAATCCTATTTCTATAAATGTCATAGTGTAGAGCCGAAGGAACGGAGAAGACCGTAGGTTCACACTTTAGCCGTGTAGGCAACTTTCTTTAATCCACGGTAAATCAGAGAGACAACCAAACCACAGCTCGACTGAGCGGAGGTGGCAAGAATAATCAGAAAACTGGCTGGACAACCATAACTTAACCCTGCGTTAACCTGCCAGGGCAACCATGACTTAACCCTTAGTTCCTGGGTTGAATTCTGTCCCCAATACGTGTCCACCACATGAGCCCCCCCAGAATTCGCCCTAGTAATCGAAGTCAGGCAGGCGCGGGGGGACGACAGGCCGTCCGCGGCGGCTCCGGATAACAGGGGCCGGAGTGTCTCTGGTAGGCATTGACGCGGGCCTGTGGAGGTCGGCCTGAGGAGCAGAAGAGGCAGCTCGGGCCTCCACGGGGGGAGGAGGCGGAGCCGGGGGACGACCGCGACGAGGAGGTTGGGCTAACACCAACGGCTGCGTCAAGTCCAGGTGTGCGGGTTTAACTCGGTCCACTGAAACATGCTCGGCCGTGCCCCCAAAATCCACCACCAGGTGCTTAGTTCCCCGTTCCAGGACGCGGAAGGGGCCGTCATAAGGGGGTTGCAGAGGGGGGCGGTGTGCGTCGTGACGGATGAACACGTAGTCCGCTGACTGCAGACCTGGGGGCACCTGGGACACCGGAGCGCCGTGTTGGGCGGTAGGGACGGGTGTGAAAGCTCTGACCCCGTCCAGCAAGGAGGCTCGTTGGTCCACAGCTGACCAGGGACGCGTTGCATTGGGCATGAAATCGCCTGGGACTCGCAGCGGCGTGCCGTACACCAGCTCCGCAGAGGAGGCTTGTAGGTCTTCCTTCGGGGCGGTCCGCAGGCCCAGCATGACCCATGGGAGCTTGTCGACCCAGTTGCAGTCCTTGAGAGTAGCCCGAAGCGCAGCCTTCATGGACCGGTGGAAGCGCTCACATAGGCCGTTCGCCTGAGGGTGGTAGGCGGTAGTGCGATGAAGCTTGACGCCCAGAGCCTCACCCACAGCATTCCATAGCTCTGAGGTAAACTGTGGCCCGCGGTCAGATGAAAGGTCGGAAGGCGTACCGAAACGTGAGACCCACGACCCAATAAAAGCCCGGGCCACATCAGCAGACGTCGTGGATGCCAGGGGAACAGCTTCAGGCCAGCGCGTAGTCCTGTCCACCACAGTGAAGAGGTAGGTGAACCCATGGGAGGGGGGTAGGGGACCAACCAGGTCGACGTGGACATGGTCAAATCGTCTCTCCGGCACTGCGAAGCGTTCCAGGGGCGCCTTAATGTGGCGGTGTATCTTAGCCCGCTGACAGGCAACACACGAGTCGGCCCACGCTTTCACGTCTCTCTTAAGTCCCTCCCACACAAACTTAGCAGAGGTCAGGCGCACGGATGGCTTACCGCCTGGATGAGAGAGGCCGTGCACAGCTTCAAATACGGGGCGTCTCCAGCTGTGCGGGACGATGGGCCTGGGCTGTCCTGTGGAGATGTCACACAGGAGGGTGACACCTGTGTCGCTGAAAGGAACGTCCTGCAGGCGGAGCCCCGTGTCGGAGGCCGGGGGCCGGAGGATGCTCGGGTCCGTGGCCTGGTCAGCAGCCATCTGTGCATAGTCAAGGCCTAGGTGGACCGCTCCAATCACTGCCCTAGGCAGGCAGTCAGCTACCTGGTTAGACTTACCAGCGACGTGCTGGATGTCGGTAGTGAATTCCGAAATGTAGGAGAGTTGTCGCTGCTGGCGAGCGGACCATGGCTCGGCCGTCTTGGACATGGCAAACGTGAGGGGCTTGTGGTCCACGTACGCAGTAAACTCGCGGCCCTCTAGCAGGAAACGGAAATGCCGGACGGCGAGCCAGAGACCGAGGAGTTCCCTGTCAAAAGTACTATACTTGCGCTCTCGGGGTGTAAGCTGGCGACTGAAAAAGGCCAAAGGCTGCCAAGCCCCCCCCACCCACTGTTCGTGAACCGCACCAACAGCATAGTCCGATGCATCCGTGGTTATGGAAATAGGCGCTGTAGGTGAAGGATGCGCTAGCAGGGTAGCCTGGGAGAGCGCAGCTTTAGTCTCGGTGAACGCACGGTCCCGCTCTGCTGTCCAGTCGACCGCCTGGTTGGGGGACATGCCTTTCAGCGCCTCGTACAGTGGCCGGATGATAAAGGCGGCTCGGGGAATGAAGCGGTGGTAGAATGTCACCATCCCGATGAACTCCTTGAGCGCACGAGCTGTTTGGGGGCGTGGAAAGGCCGCCACCGCTTCCACCTTTGAGGGCAGGGGGACTGCCCCGTCCCCAGTGATGCGGTGCCCGAGGAAATCAATGGCTGTCAGCCCGAACCGGCACTTCGCCGGGTTGACGATCAGCCCATGCTGGCTGAGGCGTGTGAAGAGGGCATGAAGATGGGACAGGTGTTCTTCCTCGGAGGCGCTGGCGATGAGTATGTCGTCCAAATAGACGAAGATGAAAGGAAGGCCACGGAGCACTGAATCCATCAGCCGCTGAAAGGACTGGGCCGCGTTTTTGAGTCCAAATGGCATTCGTAGGAATTCAAATAGGCCGAATGGGGTAGTCACCGCTGTCTTGGGGATGTCTGAGGGGTGCACGGGAACTTGATGATAACCACGGACCAGGTCGACTTTTGAGAAGACGCATTTGCCAGACAGGTTTGCAGAAAAGTCCTGGATATGCGGGACAGGATAGCGGTCGGGCGTGGTGGCGTCATTTAGTCGGCGGTAGTCCCCGCATGGGCGCCAACCTCCATCAGGCTTAGCGACGATGTGGAGTGGGGACGCCCACGGGCTGTCAGAGCGGCGGATGATCCCCATGCGTTCCAGGTGCTCGAACTCAGACTTGGCAATGGCGAGTTTGGCGGGGTCGAGACGCCTGGCTCTGGCGTAGACCGGGGGCCCCTTCGTAGCAATGTGATGCTCCACCCCATGCTTAGCGGTGGGTGCAGAGAAGGTAGGCTGGGTGAGGTCAGGGAACTCAGCGAGGAGGCGGTTGAACTTGTCTGCCTCTGAGAGAGAGTTGGCTAGACCTGCATAGGCCGCTTCCCTCCGCGTACATGCGAAGGAGGAGAAGGTTAAGGCATCGACCAGACGGCTGTTCTGAATGTCCACTAGCAAACCGTAAGCGCATAAAAAATCAGCTCCGAGGAGGGGAAGCGTTACATTGGCCATGACGAACTCCCACGTGAAACGTTGTCCACCAAAACACAGTTCTACAGACCGCACGCCATAGGTGTGGATAGGGCTGCCGTCAGCCGTCGCCAACTGGGGGCCCCGCTCCCCGCCCATGATGTCGACGTCAGTAGCAGGGGGCACGCTTCTCTGTGCGCCCGTGTCACAAAGAAATCGCCGACCGGAGATGGTGTCGAGGATGAAGAGTAGCCTGCTCGTATCGCCAACACTCATGGCCACTACTGAGTGTTGGCCCTCTCGTTTCCCGTCGGCCTGTAGTTGCAGGGGGAACGGCACCGTTTAGCTTTCGCACCAAATCGAGCGTGGTACATACAGAGTCCAGAGGGCTTGTAGCGGTCTGATGCTGTGGCGCCACCGTCGGGCCACGCCCGCGATGTCGGCGGGGGGCCAGTGAAGGTAGGAGCCAGCACCCCGGCATGGGAGGAACGTTGTGTAGCGACGAAGAATCGGTCAGCCTCCTTTGCCAGCTCACGGGGATCAGTGATGGTGGAGTTAGCGAGCGCAGTCTGGACGTGGGGCGGCATGTTGCGCAGAAACAGCTCCATAAACAGGAAACATGGCTTTTCTTGACCCAGTAGGTTTAACATCCTGCTCATTAGCTCCGATGGTTTGCCATCTCCCAAGCCCTGAATTGCGAAGAGGCGACGTGCTCTCTCCGTTGTTGACAGTTCAAAAGTTTCAAGGAGGAGATTTTTAAGTGCGGCGTATTTACCATCGGCCGGTGGGTTGGTTATGAAACCGCTTATCCTGGAAGCCGTAGCGCCCCCCAGCGCTGCCACTACGTAGTAGTACCTGGTCTCGTCTGCTGTTATGTCTCTGAGCGCGAACTGTGCCTCAGCCTGCGCGAACCATGTAGCCGCGGAAGACTCCCAAAACTCCGGCAGTTTAATTGCAACGGCGTTCGTAGCCATAATGTGTGTGGTTTCAGAAAACTTATCCGAAAACCGACGTCGGGGTCACCAGTGTAGAGCCGAAGGAACGGAGAAGACCGTAGGTTCACACTTTAGCCGTGTAGGCAACTTTCTTTAATCCACGGTAAATCAGAGAGACAACCAAACCACAGCTCGACTGAGCGGAGGTGGCAAGAATAATCAGAAAACTGGCTGGACAACCATAACTTAACCCTGCGTTAACCTGCCAGGGCAACCATGACTTAACCCTTAGTTCCTGGGTTGAATTCTGTCCCCAATACGTGTCCACCACAATAGGATCTTTTTTTAAAGATATTTTATTTTCACGGACCCCTTGCAATTACACCACGGACCACTAGGGGTCCGCGGACCCCCGGTTGAGAAACACTGTTTTAGACCGTTATCCTGAACCGGAAGGTGACCCATATCCATTCGTCTGACCTGTAACGTTGCCTTGTCAGATTTCTCATTAGATGCTAGCTGCTCTGCTAATCTTGTGTTTTCCCCCGTGTTAAAAGTAACTTCAAGAAATGGGAACGCTTCTTGTTGGCGACACCGTTTAATTTACATAATGTAGGACAAAAAGGACCAGACGAATATATATATACTGTATTGAACATCACATTTAATAATTTAACACGACAACCGTGGAAGCAGTCGGCAGAAGGTCGCCAGAACATGGCAACTGGTTAAACCCAAACACCTGCAAGAAAGAAGTCGAGTTGTTGTTGTTGTTGTTGATCTTCTTCTTGTTCATCTTGTTGTTATTGTTGTTCTTCTTCTTCTGCGTCTGCTTCTTCTTCTTCTGTTCTGCTTCTTCTTCATGTATTTAATGGCGGGTGGCAACTCGCGTTTAAAGTGCATTACCGTCACCTACTGTGCTGGAGTGTGGGCCAGAGTATTAAATGATGAAAGGCAAGAGAGATGAAAAAAACGAATAACAATAAATAATAATAGCACTAGATCCTCTTCATTGTGCCAATTTATTTTTAATAACACAAACAATGGTTTATATTTCTCCCCCTCAATACTGAATACATTTTTTAAGATTAAATACTCCCACCCCAAATGTCTTGAGTTCCTTCTTCAGCTTTTCTCTCTGTGTTGAGTATTTCTGGCAGTGACAAATAAACATGCTCAACAGTTTCTTCTGATCCACATTCACAAAGTCCTGATGGATGCTTCCCTAATAGGTGCATTGTTCCATTTAATCCTGTGTGCCCTAATCTCAATCTCGAAATGACTGCTTGTCCCCCAGACTTTTTCCCTACTGAGCCCTCCCTCCCACTTTTGGTTTTATTTTATACAAATGACGGCCCTTGTTTCTCGCCCCATAACTTTTGCCAAAGAAGTCGAGTTGTCACTGCAGTCAAACTTTATCTCCAGCTCATAATATGATGGGGTTTTGTCCAATCAGATTGCGGTTTATTTGTAAACAGCGTCTCTGGGCCAATCGAGGATTCTGCTATTTCAGCTACCCCCCAGGTTGGGCCCATCTATATTAGTTAACCCTTTACTCATTGTATTTGAGACCTTTTTGACGAGGATTGGTCATTGTTATTGGGTGAAAAAAACTATATATCTCCCGTGATAAACTGACTACTCGACTACTTTTTGGGAGTAGTTGACGACTACTAAAATGCAGCAGTTGTTAATGTCTGGACACACACACACATACACACACACACACACACACACAGATAGCCCTTGGCTGTTGATTATCAGTTATATGTGATGGCAAAGTAATTTGGGGACCTGGACTCAAGATGCCGTGGAGATGAGTGGCAGCTAATTAGTGAGACATCTCTAATGAAATACAATCCAAAGGTGGCAAACCGTGGATTTAACCTCGGCCTTTATGAGCTAGTAATTGACGTCCGTCTGGCATTTTAACAAGTGAAGTTCAAAGGTAATGGCTTGCTGCCGGTACATAGACAGAGGGGGCTAATGAGAGAAAAGCAGCTGCTCAGACTGTTAACTCGGAGTAACCCTCCACCTGCCAGACTCGGCTAAGTATTTTGCTATGCTGGAAAATGGAGAAACTATAGAAATGTAAAAATGTAATTGTTAATCGTGTGTAAAGTGATGGATGTATTATGCATGCACACATACACACAGGCATAAGCATACTCAGTTGTTTCATTAAAGACGCTGATGCTCTTACTCTTTGTGTCTTGTTTTTTCTCTGAGTCGCTTACCTGTTTTCATTCCCCCGTGTCAGTTACCGGGATCACAATGGCAAGGCAACATCGTCTTGTTCATGTAAATGTACAATATGGTTGTTCGTGGGAGTCGTGTATGCAAACCTTCAAAAGACATACGTAAGGCTGCAGAGAAGCATGTGAAAATAACAGGATGTCACTCTCCTGAAAGCCGTTAATGACCTAAGTAGCCAAAACCAGAGAGGAAAGACAACAATATAGTTTCTGTCTGAGGGGGGACTAGCTCTGAGGTGATGAAATGAGGAATTCATGTGTGCAATATTGAGACCAATTCTAAAAATAAATAAATAAATAAATAGATAAAATACAGTTGAGCCAATGAATGGGTTACATTTGAATTGCATTTGTTGTATTGAAAATGAGAAGATATTCAAAAAATATCTGTTTTAGTCTAGTTCTAAATCTATATTTTGTGTTTGAAAATGCCTCTCACATAACTCCTCAGACAAAATGTAAACCCGGCATTTTTACCCCCGTCTAATTTCCCTTCCCATTTGCCTGTGCAGGATCCGCGGCCCATACCGAAGCACAGCAAGTTAGCTAAGCACTTCTAGCAAACGCATATGGAGGGCAAGCAGAAAACGCTTCGTGGCGGGGGGCCTAGCGCTGCTGATTGCTATCATCATGAGAGAAAAGACTTGTGTAAAGAGCACTTGTTTACTCTGCCACGAAAGAGCGCCGACAGAAATATATTTTTTCTATTTAAGGATTGTTTAAACCTCTATTTGCATGCTTTAGTAGTTGTTAAGGTATGCGTTAGGTGCGGCTACCCATGGGATTTGTAATAAGGATTAAAACTTATTTGCCTGAGTGCTAATTGATCTTTTTTTTTTTTTACTGAGTGTGCAGTTACCCCCTCCCACTTACTTTGGTTGCTGGAATAGCAATTACCTGTGCTACAGCATATATAACGGGGGGTTCTCGAAAATCATGAGCCTGGCTGGGAAAAGGCAGAGCATTTGAGCACCTGTATCCTTGTAAGATTTTGTCAATCACTTTCAGCGTTGTACAATTAAGGCTTCTCAACCCCCCCCCCCCACCACCCCCACCCCCCATCCCACTAGAGAGACAGTTTTACCCATGTGACCTACATGATTGACCGACAGGCCCTTGGGAATTGACGGAAGAGTAATTGGGATGTTTTGATTTGGTTTTCTTGAGGTCATGGCTGCTGCCAGACCCGCTTTGACCCGCTTTGCTGTGTGCACACCCACAGTTAAAAGTTAATTACCTGCTCAATAAGGCTTTGTGTCCTTTCACTGACATCGCAGTATATAAATTCATTATTGTTATCACCACTGCGTTCCACGGCGAGCAGGGGGTTTATCCTTACTGAGCTGATCATGGCGAGATTGAACGTACGTGCTTATGGAACACACGCACACACACGCACGCACACACACACACACACACACACACACACACTCTAGAGGGAGTGTCACAAGAGAGCTCATCGTAGGAAAGTAAGAGTAAAGACGGTTAATGAATGGGGAGGGGAGGATGCTCAACAGATACAAGAATAGAAGTAATGAAGTCACAGAGGGTTTAGGACTGTTTATATGGACAATGGCTAAGCTCAGCCCTCTGGCCCAATGGGAGGTCTTGCACACCCTCAGGACTCTAGCCAGAGACTGCACTTCATGTTCATGCACTAATTGGGAGGATGTATTGTCACAAAGGTTTTCCGGAGTGGAAAACAGAAGCATCATGTCTGAGGCACTTCTCACCATGGTATACACCCGTGGAAGTAAACACCAAGGAGTGTTATTGTGCACATAACCATCCATTACTTCGCCGGCTAAAGAACTGTTGTAATGAATGCAATGTAGCTGTGGCCATTTGTTTTATCAAATTTACGACGCAAGTTGTTGAGAGGCTGGTAAAATTAAAAACCCAGGATAAGACGATGCCTCCTGCAGCCGTATGTGAAATAGATTTTCATACGAGAGTACTGACACAGAATATTATGGTTTAATATTTTCCCCCCCTGAGGATGCATTTTTAGGGTGTCGAGCAACAGATTTGTCTTCATGCAGAAGTGTTTCTTTAAACCGTCGCCTGGCCTCAAAATAGGTCAGCTTTCACCCTCTGCAGGATAGGAACACCAAAAGGTTTTTAACAGCCTAATTCCTACGATGGAACTTAATTGACTGAGATTTGCTAAGGACCCCCTAGTATTATCCAGCCATTATCCAAACCGCTTACCCGACTCTCAGGGTCTCGGGGATGCTGGAGCCTATCCCAGCAGTCATTGGGCGGCAGGCGTGGAGACACCTTCGACAGGCCGCCAGTCCATCACAGGGTTGACACACACATTCACACCTAGGGACAATTTAGTACGGCCGATTCACCTGACCTACATGTCTTTGGACTGTGGGAGGAAACCGGAGCACCCGGAGAAAACCCACGCAGACACAGAGACAACATGCAAATGCTGCACAGAGGATAACCTGGAATGACCCCAAGGGTTGGACTACCCTGGGGCTCGAACCCAGGACCTTATTGCTGTGAGGCCACCGCGCTAACCACTGCACCCCCCAGTATTATGAATATGTAAATCCTGTTTTAACGACACCAGCATGTTTAACTAATTTATTTTGCCAGATATCCTGTTGCAGCTCAGGACACTGAAATAATGTGTGCCTCCCATGAATGTATGCGTTACCCCCCCCCCAAATGAAATGTGTTAATGTCTCTTCTGCATGGACATGAGTTACTGTATGTGTGTGTGTAAGTGCTTAGCTTGCACCTCCTTTAAGATTCAGCTACAAGGCTCAATTTAAATGGCTGAAAATAGGGAGGTGCTGACATAAATCACAATAACAGACTTAATAGTTACCTTGTCGTACTGTCTTCTTCATTATCTAGCGACGCAGCATCTGAGTGTTTTCATCTCCTCTGAGAGTGATTCTGCTTCTTTCTTGCAGCCTTCCATAGGTGTTGTACAGCCATTTGTGCCACTGCTTAGCATACTCTCCCATATGCCACCGTGTGTTTCAGCTCCTGGGGAGAGCTGAATTATTGGCCATGCTTGAGTTTTGCTGGGCTCTCCGCAAAGCCTTGAGCTCCAGTGTCAACAATCTATCTTTCCGTTACTTTCTAATACACGCTGTTATCGATTTGGCGCCTCACCTGCCTCAAATCCGTTATGAAGGGCCCTGGTAATCAGTCATCTGAGGGGGGTATTGCATGATAACCCCCTCCCTCCCTCTCTCTCTCTTTCTCTCTCTGTCACTCCTATATTTGTCTCTGTCAGTTTCACTCTCTCTCTGTCTCGCCATCTGTGCGTCTGTCTGTCTCTCTCTGAGTTTATATCCCCTGACTTTAATGGTGCAGACTGTTGATGCAGTGAGAGGTAGGGGATGGAAATGAAGAAGAATAATGACATCCTAACAGTTTCACCCAGAGGTTTTCAGTTCTGTCTTTTTTGGAGAGGACCCAGCATGGAGACCCCTTGTTTTGCTGCTTGCCACAGTGGCCATCCCCCATCCCCCCAACACAGAAATGCTTGGTTGGATGTTCCCCGTTTTCTACATCATACACTGATGCTAATCTCTTTCCCTCATTATGTTCATGGAAGGAAGAGGACAGGGCCCTTGGCTTTGGTTTGTCAGCACTTTGTTAATCTTTGTGTTAGTCAAGGGAATTGTGCGTTTTTGTTGTTGTTTTGATTTCACCCATTCACCTAAAAAGAAAAAAAATTCTGTATTCCCTTATGAGTAATATGTTTCATTTTTCTACCAGTCTTTTTTTTGTTTTCTTTTAGTAGTACCTATGTTGTATTCACTACAGCGTAGAAGCTGGAGCTATCCAACTAGCTAAACTCTTTCTTCCAAAGTGATGACTTGAGTCGTAGTAAGCTTTACTCACTGTTTACTGTGACTCTTTGCACCATCTTACACAGAGTGAAAACTTGAACAAAAACAATATGAACAACAATTACTATTTTGGTGGTTAACTGCATTTTTAAAATTTAAATATACATGTAAATAAACCCTTTTAATTGCAAAAAAATCAAATGCTTTTTCATGTAAATAACTTTTTTAACATTAACATATCAGCACAACAATGAAATTATTTACTTACGACATTGCCTCTGTGGCGTTTATAGTGTAGGTTGTCTAGTTGTCAGCCGACTTCTTCAACATGACTGACAGGAAGGGATGACTAACACATGAAACAAAAGTCTTGTCAAAGTAAAAGTTCACCCTTCTTTACGCCTTAAACACACTCCCTGCCTGGCCTCTGTGAGGTCACCACTCGGCCTGTGAACTAAGAAGATTTCTGAACACCAGTCTTTAGTCAGAAGTAAGATGACTTTTGAGATTCTTCTGAGGAACTTCTTTGAATGTCCTTGATCCGAGGTCTTTAATTCCACTTTTCTCACTCCCCCATCTTCTCCAGAGAAGGTCTTTGTGATTATGGCTATTTGCCAGTTGTTGCGGGCAGCTTGATCGTCTTTGAGAAGGACAATGTCTCCTTCTTGAAGGTTTTGGTGGGACTTGGTCCATTTCTTCTGGCCTTGCAAGGTGGACAAGTACTCTCGACTCCAACGGGTCCAGAATTAGTTGGCCAGAGCCTGGACTTGTCTCCACTGTTTGGTGAGGAGGTCTTTGTCTGTAAAGTCTCCTGTTTAGGTTTAGGCTTTGTTGGAGTGATGCAAAGCGTTTGACGACTTGTTCTCGGTTGTTAGGCAAGCGTTGTCTTGGCTGTCTGAATAGCCGCAGGCTACCCAACTATGTGACTCATTCCTGTAGACTTCTTCATCCATCAGTTTCAAGAAGATTTCATCTTCAACTGAAGATGCCAGCTTGTTGGCATGTTCGGTGTGATTGAATATGGTTTGTCCCAACATCTTTTCTGTGGCCTCACTGGACTCTGAGATCCTGTCTTGCAACTCCCTGCCATGATGACTCTTTTATTTGATA
Organism: Lampris incognitus; assembly: GCF_029633865.1. Lineage (NCBI taxonomy): Eukaryota > Metazoa > Chordata > Actinopteri > Lampriformes > Lampridae > Lampris > Lampris incognitus. The sequence continues at coordinate 39,602,000 of NC_079221.1, forward strand.
TGTAAAAGGCTTGTGCATGGTTGGAGGAGAGAGGGACAGCCATAGTCCAGCACAGTTGCCTTAAAGGTGTTAACTATTGGCTTGTGTGTGTCCCCCAAAACAAAATTCTCCAACTAACACCCAGCCTAGGTCTACGTGTTAGGCGAAGGGGGTGTTGTGAGGGCCGTTGACTTATTCCCGTACCTTGTGTACTCTAATTAGGTCTCTGCCGGGCAGCAGGGGAATCTCAGCAGCAGGGTCAAGCTCTGGGATGTGCTCTGCTACCTTGACAAGATGTGGGTGATGTCGAGCTGCATTTGGCGTTGGGATTTCGAACCGATTGTTGAGTATGTCGTTGCACTCAATGAGTGGAGGGAGAGGGATTTTGACCTTTCCATTGAGTGACTCAACCACATAGTCTTCAGCCCATCGGCCAGATGTTTCCACACATTTTCGGAGAGTATGGATATGGTTCACACTTGACCTTAAACAGCTTGAAAAAATTGGACCTTGCCAGCGACTGGTTACTTTGGTCATTCAAGATGACATAGGCCTTGATAGCTTTGTGTGGTTGACTGTTGCGATATACTATCACAAGGCAAATCTTAGCTCATGACCGGCTGACTTCTCCTGTTCCACAAACTTCAGGCCAGTTTGAGTCGACAACAGCTGTGACGTTGTTGCTTTAATCTCTCCCCGCCATTGTGTGGTGTAGTTGAGGGTGCTTTGATTTGAGGTGCAGGGCCCGAATGCATAGCAGAGTCATGGTAGGTGCTACCACACCACACCCTGTACACTTAACTGCAGTAGCACAGTTCTTTGCTAAGTGAGTGGTTCAGCCACAACAGTTAAAGCAGATCCCTCTTTCTTTGAGAAAGGTCTTTCTGTCCTTGAGATTTTGGCTCCGAAGGCTTTACATAGCTTGGGGGGGGGGGGCTTGCCATGTATTGGGCAGTTTTTGTTTGGGTCGTTGACACTTTTCACATGACTGTTTGTGCTCGAGCCTGTTGAGGAAACATTTGTCTTGTGAACTGAAATGGGGTTCCTTGTGCCTTTATAGACAGGGTTTTCAGGTAAGCCACTAGCACTTGGAAGAGTGAAACTGGGGCCATTTCTCTTCTGTGCCTCATTGCATATGAACCTGGTGAAGAATTCAAATGGTGGACATTTTTCTCCATTTTCTTCTTTGTGCTTCAAAACAGCAGAAATCTATTTTTCTTGAAGTGCGTAAGGTAGTTTCGCAACTATGGGTTCAGTCCTGTGTGCAGTATCCAGGTAGGACAGGGCTTGGAGGTATCCATCCTCCTTAGCACACTGTCGTTCAGTTAGCAAGTCTGCTCGTTCCCAGAGCTTCATATGGTCTTTCCTTGAAACTCTTGGGAAACTGTCAAGCTGAAAAGAGCCCTTTCGGTTATTTCAGGTGCCACATAACATTCCCGGAGACGTTCCCAGGCCTTTTTGAGTGCTATGACTGGATTTGTGATATGCACTGACTGCAGACATTTGACGTGGTCGCTGGATTCTCTACCGAGCCATTTAGTCAAGTCTAATCCCTCAGTAGCTGTGAGGCCTAACCATTAAGTGGTGTTAATGTATGATGACTCCCACGTATGATAGTTTTCAGGCTTATCATCGAATTGATATAAACTTAAACTCACCAGGTCATGCCGAGCTAAGTACTGTGCTAGGTGTTCAATTTTGGGTGCACCATGGTTAGTTGTTGGCATATGGAAGGGCTGTGCAGACTCGTTCAAGTCAGTGTGACACATTTTTGAATTTCTCAAATGGTCACTTTCTCCACATGGAGCCTGATTTTCCATTTTGTTTGCTGATGGCACATACACATCATCAAAACCATCTTTGGCTAACGTAGGGTGGCAAGTGTTATTAGCATGTAATGGCTCATTTGGAAAAACAGAGGGCCGCCATCGTGAATGGAAAGGATTGTTAGTGCTTAACTGAAAGGTTTCATTTGCAGGGGGCTGGCATGTTGAAGGGCTAGCATTAATGGCTGCTTCCACTGAGGAGTCAGGAGGTGGATGGCTTTTCTGTGAGTGTTGGTCAAAATGAGACTGGACGTATTCAACTGTCCATTCCAGTTTGTCTTCCTCTGATGGGCCTGTTTCATCCAATAAAACACAATTCTCCGTTGCCTCTGCTACTTCCCACACCGCCACTGTGGTTTCGGCAGTCACTGCCTCTCAACAGACTGCAAGCGCTTCTAGCTTTGCATCCCTTTTTGCCTTTTCCCGCTGTGATTCTAAGTCTTTAGCTGCTTTCCCTTTCTGGTATTGAGCTTCCCTGTCTGCCTTTCCTTCTGGTACTGAGCTTCTCAGTCAGCCTTTTCTTTCTGTATTTTAGCCTCCTTAGCAGCTCTCTCTCTCTCTCTCTCTCTCTCTCTCTCTCTCTCTCTCTCTCTATATATATATATATATATATATACACTACCGTTCAAAAGTTTGGGATCACCCAAACAATTTTGTGTTTTCCATGAAAAGTCACACTTATTCACCACCATATGTTGTGAAATGAATAGAAAATAGAGTCAAGACATTGACAAGGTTAGAAATAATGATTTGTATTTGAAATAAGATTTTTTTTACATCAAACTTTGCTTTCGTCAAAGAATCCTCCATTTGCAGCAATTACAGCATTGCAGACCTTTGGCATTCTAGCTGTTAATTTGTTGAGGTAATCTGGAGAAATTGCACCCCACGCTTCCAGAAGCAGCTCCCACAAGTTGGATTGGTTGGATGGGCACTTCTTGCGTACCATACGGTCAAGCTGCTCCCACAACAGCTCAATGGGGTTCAGATCTGGTGACTGCGCTGGCCACTCCATTACCGATAGAATACCAGCTGCCTGCTTCTGCTCTAAATAGTTCTTGCACAATTTGGAGGTGTGTTTAGGGTCATTGTCCTGTTGTAGGATGAAATTGGCTCCAATCAAGCGCTGTCCACTGGGTATGGCATGGCGTTGCAAAATGGAGTGATAGCCTTCCTTATTCAGAATCCCTTTTACCCTGTACAAATCTCCCACCTTACCAGCACCAAAGCAACCCCAGACCATCACATTACCTCCACCATGCTTAACAGATGGCGTCAGGCATTCTTCCAGCATCTTTTCATTTGTTCTGCGTCTCACAAACGTTCTTCTTTGTGATCCAAACACCTCAAACTTGGATTCATCCGTCCACAACACTTTTTTCCAGTCTTCCTCTGTCCAATGTCTGTGTTCTTTTGCCCATCTTAATCTTTTTCTTTTATTGGTCAGTCTCAGATATGGCTTTTTCTTTGCCACTCTGCCCTGAAGCCCAGAATCCCGCAGCCGCCTCTTCACTGTAGATGTTGACACTGGTGTTTTGCGGGTACTATTTAATGAAGATGCCAGTTGGGGACCTGTGAGGCGTCTGTTTCTCAAACTAGAGACTCTAATGTACTTATCTTCTTGCTCAGTTGTGCAACGCGCCCTCCCACTTCTTTTTCTACTCTGGTTAGAGCCTGTTTGTGCTGTCCTCTGAAGGGAGTAGTACACACCGGTGTAGGAAATCTTCAATTTCTTAGCAATTTCTCGCATGGAATAGCCTTCATTTATAAGAACAAGAATAGACTGTCGAGTTTCAGATGAAAGTTCTCTTTTTCTGGCCATTTTGAGCGTTTAATTGACCCCACAAATGTGATGCTCCAGAAACTCAATCTGCTCAAAGGAAGGTCAGTTTTGTAGCTTCTGTAACGAGCTAAACTGTTTTCAGATGTGTGAACATGATTGCACAAGGGTTTTCTAATCATCAATTAGCCTTCTGAGCCAATGAGCAAACACATTGTACCATTAGAACACTGGAGTGATAGTTGCTTGAAATGGGCCTCTATACACCTATGTAGATATTGCACCAAAAACCAGACATTTGCAGCTAGAATAGTCATTTACCACATTAGCAATGTATAGAGTGTATTTCTTTAAAGTTAAGACTAGTTTAAAGTTATCTTCATTGAAAAGTACAGTGCTTTTCCTTCAAAAATATGGACATTTCAATTTGATCCCAAACTTTTGAACGGTAGTGTACGTATATATATATATATTTTATCTTTAGCTTCTTGGTCTGCATATGCGGCACATACTTTGGCTGTCCCCACTTTAGCGCGAGCACGTATTAATGAGCTAGTTGATGAAGTAGATGACCATGAACTTCTTCTACTTGCCACTGAAATCTTATCACTTAGTTTTGATTCCATGTTACCACGATGTACAACATCAACTTTCCTTTTTATTTTCACTATGTTGTCTTCACTACAGCGTAGAAGCTGCAGCTATCCAACCAGCTAAACTCTTTCTTGCAAAATGATAACTTGAGTCATACTAAGCCTTACTTGCTGTTTACTGTGGCTCTTTACACCATCTTTCACAGAGTGAAAACAAACAAAAATGTAAACAATCACCATTTTGTTGGTATCATCCCCTTTTAATTATAAACAAATCAAATGCTTTTTCATGTAAATACATTTTTTAACATTAATTTATAAGTACAATAATGAAATTATTTACTTACGACATTGCATCTGTGCATGGCCGCCGCCGTCAGTATTGCCAATATTGCCATGGCAATACTACTTCTCAACCAAGTATTGCCTGGCAGTACTACCTTTTCACAGACCATATGCTGTTTATTTCATTTAGAAGACTTGAGTTGATGAATACCTAATTTTATATAGTGAAGAATCTGATTACATCTGCTACGATATATGAAAACATTCGACTTTATCAATGAGCTAGATACGACACGTCAGTTGGAACGTTCCTCCACCAGACCGCCTTGACCAGAAACAGCGGGAAAGAGGTGTCCACCGATCAAGTCATCGAGCTTGAGTCTTCCAATCACATGTGAGATGTGTACATAAAAACAAGCATATTTGGCATCATTATTAGTATTGTACAACAGTTGGTCGTATTTCTGACTGAAACATTGTCGCATGCCTTCCTCAATTTCTAACGTTAAGTGGTCAACTTCAGCCGCTAACATTAGCTAGCTAGCGTAGCTACATCGAGGTACTGGGACAGATGAGCAGCAAACGTAGTTCACCAGCTAGCTAGCTTGCTAATGTTAGTTGGCTTATTCACTAATTGTGATCAATTGAATTTTCAGAGTCGCAATGTAATGTTAGATGCATCTTGAGCCAAAATACATTAACTTTAGCTAGTTCTTATTAGCTCCGTAGCTACTAGCTAGCTTACTATCCAGCTAAATTTAAATTATTGAAGTGAATGGATAACTAGCTAGCTAACTTAGCTAATGTTAGCTACATAAGCTAATGACACCGTCCACACAACTGTTGTGTATTTGGATGGACAATGCATGAATTCAAGCAGCATTAAGTTTAGTTTAATTATTTATCTTTTTTTTATTCAGATGAAGTTGGCAATGGCTTGTATTTTTTTTCCCCACGCAGGCAGTGAGGGCAGAAAAAGAACAGGTTGCACACGTGCACTGCGTGGGGCAGCATGAAAAAGCATCCTTGCTCTCCCTCAACTTTCTTGCTCTAACTGAGACCTGGATCATGCCAGAAAACACTACCACGCCCGTAGCTCTGTCTGATGTGTACTCTTTTTCTCACATTCCCAGAGCTGGGAGGCGAGGTGGTGGTACTGGCCTGCTAATCTCCCCGAAATGGAAATACTCTCTTGTTTCCATTCCACAATTTTCTCCACCCTCTTTTGAATGTAATGCTGTTACTGTCTCTTATCCAGTCAAACTCACCATTGTGGTTGTGTATCACCCACCAGGCCCCCTTGGTGAGTTTCTAGAGGAGCTTGACACACTTGTCTCGCACTTCCGTATTGATGACTCTGCACTTATCCTTCTCGGTGACTTCAACATCCAAACCGACAAGCTAGATCCTCTTCTCTTTCCTCTCCTCCTTTGACCTTCACCTCTCACTCTCTCCTCCTACACACAAGGCCGGCAACCAGCTGGACCTTATCTTTACTAGACACTGTAATATTTCCAATCTCTCTGTTACTCCCCTCCAGCTCTCTGACCACTATTTCATGTCCTACACTCTCTCCCTCTCTTCACCCCCCTCAGCCCCTCCCCCTACCCACATGGTTTCCAACTGTAGACACCTCCGCTCTCTCTCCACCACTGATCTTTCTTCCTCTGCTACCTCTATCCTCCTTACACCTGAATCTTTCTCTCTCCTACCCCCTGGCACTGCTACTGATCCTCTTCTCTGGACAATCTCTGTCACCTCCAGGCCTGCACGCCCAACTCCACCTGCCCCTTGGCTGTCCGACTCAGTACGTACTGACAGATGGAGCCTAAGAGTGGCAGAGTGCAAATGGAGAAAAGGCAAACTCTCAGAGGACCTTCTCAACATCCAATCTCTTCTTTCCACTTTCTCCTCCTCCCTTTCTGCTGCTAAGGCTGCCTTCTATCACTCTAAAATCCTATCCTCTGCCTCTAATCCTAAGAAACTCTTTGAAACCTTCTCTACACTTCTTCAACCCCCACCTCCTCCTCCTACTTCCTCCCTTCTCCCTGATGACTTTGCTGACTTCTTTGACAAGAAGGTAAACGACATCAGATCCTCCTTTTCTCACCACCCGGCTAGTGCTGCTTGCACTATCCCACCCTCTGCACCCTCCCTCACCTCTCCACGTCCCACTCCATCCCACCTCACTCCCCTCTCTCCAGACGAGGTCCTCAACCTCATCACATCCAGTCGCCCCACCACATGCTCCCTTGACCCGGTTCCCTCCCCTCTTCTTCAGTCTGTAGCACCTGAACTCCTTCCCTTTCTCACCCACCTCATCAACACCTCCCTCCAGGCAGGATGCTTTCCATCTGCCTTCAACACTGCTAGAGCCACCCCCCTTCTCAAAAAACGATCACTTAACCCCTCTGACGTCAAAAACTACAGACCAGTTTCCCTTCTACCCTTTCTATCCAAAACTTTCGAACGTGCTGTCTTTAACCAACTGTCTTTGTACCTACACCAGAACAACCTGCTGGACCCCAACCAGTCTGGGTTCAGAGTGGGTCACTCGACAGAGATGGCCCTCCTTGCAGTGACAGAATTGCTCCACTCTGCGAGAGCAAACTCTCTCTCCTCTGTCCTGATAATCCTGGACCTGTCAGCTGCATTCGACACAGTGAACCACCAGATCCTCTTCTCTACCCTCGAGGGACTGGGTGTCACAGGCTCTGCACTCTCAATGTTTGCATCCTCCCTGATGGGTCGCTCCTATCAGGTGACATGGAAGGTATCTGTGTCGGAGCCTTGCAGATTGACTACAGGCATTCCACAGGGTTTGGTTCTGGGTCCTCTCCTTTTCTCCCTGTACATGACATCCCTGGGTTCTGTTATTTGCTCGCATGACTTCTCTTACCATTGTTATGCTGATGACACCCAGCTGATCTTGTCCTTTCCTCCCTCTGACACACAAGTAGAGACACACATTGCTGCCTGCTTGACTGACATCTCGGAGTGGATGGTGACACACCACCTGAAGCTCAATCTGGTCAAAACAGAGCTGATGTTCCTCCCAGGGAAAGGTTGCCCGCACCGAGACCTGGCCATCACCATTGACAACACCGTGGTGACGCCAACTCGGACTGCAAGGAATCTGGGTGTGATCCTGGACGACCAACTGTCATTTGCTGCAAACGTTGCATCAGTTGCTCGCTCCTGCAGATGTCTCCTCTATAACATCAGGAGGATTCGCCCATTCCTCACCGACGAGACAGCACAGGTGCTCATCCAGGCTCTGATCATCTCCCAGCTGGACTACGGCAACTCCCTCCTTGCTGGCGCCCTGGCGTTGGCCATCAGACCTCTGGAGCTGGTTCAGAAAGCTGCAGCTCGTCTTGTGTTCAACCACCTTAAATTCCCCCACACAACTCCCCTTCTCATGTCCCTACACTGGCTCCCAGTAGCTGCTCGCATCCAGTTTAAGACTCTGGTGCTAGCCTACAGGGCAGTGAAAGGAACAGCTCCTTCCTATCTCCAGGCCATGGTCAAGCCCTACACCCCCGCCCGACCATTTTGCTCTGCTGCCTCGGGACACCTGGTTGCGCCGTCGCTCAAAGGCCCCTGCTGCCGATCGACCCGGTCATGGCTCTTTCCTGTCCTGGCCCCACAGTGGTGGAATGAACTCCCCACTGATGTCAGGACAGCGGAGTCGCTGCCCATCTTTCGGCGCAGGTGAAAACTCACCTCTTCAAGAACTACTACCTTGTTACTTGTTCTTAGCACTTATTGTATTCACTCATTTAAAAAAAAAAAATCTTTCTTGCGCTTTTACTTTAGCACTGGTTTTGCTCTTAGATGCTTGTTTAGATGCACTTATGACCTCTGATGACTAGTAGTTCTCCTGATTTCATACGTTGAATGCAATTATTGTAAGTTGCTTTGGATAAAAGCGTCGGCTAAATGACTGTAATATAATGTAATATAATGAAGAAGCATGCAGGTGAGCCATCTTAAAAAGACATTATGGTCTTTCTTTAAAAGGTTAGTTAAAGGAGATTTTAGCCATGAGCTTTGAAAAGAATGTGTTCCAACAATTTATAAAGTTCTATGGTTTCTGGCTATAATAACATAGCAGTAAGTGCTGACAAAACAATGGTAATGAAATAAAGTATAGGAGTAAATGGTGTAACGTTATGGTATGCAAACAGACAGAAGGTGGAGCACACAACGGGGAGCCTAGCCCAGGTTATGGCAGAAGCCGGTACCAACAGGTTAGTAGCCAGATCAGTAGCTAGTACTGTAAGTCAAGGTAATGTCATGAAGCACTCAGGTTAATTAAGAGTAGCCTTCAGCAAAATATAGCATAGCAGTAAGGGCCATTATGCCCAAGGTATCAGTAAGTTGTGTTTTTGCAAACAGGCAGGAGGAGCATGAAGGCATAGCAGGGAGCCCAGTCCAAGTCATTGGAGAGGGTTCAAGCAAGTTAGTAGTCATGTTAGTGGTATCAAGTTCATGTCATGAAGCACCCAATTAATAAAGGGTAGCCTTCAGCAAAATATAACACAGCAGTGGGTGCCAAGGAAGCCCAAGAAATGAGTATATGCATACGAGTAAGTGGTGTTTTGCAAACAGGCAGGACAAGCATGGAGGCATAGCAGGGAGCCCAGTCGTAGTCATCAGAGAGAGTTCAAGTTGGTTAGTAGCCATGTTAGTGACACTTTATATCAAGTTCATGTCATGAAGCGTCCAAGTTAATCAAGGGTAGCCTTCAGCAAAATATAACACAGCAGTGGGTGCAATTAAGCCCAAGGTATGAGTATATGCATACGTGTAAGTGGTGTTTTTGCAAACAGGCAGGATAAGCATGGAGGTATAGCAGGGAGCTATTTGATGTGTTGTATCTCAAGCACACCTGATGCACTAATCAAGGGCTTGATTAGTTGCACAAGTATGCTTGAGATGGAACACAACAAATACCTGAACTGGCTGGGGGTTCTAGAAGAGACGTGTGGGAAACACTGGTTATAAAAAAGCAAGCCAGTGATGGCTGAGGATGTGACGTGAAGGTATTACACATATACTGTATATTTCTAATGAGTAGCACAGTTGACAGAACGCTTTGTAATAAGTGACTATTATACTATAATCCAAGTAAAGAATTTGTTTCATTTGATTGTAGACAGACACTTGAGAGGTCTTCAGTACCAAACCAGATTTGGATGCAGCCGCACCAGCCTGCAAGTGTCCCACAAAACAGCAGAGATGAACGATGTTTCCAAGTGGCATGGTTCAAGAAATGGGAGTGGTTGGATTGGTGTAGTGAGACCAACAGAGTTTTTTGCCATACTTGTAGAACTGCCAGGCAAGCTTAACTTGCTCACATTTTCTAAAAATGCTTATTTTGAAAGGTTTTGATGCATGGCGCAATGGACCCTTTCTTTTTCGAAAACATGAGCACTCAGCATGTCACACAGAAGCCACAATTAAACTGTTTCACTATTCAAAAAGCCAGTTGGTTACAACCCAGATCCACTCAGTGAAACAAAAACAGCAAATGGCTGCCCGTGAAGCTTTCTGTAAAGTTTCGGAATCAGTGCTGCTTCTAGCAGAGCAGGGTTTGCCTTTTCAACATAGTTTAGACGAGCAGAGCACATTCCACAAGCTATTACATCTGAGAGTTAAGGACAGTCAATCACTGGCATCTTGGATGAGCAGACAAGAGACATTCTGCTCTCAAACCATCCAAAATAAGCTGTTGAGCATTATGTCAAATGAAGTACTTAGGAAGCTCGCAGACGGGTTAGAACTGACCAATTTTTCAGCCTAATTGTTGATAATACTACCGATATTTCAACAAAGAGCAATAGTCAATTGTCATTCGTCATGTTAGCGAAAATTTTGACATACACGAAGAGTTCTTTGGCTTTTATGAGAACGCAGCCAAAGACTCAAACAGCATTGTGAGGATGATCAAAGATGACATGGTCCGTTTCAGCTTTTCCTTTTCCAATCTTTATGGACAGTGCTATGATGGGGCTGCCAGCATGGCTGGTAGCATTAATGGTGTTCAAGCCCAGATGTTGGTTGAGCAGCCAAAAGCACTTTTTGTTCATTGTACAGCTAATTTGTTAAATCTCGCATTACAGCAGGCAGTCACGGCAGTGACTCTTGCCAGAGACTCAATAGAGTACACTAAAGACATAAGTTCCTTCATCACAGCTTCTGCCAAACGGGAAAGTGTTTTTCAACCAGCTCAGTTAGCGCTTGAATTGTAAAGACTCGAAAAAAAAATTGTTTTTTGCAATAAAACTGCGGGAATGTTTGAAAAATGTAAGTCAGCTGGAAAAAAATGTAATTGTTTAAAGCGGAACACCAAATTAGTGTTTTCTCATGTCTTTAGCATTAACAGGCAAGTCTAGTGTCTCATAGGGTCATTCACGCCTATGGGGGTGCCATAGGCATGAAAGGGGTAAGCTGATGTTGAAATACACCGATCAGCCACAACATTCAAACCACCTGCTTAAACCAGTTTTTTTTTTTTTAATAAATTTATTTCTGATTTTTCCCTTTTTTTCTCCCAATTTAGTGGCCAATCGATCCCTATTTTAATTCAAACACCCACCCTCGCACTGTATGTGTTCGCCAACTGCATCTCTCCGGGCCGGCAGTCTCGAAGGAGACCGCCTCGCCACTTTCGTGACAAGGCGACTCCAAGCCGAACCACTGTTTCTTCCGACAAACACAGAGACGCATTCACGTGACGAACACAAGCCGACTCCGCCCCCCTCCCGAAGACAGCGTTGCCAATGATCGCTGCTTCGTCGAGTCCGGTTAAACCAGTTTTTTAATGATTAAAACTGCTTTAAACTGTATAAACTTTTCTATAAACACTTAATGTCATTATATAATGCGTACTTACATAATCAAATAATCATAAGTGAATTGCATTCAAAAGTAACATTTTTAAATGAAATCACTTGTATGTAATAGGGGCCTACTCGTGTATAACTGCATCCATCTAATTGTAAAGAACTTGTCGAGAATATATATGTATATTTATCAATTTCAACAGTTATTAGTAAATACATTTGTACATAAATGGAGTTTGCATGTTATGATAAGTACTTAACCCAGCTGTGCAGCTGTCAGCTGCTGCTGAGACTTACTTCATGATGTAAACAGTATGGTGAATACAGGTAAAGCGGGACAACTGGTAAAGTGGGACACTTAAATTTCATCATCTTAATCTTTATGTGTATATACTTCCATTACTAAAAATACGTTTCCAAGTTTATTATAAGTTTCAGTAGCTCTGACCAGTGGTGTAAGTTTCACTTGAACATTGGGAGAGGGAACATTTAGTGGGGGGTCAGGGGGTCCTCCCCCTGGAAATTTTGAGCATCACACATGTAATTTCCTGCATTCTGGTGAATTTGTATGCACCAATTTGCTCTTTTTCTACATCAATTTATTGTGGAAATTTCTTATTTATGTAAAAGAAAAACAACTTTCTAGGTAATTCTCTCATCTTACTCTCTTTTTTTGCACCAAAAAAGCACCGGATATCTTCTGTTACTTTCCTCTTGCTCATGTTGACTCTGTGAATGAAAGTAGTAGATGCATTTGAACTAATACAATACCCTTGGCACAAACTGGTTTGTAGATGTACCTATTATGTTAGCTCATGTGCCCGAAATTATCAGTTCAAGTTCATTTAAGCTAACATAAACGTCTAGGGGCTACTGTTAGCAAGCGCTAGCTAGCTAGCTAGCTAGTTTGTGAGGGGGTCTGAACTGATAACCCCAAACACAAGTTATAAACTAGATAAGGCTATAATTCATCCGGAAATACGTAAGAAAATCTAACTCAGAAACCCCAAAGGTAACAAAGGGTGGTGTACTGGGCTAGACAAGCAAGCTGGCTAGCTACGTTACTTACACTTGCTTACACGATCATTCATGCTCCGGTCGTCAGGAGCAACTGCAAGACAGCAACGAGGTCGGCAATCCCAGTGGCAAGGTTAAAATGGTATGGTCCAAGCATAGGGGTGTATGAAATCGTTGGAAAACAAGTATGAATGACATTTTAAGTAGTTCGACTGTCTGTGTTGTTATTTTACATTTTTTAGCGAGGGAGTTAACATTATCATTCATGATATATTTTTTGGGGGGGACAAATTCACCTCTTCTAAATATTGAGGGGGACATGTCCCACCCGACCCCCCCATGAGTTACACCTGTAGCTCTGACATTTAAGCCATTTGGATCATAATTTAAAATGATGCAAAATGTAAATTATCAGAAAGTGTCCCACTTTACCTGTATTCGCCCTATTTAGATATTATGATTGTGATAATTGTCTTAATGGGGGTTCATGCTTCTTGACCACCCTTACAGTGTTTTGGGTTCACCAACCATTGGAAAAAAAATATCTGTGGGAAACTTACATTTCAGTAACATGATCCATAATTACATTAAAATATTTCATATTTAAAGATACAATAACCACACAGTAGTAGGTAGCTTTATAAGTCCTTTATCTAATGCACACACCATATTGTGCTTGGCGAGAAAGTTTGGCAATACTACGTTTACACTGGTGATGGCACCTATGCCTCTGTGGCGTTTACAGTGTGGGTTGTCTAGTATTTCCTTGGGGTTGTAACTAAACGAACGCAAACATTAGACAAATTCAGCCAGCTTCCTCAACATGACTGACAGGAAGGGATGACTAACACTTATCAAAATAAAAGGCTTGTCAAAATAAAAGTCCACCCATCATTATGCCTTAAAGGCAACACAGTACCATATTGTTTGTTCTTTATACATTATTATACTAAACCAGTGTTGTTTCCTTGTTTGCTTTTCTCTGTAGTTATGTGTAGTTTTGTTTTCTATTGGAAGAACTGAATAGCTGTCATTTATATACTGTACTCTCTCGCTCTCTCTCTCTCTCTCTCTCTCTCTCTCTCTCTCTCTCTCTCTCTCTCTCTCTCTCTCTCACGCTCTCTCTCTCTGTCTGTCTGTCTTTTCATCCATTTCTGTCAGTAGAAGTTTGCAGGAAATGTGAATTCTGATGGTGTCGTCCAGAACAAGCTCTCCCATTCAGTCAGAACCCGTTTCCTGCGTTTCATCCCATTGGACTGGAACCCCAGTGGCTGGCTGGGCCTGAGAGTGGAGGTGTACGGCTGTGCCTACAGTGAGTCAAACACCTATGTTCCACTTTGTGAGAGGAGGGCTATTTTGTTTCAAGTATGCAAGGTTGTTTTGTTCATCAGAATGGGTCTTCTTAGAATAAGCAAGCAGGAAATTGTGTGTACCAACACCCTTAAGGTTGCATTAATCCTACAGACAATCTAGTGTTATTAGTCTTTATCCACTACTGATGAAACTAATTTCAGTATCGCAAGAAGAATGCTGACTTTTTTCCAGCAACATCCATCTTCACGTTACTCTCAGTAACACACATCCCCCTTGCTCCCACACACTTCCTCCATTAGAGCCTTGTAGGTGGTTAGAGACCACCAAATCAGTTGCTGGGGCCAGACAGGGTTGTTTTTCTTAGTTTAACTTCCCACCAACATTAACTCAACCAGTCGGGGGATTTGAACCACTGATACTCTACAAGAATCCTGTAGTATATTTACATTAATATAAATGCTAAATCAAATACTAATGCTTATACTGATAGCCAATACTGATACCAATATTCATATGAACACTGATACTAGTAAGTTTTATAATATGTTATTACTGATTAGTAGTTATTATTATTAGTCATTATGGACATTCTCAACAACAACATCATCATCATCATCATCCTCATCAGTGTAAAGACACTTAATTCATGTTTAAATGAGGCTGAGTATGTAGGTGTTTTTTTCTGCTCTGGTAACTTGTCTGAGTTTTTTTTTCTTCTATATTATTTAATATTGTTCAACGATGAATGGTCATTCAGTAATTTGTCATACCTCCGTCTTCATATTCTTAATGGTAGGTGTGTCTTTTGCACACATGGCTAGTCATACATTGGTGATGGGAGGTTAATGTGGCCTTGAGTAATGTATGTAAGATGTATTTTGTTCATTTATGCCTTGATACCTGAAGGTCTGTGTGACCAAAATGTTGCGTTAAATAAGTATTTGCATTACATATTAAGGAGCTTTCTTTTTTTAGAGCGCGGATATCCTCGTCTGCTCTTCTTTTTGAGATTTTTATCCCTCACCCTCACCCTCACTGGGCTGGATGTTCAAACCAATGCCTTACTTCTCCTTATTCAATCCTCATTTAATTGTGATGTTTACCTTACTTGGCTTTTTTCCTTGCTGCAATTCACACCCCTGAGGTAAAAAGGTTGTACTATTGATAAGTAATGGCGTGTAAAAAGACTGGACCTTTGTGGTCTCACATGATTCAGAGAAATGCTGAGTAGACACAGCGGTGTACACACTCACATTAATGGGAACAGGTAATGACAGGCCTGCAGGATGAGGCTGAGCAATCCTAAATAAATAACGGCGACTCACTCGGATGCTTCTCCCACACACTGCGAGGCAGTGCTCGCTGGATGAGCCGGAGAGTTACCGCACTGTGAAAGACAGTTATAATTATCCCTGAGTGAGCAGTTTTTTTTTAAATGCCCAGCCATGCCACAGTAAGGTTCCCCATATTAATGTTGAATGAAGAGCACGCCACTAATACGCCACTTCACAAGCACCTCGTTGGAGCCCAACATTTGAGGAATTTGGAAGATTAAAAACGGTAGGGGTGAGGCATATATTTACAAGAAGACACTGTTTTGCTAAACTTCCGGGGCTACTCGCCGATTACCCTCAGGCCTTCCCTGGGAGATAAGTTATCTTCATATTCTCTTGCTTTATAATGAGACAGCTCTGTGTCAGGAGAGTACTTTCACATTTGAGTGGTCAAAAAAATGAAATTGAATCATAGAATTAGCCTGGAAACTCGGACTTCCCCCCGTATCGCAAACCGCACAGATGTGGGCAGAACTTAGAATATGTGGGAAGTGAGAGACATTGCTATGCAGTTCTCATACTGTTCCATTTCAGAGTCAATCCATAAATTCATGAATTTATGCATGAGTGTCCCTCTAGAGCAGAATTATATATAGGTAAAGCTGAAAACGCCCCCAAACTAATAAATGGTCTCAACCATATTGTTTGGGACACATAGGAATCAGTTTTGTATGAACGACAGGAGCGAACAAAGGAGGATATAAGCAAAATAACAGGTGTACATTGGTGGTTCTCTCCATTTCCACATGGAGGCGTCCTCCAAAGTAACAAGTCATCTTCCTCAGTGGCACTGCATTAGCATTAAACTCATAAAATGTAAACTCCCTTGGGCTATGGCAATGGCATAAATTAAATGGCTTGTAATACAGGGAACTATATTCACAATGAAACTCTCTTACATTATAAGCTGTTAATTACCTTTCATTTTAATTTATTTTTTTAAAGAGGAGGAAAAGGGGGACAGTCAAGCAGCAAAAAAAAAGAAGAGCTTTTTAAAGTCTTTATGCATGCTCAATAATCCAGGTAAGACAATCACAGGAAGTTGAATCAGTTCATTTGGGCACAACGTTTATTGAGAGAAACGTTTTATCACTCATCTAAGCGACCTCTTCAGTCTCAGCTGACTGCAGGTATCTCCACCCTTATAAAAAATACAGTGGTATAACGACCGAAACCAACGATCGGTTTCATATGCAAATTGCCGTGACCATTAACTAGAGTTTCAATGGCCATGTGTGCTATTCACAGAGGATTGGGGAATAGCTGCATCACAGCATTGTAAGCATGGGTGCGCTATGGGTTCTCCGGTCTCAGCTATAGTGGCCAACTTGTTTAAGGAGGAAGTGGAAAAGAGGGCTCTGATGTCATATCCAGCAACACCACCTAGCCATTGGTTCAGATTTGTGGACGACACCTGAGTTCAAATTAAATCTCAGGATGTAACACATTTCACCAACTACATTAACTCTGGACAACCAGACAACCACATCCAGTTCACCAGGGAGGATGTGAAAAATGACAGGTTAGCCTTCTTAGACTGTGAAATTGCAATTGGTGGTGGGGGACATTTGATTGTTGATGTTTACCGTAAACCAACACATACTGATCAGTACTGAAGGTTTGACTCTCATTATCCACTGGAGCACAAACTAGGAGTGATCAGGACGCTGTACCACCGAGCTAACAACATCCCCACTGACGCAGTGGTCGGAGAAGGGGAGAAATCCCATATTAAACAGGCCCTGGTTAAGTGTGGTTATCCTAACTGGGCGTTTGTCAAAGCCAGGAAGATGCCCAAACAGTGCACCAGCCAATCAAAGAGAGGAGAAGGACAACAGCTGCCTATAAGCGTAAACCAGTGGTGATTCCATATCTGGTGGGAGTGTCAGAACAGTTGAGAAGCATATTTTCCAAACACCCCATCTTAGTTGCTTTCAAACCTCGAAACACGCTACGCCAGAAATTGGTCCACCCCAAGGGTCAGGTCCCCTGGCACAAACAGAGCAAATATAGTGTGCGCTATTAAGTGCCAGGAGGATTGCCATGACTTATACATTGGGAAAAGCAAACAGACACTAGCCAAGAGGATAGCACATCACAGAAGAGCTAAGACACCAGGCCAGGACTCCAGTCTACACCCATCTACAGGCCAGTGGCCACTCTTTCAAGGATGAGGATGTGCACATCCTTGATAGGGAGGAATGCTGCTTTGAACAGGGAGTCAAAGAGGCCATCTATGTTAAGAGGGAACGACCATCGCGGAACCGAGGTGGGAGGGGGTCTAAGACTGCACCTGTCGCCATCTTACAATACTGTAATTGCAAACATTCCCCAATCGTCTGTGAATAGTACACATAGCCATTGTAATTCCAGTTAATGGTCATGGCAATTTGCATATGAAACTGGTCGTTGGTTTCAGTCGTTATGCCACTGCATTGTTTATAAGGGTGGGGATACCTGGGGTCAGCTGAGACTGAAGAGGTCGCTTGGATGAGTGATGAAACTTTTCTCTCAATAAACATTGTGTCCAGATGAACTGATTCAACTTCCTGTGAGCTTTTAACTACACTGTCATTTTTATGATTATATAGCTACGGAAGTTTAATGTATTCACTTGAGAAACAAAAATATTTGCCCTGTTTTCCTGAAGTAACGAGATTATTATCTCAGAATTGTGAGAAAAGTTTTCGTGTAAAAAAAAAAGAAGAGAAGAAATCTGCCTTGTTTTTCTGAATTAACGAGATACCTGACAATCCAAAGAGAAGCTCGATTTCACGGAAGCAAACATGTCCCGTTTAGTTTAATCCGGTCTTATTTTGGTTTAAGACTTTGGGAGATACCCTTGTCGACGGGCCGGGCTGATTAGCAGCAGCAGCCGTACCCCATGCAGATGAGAGCTTCTCGCAGGATTTTGAGGCGTCTCATTAATTCAGATATACAGAGCAGAATTATTTTTTTCCATGAAAACTTTTCTCATAATTCTGAGAGAATAATCTCGTTAATTCACCAACACAGGGCAAACATTTTTTTTTCTCTCAAGAGAATACATTATGCCAATACCCCTTGATACAGTGAACGATAAAATCGTCAGAAAATCTCTCTGCCTACCTGCTTTTCTTTTAGAGTCCGACGTGGCTGACTTTGACGGCAGGAGCGCCTTGCTCTATCGGTTTAACCAGAAGTCCATGTCGACGGTGAAGGACGTGGTTTCTCTGCGCTTCAAGAGCCGCCAGGCCGAGGGGGTCCTGCTCCACGGAGAGGGCCAAAGGGGAGATTACATCACCCTGGAGCTGCACCGGGGCAAACTGGCCCTCTACCTCAACCTGGGTGAGAAGCACGGGGGGTGTTGGGGTGGGGGTAACAGGGGGTCATGGTTGTTAACTGATGACAGGAGGGAAAACTGGGTGGATGAAAAGATGGATTGATGAGCCCCTTTATACCAACTAGCATCCTGGGAGTGGGCTGAGGATTTACAGCATTTGTGCTCGTGCGCTTGCATGTGTGCTCTCGCATTGGTCTTTGTGTCAGTGTGGGTGTGTTTGTGTGTGTAGCGGTGTGAGTCCTCCTGGCTTGCTTTCTTTCTTTCTTTCTTTCTTTCTTTCTTTCTTTCTTTCTTTCTTTCTTTCTTTCTTTCTTTCTTTCTTTCTTTCTTTCTTCATCTCACTGCCTTTTGGGACTCTATGTGACTGGGAGGTGGAGGGAGGGTGCATGTTGCGTGTCTATGGATGTGTGTGTGTGTGTGTGTGTGTGTGTGTGCGTGCGTGCGTGCGTGCGTGCATGCGTGCGCATGGATTGCTTCCCTAGCTCTTCCAATTACCACTGCACCTGAGCTCTTTCGACCTTTTTGGTGTTGGACGTTTAAAGATTTACACTTGGGGGCATCAGAGTCTGGTCAAAGCGTTTTCACATACTGGGTTTGGCTTTTCGTACGTGTTTGCAGACGACACCAGGTTGAGGTTCAGCAGCAGCCGTGTTGCCATCACTCTGGGCAGCCTACTGGATGACCAGCACTGGCACTCTGTCCTTATTGAGCGCTTCAATAAGCAGGTAAACCTCACGGTGGATTCCCACACACAGCACTTCCGCACCAAAGGGGAAGGAGACTCGCTGGAGGTGGACTACGAGGTGAGGCCCTGCACACACATGACGCATAACACAACATTCTCAGACTGACTGGTTTGCATTTTAATTAATGACTGACAACGCTAAGTATGAATAACTGCTGATTTGAAGCTATAAAAGGCTGATACAACACAAGTAGTGTTTGAGTACAGCGAAGTAAATTTAACACATGATTCGAGTTGGATGGTTTGGGAAGATGAAAGATGAGCTGGAGGTGGCAGAGTTGAAGATGCTATGATTTTCACAGGGAGTGATGAAGAAGGACAGGGTTAGGAACAACTATATTAGAGGGACAGCTCAGGTTGGACGGTTTGGAGACAAAGCAAGAGAGGCAAGATTGAGATGGCTTGGACATGTGTGGAGGAGAGATGCTGGGTATATCCGGAGAAGGATGCTGAATATGGAGCTGCCAGGGAAGAGAAAAAGAGGAAGGCCAAAGAGGAGGTTTATGGATGTGGTGAGGGAGGACATGCAGGTGGCTGGTGTGACAGAGGAAGATGCAGAGGACAGGAAGAGATGGAAACGGATGATCCACTGTGGCGACCCCTAACGGGAGCAGCCGAAAGTAGTAGTAGTAGTAGTAGTAGTAGTAGTAGTAGTAGTAGTAGGTTTGGAAAGATGAATGTGTCTTATTTGGCATGTACTGTACGAGCCACACTTGAAGAATTTATGTACAAGTCTATGGCTTATTTTTGGACTTTCAAATTAAGGCAGTTCTCCCCTGCCCTGGTCATCAAACTAGGTTTTACTATAATAACTGACAATAAATAATCAATATAATGTGTAAGTCTATGCAGTAAAAGCCTTACTGATTATAGAGCAGGGTCTGGCAGTGAAAGAGATCATTGTTAGAGCCAAAGTTTAGGGGAACCATGTGTGTATTCAGCGATCAGCGGTTCACATCTCTGTTTTGTTTCTTTATTAAAGCTGAGCTTTGGGGGAATCCCTCTGCCTGGCAAGCCTGGCACCTTCCTCAGGAAGAACTTCCACGGCTGCATTGAAAACCTCTACTACAACGGAATCAATGTCATAGACCTGGCGAAGAGACGCAAGCCGCAGATATACAGTGTGGTGAGATGAATGGATAGAGCTTTAAGTCATTGTCCAGCTCATGAGCCATGACTCACAGGGGGGCAGTAAAATTAGCTGTTAATAGTTAAAGGAAGCACCTTTTTTTTTAAAGATTGAGTGTGTTGTAATTTTCCTTGCAACAAAGTTTCCGATTGAGCCAAAAAAAAATGTGATTATGAGCAATATAACAAAATGTCAATTATTGAAATAGTCACATGGACTCAAAGTATTCTGGGTGAAAATTGCCAACAGAGGGTAATTAATTCACTGGGAAAACAAATTTATTTTGCTTCATCATTACATTCCATCTGATCCTAACTACTATGTCATTAGGTCCAAATCCATGAATGGATTTAGCCGAGGGCAAAAGCTATCATTTCAAGCGTCCTCGTCTTCCGCACAAATCAGACTGGGGCCAAAGAGTCACATTTTATTTCAGACACCCTCTACCCTCTGATTGCTATGTTAAAAGGGTCTTAACTTACGAGAGAGAGAGAGAGAGAGAGAGAGAGAGAGAGAGAGAGAGAGAGAGAGAGAGAGAGAGAGAGAGAGAGAGGGAGGGAGGGAGGAAGGACAATTTTGCTCACTGACTCCCGTGATGAAATCTGTAATGGAATTTCAATGTTGAATTCTTCCTCAGGTGGTCGGAGGGGAATCACATTGTGAGCCAACGAGCTATGATTGCTCTTCCTTACCTTCTAGGCATAGGATTGATGGGACACTGACCTCAGTTGACACAACTGGTCTTGGGGTACACGTGCTTAAAATGACCGCTGTACTGTAGGGAATCACATAGATAGGTTGTGAGCAACATACGGTTTGCATAGGGTCCTTGTTAATTGAATACATTAACCTTCCACATTTGTGGATTCTCCTAACGGGGCGATTTCAGTCTCTCACCGTTAATCATGATCGTTTCTCTCTCCGGGTGAAATCCATCATATTCCATGAAGAAATGGAACAGATACATAGAATAAGTATTCAGAGCTACAAATTTAGTTTATCAACTAAAAATCTTGTTCATCGGTGATCAGTGATGTCGACGGCAATATTCACGGTCTTTGGAATTACTTATGAATATGTTATCGTCATTGGGTTCCCATGCTTTCCAGGGTAACGTGACCTTCTCCTGCTCTGAGCCTCAGCTGGTGGCCTGCACCTTTCTGAGTTCCAGCAGCAGCTTCCTGTCACTCCCGCCAACAGCGTCTGGCGTGAGAGGTTTCTCCGTGCGTTTCCAGTTCCGCACGTGGAACCCAGATGGGCTGCTGCTCTCCACCCGGCTGGCCCCACAACCCCAGAGACTGGAGCTGCAGATCAGCAACAGCCGGCTGCATCTGACCCTCCACACCTCTGCCCAGCAGAAATCCGAAGTCTCCACTGGTGAGCACCGTGTCACTCACACACACACACACACACACACACACACACATACACACACACACACACACACACACATACACACACACACACACACACACACACACACACACACACACACACACACACACACACACACACACACACACACAACACACACACAGATGCTCTCTAACACACACACACACACATACACATGCAAGCTGACCCCAAAATGCCATGTTGGCAATATGGGCTGCACAAAGTCCATCTGGCTGTCTGTTTCTTTGATTTTGCAATGCGTTTTATTCTAACCGAGGCAAACAGGCAGACAGCAGTGGCTTAATCCATCACACAGAGCGCGAATATGTTGGTTTGTTCATTTATTTTAATCATTTTGTATCACCTTTGCTCCCAATAAACTCAAAAGATTTCTTAATCTCCTTGGGATTTCATCCTCCATGGGCACCGTATCAAATGGAATATGGGATTGCCTTTTAAAGATAACACACATAATCGGTCTTGATTGGAGCAGCCAGACTTTAAGCAGATGGTGGGCACAGAAGGAAATACAGACAGACAACAGCAGCAGCTAGAAACCCCTCCACCATTATGGCTACACGCTATCAAAATTCATAAACCACATTTAAGTCTTGATGAAGCCAGAAACCCGTTCCAAATGAAACTTTTTATTAAATATTAGCAGTCTCTGATCCCCTCACAGATACACAATTGCAGATCTGAAAAACTGAATACTATTCCTACCAGTCTTTTCATCATCCAGGGTTGTTTATTATATTGTTTTGCAGAGGAAGCGGATTTATTGAAGTTTTGTCAAGGGAAAGTCCTTTTGAAATTACTTAACCTCTTAAATCAATTCGGATTTTTCTTTTAGAATTGCCAACTTCAGTTTGATATACAGTCTCTTCCAGAAGAGCGGGTCTGCTGTGGTTTGTTGTGAGGAAGACAGCTACAGGTTTTCTCGAGTCTTGGCTAATTTTGCATGGAGGTGTATACATCTCATAGTAGCAGCTTCCTCACACTATGTCTGGCAAGTGACCAAGGTCATTTGCTTACGGTGTCTTTGTGTCAGGCTGGCTGAATGTATTGGCCACCAAATATCAAACCATGATTGCTTCCCTTGGCCTCGGAAAGACTGCTTGGCTGTTTGAATGAAATAATTTAAATTTAAAGCTAGGTTATTTCAGGCATCAGCATTATAAGTATGGGAATTTTTGTTGTTTATGAATGAATCTATATAGCAGCACAGTGGCCCAGTGGTTAGCGCTGTTGCCTCACAGCAAGAAGGTCCTGGGTTTGAACCCCGGTGTTGTCCAACCTTGGGGGTCATCCCAGGTCGTCCTCTGTGTGGAGTTTGCATGTTTTCCCCGTGTCTGCATGGGTTTCCTCCCACAGTCCAAAGACATGTAGGCCTGTCCAGGGTGATTCCCCGCCTGCCGCCCAACGACTGCTGGGATAGGCTCTGGCATCCCGTGACACTAATTAGGATCAGCGGCTTGGAAAATGGACTGATGGAAGTGGGAAATAACTTGGTTACATACACTGTGTAGGGCAGCACGGTGGCACAGTGGTTAGCGCGGTCGCCTCACGGCAAGAAGGTCCTGGGTTCAAGCCTCGGGGTAGTCCAATCTTGGGGGTTTTCCCGGGTCGTCCTCTGTGTGGAGTTTGCATGTCCTGTCCGTGTCTGTGTGAGTTTCCTCCGGGTGCTCCGGTTCCCTCCCACAGTCCAAAGACATGTAGGTCAGGTGAATCAGCCATACTAAATTGTCCCTAGGTGTGAATATGTGTTTGTGTGAATGTGTGTGTGTGTGTGTGTGTGTGTGTGTGTGTGTGTGTGTGTGTGTGTGTGTGTGTGGGGGGGGGGGGGCCTGTGATGGCCTGGCAGCCTGTCCAGGGTGTCTCCCCGTCTGCCGCCCAATGACTGCTGGGATAGGCTCCAGCATTCCCGATAAGCGGTTTGGGTAATGAATGAATGAATGCATGAATGAATGAATGACATACACTGTGAGAGTGGCCGTGGCTCCAACCTAAAACTAAAGAATTATACAGGCGTGTAATTCTGATCAATATTAGTCATATAGAGACTATGAGAAAATCCCACTTGTCAATGTGTTATAATAGGAAATGAGACAGCATATGCGGTATGTGTGGCTATGGAGCGCTGCAGATCATGTTCTCTGTAAACATGGACATCCTAGACGGCATCGAGTCATCGCTCCACCAGTTTAGGCATATCAAAACCTCACACCTCTCCCCCTAGGTTTGCTAAGCTTAAGATACCCCACCTTCCCATTCTCTCCTCATGTCACATCAATATCACACCCGTGCTTCCTCGGGAACATCAAATGCTATAAATATCAAATCTAGCGGGGGCGTTACAGCATAACCTTCAACCGTGTTCAAGGGCTAACCGCATTTCACCGCATCAGAGCCAAAGAGATTGCATTTAATTGTATCTTTCTGCAATTTCTGCTAACTCATATTCCAGTTCACATTCCAGTCCCGTGGAAAGCAACGGTAAGCGATTCGTTTTGTCTAGCTCATACCTTTATTAACATACAATTTTCAATGTTAAGTACACTTTTGGCCTGCAATACACCTCTCATACAAGCAAGCATCCTTACATTGCAGTCAAGGAGGCAGAGTAATCCTGCAAGCTTGACGCAAGACTGACACCTAATATTTATACGTGCAAACAGATTACACTTATACTCAAATATTTCGTCCTGGATATCTTGTCCTGTAAATGTCAACAAAAGGGAGCTTATCATCAGCTACGCTGATATCAGCGCACCTTTGCGAGGATATCAAAATGTCAAGAGGGGAGACGGTATTACCAACAGCAAAGGGGAACAAATGAATATGTTATCTGCAGGTGCTGAATACTGTAAATGTCCAAACGGTTTGGGGATGTGTTGTGATGACCTAATTCTTTGTTGGGAGTGACAAAAGGAAAAAGGATTTCGCATCATTTTACTTAAGTTTCGGTTGTACAACAAGTATTAGTTGTACAAAGAAAGCAGTTAAACAACAAAAGTAAAGCTTTTGCCTAAAAAAAAAAAACCTAAATAAAAAGGTTTAAAAGAGACTGTCGGTGTTACAGTAAAGACAGCAAAGCCTAACAGAGACACAGTGTTTGTCTGCTAGCCCGTACCGCTTCCGTCACTTCAAGCTTGGCCAGCAGCGGAGCAACAAGGGACGCCCTGAGATAGATGTAAGCTTGTTTCATGAAACATGCAATCAAGTGTAGGAAGCAGAACATGGAGCCGGCGGTTCCTCTGGGACGAAGCCCCGCTGTGACTGGCGGACATCATTGGAATCTGATGGACTCACTGAGCACGACTTCGGCAAATTTCCCAAGAGTTGGGACAAAGTCGACATAACGGCTATTTATGTCTTAGGAAAGTAACTCGCCTTAACTGCGGATCCTGCACGACCCCCTTTAGGCTCCGCGTGAGCACAGCGCCAGATGACAGCCGTCCTGCTTGCCTTCTGATATGGGACCCAAGCTGCCACAGCATTGGTAGCAAGTCTGTCGTCAACCTCTGATACATGGCTGTGGCGCTGCGAGATGTAGTTTCGCTCTCGCTAAAATGATCATAAAATTCTCAACGGTTCAGGCTGACTCGGCTTATCACTGGATTTGGATGGTGCTTTTGGGAATCACATATTAACAGCATTTTTACATAATCATCTTTGGTTAGATACTTTTACAAAGTGATCCGTCTTTTCTGCACTTCACAGAGTAATTATAGAACACAAAATACTAGAACATGGGGTGTTTTTCCATTGAGATAAAAGAAAAAAAAAGAAAGAAAAAGTGCACAAACCGTACTTACATAACAAATTTAAACAAAAGAAGGATGTTTTGGGGAAATATACAAGTTCCAATTCTCCCAAATTTCCCCAAATTTAGTTTCCTCAAGCCTCATGGAGAAGGTGATTCTTTGCAATATTTATATCGTATACGGCGCTAAAATGAAGCAGGTAGGAGGAGTAAATTGCATTGAGGCAAACACACAACATAGACTCTTTACTTTAAAATGGTTTTTCACTACCAAGCCAGCAATTAGCAACAGGATCATGTGTTGTGAAGGAGATTTACTCTGGTGTTGTGTGGTAAACAAGTGTCAAAGCCATTAGAGAGACTGCCCGTTGTGTGGCATAACATGAAAACCCTCTATGACAAGTAATTTCACCACTGTGGCGGGAGACTAAACAAGCACATGGACCTGAGTCACCGTGGACTGGTGCACTGTGCTCGGTGCTTCCTCCTTCACTCTTGCACTGTCTGAAAAAGGAAGATTTACATCACACATTGCTCATGTCTGTGCTGTTGTTGCTCACATTTATGCAATATCAATAAAGGCTTACATGACTTTTTTTTTTTCTGGGGTAGGTAACAGAGTGAATGACGGTCTCTGGCATACGGTGACTCTTGACACAAGGAATCTACAGATCATCTTGACTCTGGACAACGAGCCAGCCTCCACCATTGAACTTTGGGAATTACTGGAATCAGGAGGCAATTTCTACTTTGGAGGTCAGTGGATGCTCAGAAGACTTTGAATGTGGCTGAAATATATACATGCCATCAACTTTCCTTTCTTATTTTTGAAGTAGATATTTCTGATCTTAAAATATATGCACTATTTTCATTGCATGATTTGAAACTCAGGGAGTGTCTACCTTGTGTCGTGTTATGTCATATCTGCCCCTAGGATGCCCTCCTACTGGCTGTAAAAACCCTACGCTGGCATTCCAGGGATGCATGCGACTCATATTCATTAACAGCCAGCCAATGAACCTCAATCATGTGCAGCAAGGACTGCTGGGAAACTACAATGAACTGCAGTTTGACATATGCAATATAAGAGACAGGTAGTTGTTCACATTTCACACTCACATCTGTACACATTAAAGAATAACGGTCTCACAGAGAAGCAAGCTACGTATATAAGAGTTGGAATGGACATTCCTTAATGATAATTGCAGTCTGGGCGGTAATGGTGATTTATTTGTGCCCGCATTGTTAATTTGTTGATGACATAACATGCTCCCTTCAAAGGTTTTGTTGCCAGAAAGTCGTTGACATCTTGCTCAATAAATATAGGCTTACTGACAGGATCATCCAATTAAATTGCGACAGGTCCCGGTAACACCCTCCCCGGCTTAGGACACTGCTAACAAGCTGCTCCCGCTCCTCTACATGGCATGCTGTCCCTCTTTATCCTGCTCTGTGGGCCCATGAGCAGGATTAGCAGATCTTCCAATGTGATGAATGTCACGACGCAAGTCGCCTAGAACATTTACAGGGTGGAGACAAACAAGCTAGCTGCTGTTTTCCCTCATATTTGCCCTGAGGGGAATCCCTCTTGTGTCAGATCTCAAACTACCTGCTTTCTGTTGCCCAGATTGCTCACCACAGCCTGACTCAGATACTGTCAGTGGATATGTGCAACAAAACAGATGAATAAGCCCCAGTCTCAGTGGGGAAAAGATTAAATAGCTGAATGATAGAATGAGATGTGTCTTCTCTCCAAAACTGAGCTACATCTGTAGACAATATCATTGGCTGCTGCTGAATCGAGTGCTGGGAGAGTATGGGAGAGAGTTGACGGCTGTGCAGTATCCCATAACAAAACATAATCCTCGGTTGCAGGGAGACTTTCAGGACCAGGTCGTTGTAGGGGCCATGGATTTATCATTTCTTTCGGTTTTGCGAACATCTCTTCCTTGATGTACGTTCTTATTCCTCTTGCTGTGGTGTGTTAGAAGACAATGACCCCAGCTATGCTTTGTTCGGAGGGGGGGAGATTAACCTTTACAAGAGTTAATCTCCTTTTCTCGGTCTAATCAAACTTTGTGACTCAATTTATGGCAAGCAAACATTTCTCTCTACCAGATACTGTAATTCAATGACCCGTAAGGGCACCCATGAACACAATAGAAATAGCTTGATGGTAATTAAACCATCGGCTGCAACCTTATCCGCCCTGTGGCTAACGCGCTCCGCTGTAATTAACGGGTGAGAGATGAAAGTGTATGAAATCATAGATGCACGCTTGAAAGGGCGGCAATTATGTGAAACTCAAGGAGGCTTGAGGAAGGGACTATTAATCAGGAAAGTGCGGTTTGAATTTCTGTAAAGCGCTTGTGTTCAAATCCCGTAAACATGCGTTCTAGCTGGAACATAATGGAAATGTTTCTTTTTTGATGCCCCACAACAAAGTGCGTTTGCTTTTTTTTTTTTCCTTTTCAAAGTTCTGGCCATGCCCCACGCGAGGCTCACAAATTCACCATGATTGACGGGCTTTAAAAAGCAGCCGTACAATCGTAAGCAAAATAAAGACCGATGAAAACCACGAGCAAAACTGCTTCAAATCTATTTTCATTTTCCAAAGCCTGGCTTCATATTGGCATGGAAATGAATTTAAAAAAAAAAAAAAAGAAGACATTGGCGACCAGAAATTCCACTCAACTAATAATAAAAAAAGATTAAGCTGGAATATATACACAACACATGCACCTACTATGTTTACTAAATCCAAATAACCGGGCAAACCTCAGGGCTTCACTTATTTTGGTTGGTTTTGTTTTGTTTTCAACAGATCTTTTTTTTTTTCTTAAATGTCCCCCCCCCCCTTTTTCTCCCCAACTGTATTTGGCCAATTACCCCTCTTCCGAGCCATCCCAGTTGCTGCTGCACCCCCTCTGCCGATCCGGGGAGGGCTGCAGACTACCACATGCCTCCTCCGATACATGTGGGGTCGCCAGCCGCTTCTTTTCACCTGACAATGAGGAGTTTTGCCAGGGGGACGTAGCATGTGGGAGGATCACACTATACCCCCCCTCCCCTCCCCAGAACAGGTGCCCTGACTGACCAGAGGAGGCACTAGTGCAGCAGCCAGGACACATACCCACATCCGGCTTCCCACCCGCAGACACGGCCAATTGTGTCTGTAGGGATGCCTCCGCCAAGCCAGAGGTAACACGGGGATTCGAACCGGCGAGCCCCGTGTTGGTATGCAATGGAATAGACCACTACACTACCCAGATGCCCTCAACAGATCTCTTTCTCATCATTTCATCCTGATAAGTCACTTCATTATTATTTGTGCTTCCTCCACTGAAACCTCTGTATTCAAAATAGGCCAGAAGAAAACTGCCATGAACTTTTCTTGTTGAGGAAGAAATGTAAAATCAAAGATGATGATGTGCAAAAACTGTGATTTCATTTATTTATGTTTTGTTTTGTTTTTTTCTTCTTCTTAGATGTCTGCCTAACCTGTGTGAACACGGAGGCCAGTGTTCCCAGTCCTGGAGCACCTTCTACTGCGACTGTTCGGGGACAGGATACTCTGGCGCTACCTGTCACAGCTGTAAGCATTTCTTCTAGCGTTCACCTCCGCACCCGGTCTCAAACCTATTATCACCCCATCGCCCCTCCCATACGTTCTGGCTCCGCTGAGCTGTGGCATTTTATTCAGTTCGCCCACATCTTTATTCATCTAGCTTGCAGGGCCCCTCCTCAGCTGTCATCTCCCGCAGCCCTGCTCAGACAACAACAAGTCCTGGTTCAGCTCAGCCAGACCTCCCGGTCCCATTGTCATTGGCCTGCTATTCTGGCCTTTACTTTCCAGAGAATCTATTGATTTTTTTTTGGGGGGGGGGGGTGTTTTTCTATGATGGTATATTTCAAGATCCTTAGCCTGACACAAAGTGGTTTTTCTTCTCAGCTGACATGTCTTGACATCCTGCCGTGCCCATTTTATATTCACCATGGAGCCGCGAGTCGGCGTCCTCACGTGAAACATACATAACATTGATTTTGTTTTTACATGCGGGAAGATGCAGTTGTCCTTGCTTGTTTTTTTTTTAAATTGGGCCCAAATTGTGTTTATTAACTTGACAATATGACGTATAGTACCACGTGGGTACCATATTTCTCTAGCAGCTATCAGATGCCATATGCTCTTTGCAGCGGTGGAAAACGTCGCCTCAGAAAGTGGAAGTACTAACCATGGATTTGCTCCACCCATGCGCTAAACCAGCTGATTCTAATTAGCACAACACTTCAGCCAGGCAGGAGAACTAATTAGTGAAATCAGCTGGTTTAGTCCATGGGTGGAGCAAATACATGGTTAGTACTTCTACTTTCTGAAGCCGGGTTTTCCACCTCTGGCTCTTTGTCAGTCATTGTTGAATGTTTATTGTTTGTCATATTATTTTTAAACTGTAAGTTTGGTAATTATGAGAAAATATTAAACCAAAAGCAAAAAAAAAAAAAAATATATATATATATATGTATATAAAAATTCTGGAAACCATCAATGGTGTAGATAGACATGCTCAACAATTGAGGGGTGGAATATTAAGATAGATGTAGGAAAAAAAACTTTAATGCATTTCAGTACAAGCTTGTTTCGTGCATCATGCACTCATCAGCTGCCAATGTGATTAAACAACATTAGATGATACACATGTGACATTTGATACACATGTGAGATGTTATATTTTTATATTTTAACTTCCTGCCCTTCCAACTGTGCCCCAACACCACCCCCACTATAGGATATACGTAAATTACCCCATTTCACGTTATCGTGTTATATTTTAAATGTATGCTATTTCAACAGTGCCCTGGCCCTTTAAATCATTGCTTTATCAAAACAAGTCCCAACCCCTTACCCCATTGGTTGTAATGTTTCCTATCCCACCATTGGTTGCTGTGCATCGTAACTACCTACCCCATTGGTTGTAATATTTCAAAAGTTTTCTATCCTCTCATTGGTTGCTGTCCACCTAAATTAGGGGTGTGACACGGGGCAACATAATATTTATTGACTATGTGTTCTGCTTTGTTGTTGAATCACATTGGCAGCTGATGAGTGCATGAAACAAGCTCGTACTGAAATGCACTCAAGTTTGTTTTTTTTTAACATCTATCTTAATATATATCAAGGCTCAGCGTTTTCGGTTTTTATTTTTCAAAGCCATCCAGCATGTCGATTTCGCCACAAGAGGACACTGTTGCATAACCTCACACAAACAGGAACAACTATTGGATCCGTGGAAACATAAAATCCGGGTGAAAATCAGTTTAAACAAATCTGCTCCGCTTAAAAAATCTGGGTATTTTTCAGTGAAAATCGGTAAAAATCGAAAACGCCGAGCCTTGTGTATGTATATACACTCACCGGCCACTTTATTAGGCACACCTGTCCAACTGCTCGTTAACGCAAATTTCTAATCAGCCAATCACATGGCAGCAACTCAATGCATTTAGGCATGTAGACATGGTCAAGACGATCTGCTGCAGTTCAAACCGAGCATCCGAATGGGGAAGAAAGGTGATTTAAGTGACTTTGAACGTGGCATGGTTGTTGGTGCCAGACGGGCTGGTCTGAGTATTTCAGAAACTGCTGATCTACTGGGATTTTCACGCACAACCATCTCTAGGGTTTACAGAGAATGGTCCGAAAAAGAGAAAATATCCAGTGAGCGGCAGTTCTGTGGGCGAAAATGCCTTGTTGATGCCAGAGGTCAGAGGAGAATGGCCAGACTGGTTCGAGCTGACAGAAAGGCAACAGTAACTCAAATAACCACTCATTACAACCGGGGTATGCAGAAGAGCATCTCTGAACGCACAACACATCGAACCTTGAGGCAGATGGGCTACAGCAGCAGAAGACCACACCGGGTGCCACTCCTGTCAACTAAGAACAGGAAACTGAGGCTACAATTCGCACAGGCTCACCAAAATTGGACAATAGAAGATTGGAAAAACGTTGCCTGGTCTGATGAGTCTCCATTTCTGCTGCGACATTCGGATGGTAGGGTCAGAATTTGGCGTCAACAACATGAAAGCATGGATCTATCCTGCCTTGTATCAACGGTTCAGGCTGGTGGTGGTGGTGTAATGGTGTGGGGGATATTTTCTTGGCACACTTTGGGCCCCTTAGTACCAATTGAGCATCGTGTCAATGCCACAGCCTACCTGAGTATTGTTGCTGACCATGTCCATCCCTTTATGACCACAGTGGTCCCATCTTCTGATGGCTACTTCCAGCAGGATAACGCGCCATGTCATAAAGCTCGAATCATCTCAGACTAGTTTCTTGAACATGACAATGAGTTCACTGTACTCAAATGGCCTCCGCAGTCTCCAGATCTCAATCCAATAGAGCACCTTTGGGATGTGGTGGACCGGGAGATTCGCATCATGGATGTGCAGCCGACAAATCTGCAGCAACTGCGTGATGCTATCATGTCAATATGGACCAAACTCTCTGAGGAATGTTTCCAGTACCTTGTTGAATCTATGCCACGAAGGATTAAGGCAGTTCTGAAGGCAAAAGGGGGTCCAACCCGGTACTAGCAAGGTGTACCTAATAAAGTGGCCAGTGAGTGTATATGACTACGCGTTTTTCCTAAATTTTACATTATTCCATAGTCTGACATGTTGAAATAGTTAATCTATTAATCAAGTACCCACACAAAAATATAGTCTGATTCACAAACTGTATCATAAGCAAATTGGTACTGAACCTGAGTGGATGTATACAAAACCGCCATTAAGTACAACCACCAGTGCATTGGTAAATAAATAAAAGGGTTACACTTTACAATAAGGGTACATTAATTAACCAGTAATAAGCAATAACCAACAGTTAATTTACAGTTAACTAATGTGTCTAGTAATCATTTACTAATGGTGTTCATCATTTGCTAATATTAGTTAGTACCTTAATTAACCTGCACATCCTTAATAAATGGGTTAGGGTTAGTTAATGCTTATTACTGTAACTAATGTTAATAAGGTTAGTTAACTGTTAATTAACTGTTAGTTAATGCTTATTACTGCATCAGCTCTTATTAATTAATGTACCCTTATTGTAAAGTGTTACCAAAAAAAAAAACTACATAAATATTAGAAAAACAGGTTGCAAGTAAACGTCATGGTGGAGTGCCTTCTAGTGGACTGCCCAGTGGGCTGTTGTTTATCCTTAAAGGTATTAACGACTGATTATCACCAGCCACACTTTATTTCCTGCAGCCATCTGCGAGCCGTCCTGCGAGGCCTACAAGCTGATGGGCAGCTCCTCGGGCTACTTCTCCATTGATCCAGATGGGAGTGGTCCCCTGGGGCCCGCACAGGTCTACTGCAACATGACAGGTGAGCCCACCACTGATTCACAAGTTGTCACCTTTACACTCTTCGCCGGCCCGTGGGGACCCTGTTGAGAGCTCAGCGTAAAATAGTTTAGTCGCTCACGGATCACGGTGTATCGATCCGCACCGCGACTGGCAGCTGACAGTTTGCTGTCCAGTGAGAAGGCATCATCGGCATTCAATACACATCTTACAAAGGTTCGTACCAGAGGCAAGAGCTGGATCGGTGCTCAGGAACTATCTCTTGTGAAGAAGCCGGCGTGTATTTGTGAAACTATATAGTATAACGAACATTAATATAGCCTACACTCTAAGGACTGCTGGGTTAAAAATAACCCAATTTGGGTCATTTTGGTAACCCAGTGTTGGGTCAAAAAGGGACCAACTCAGCACTGGGTTGTTATAAACCAGCACGGGTGGGTCACGGGTTTGATCCAGCATGTTGGGTTATATTTTCTACCCAAAAATGGGTAAAAATGACTACGTTGTTGAGTCAAAGCTACCAGAATGGGTTATCGGTATCACTTGGGTTTACATTAATTTTATTTCAGTCTAAATCAAATTGTTATGAAATGATGAAACAATGAAACATGCACATAATGTCCCAGGCACTTCTATTGCTACAAGCAAATTCAATATTTAATTGAACATTATTAATAACATCATAAACATGTAAGATTGTAACATGTGGAACATGAATTCATGTTCCTCATACCAAACTCTCTTTTGGCAAACAGTAAACAGTTACAGTAGTAAATATATATATATATATATATATATATATTTAAATTGCATTAGCATTTGGCCTTTAGCAGACACTCTTATCCAGAGTGACTTACAAGTGCAATAGGAGTACAAGTTCAAAATCAAATATCAGTTACAGTAACCAGTACAAGCAGTAGTAGCAGTACCACAAGTTGGTGGTAAAGCGTGGATAAGAGGCCAGATTTGGATCAGAGGGGAGAAATATGCATGTTCAGTGTTGACGCATGCCGTGGCAGCTCCGTCCTTTGCAGAGGTTAATGCAACAGTTAAGTCATTACGGGAATGGGGGGGGGGGTTGCCGCTTGATGGCCCTGCGCCAAACTATCAGGTGTTCCCACCCCCAACCCCTCACAAATCCCAATCATCTGGCTATAGAGACGCCTCAGGTTGACCTCAATTAAAGAATCCATTAGAGATGTAAATACCTCTCAGCTTGACAAGCTCGGGTGTGAATAATCACAAAGTGGAGAGGGATTTTCTCTTAGGCTAGGTAAACACAAAATCGTCATAATGCATACTAAGTGGGGAATGTAAATGGACTTGAGTTCTCACCTTAATTAATCATGCAAACTGTCAACCCTTTTGTAGGGGGGAAGCAAGTGAAAGTGTAGTTGCGTCATTTTAAGAAAGGAAAATAAAAAAATATCCGCAGCTTAAAATAGATTTCTGCTACCTACTTAACTTTTTTTTTTTTGTATCTTAATCCAATGTTAAGGACACAGAGGATATTGATTCGGGAAACATATGCAAATTAATTAGCCAGTATCCTGCAGCATTTTTCCCCCCTCATAATTGGAATTTAGGGAAGCTTTTCTGTGAAATAGTGTTTATATTTGCACTCAGAATGAGGATAAACAAAAATGGACAAGAACATTACAGTTCTGCTTCTGTACCCATAGGCCGGTACTGGTCAGGCTGCTTTTTAGCGAGATAAAATTGCAATGCTTTATGGAAATTTCATTGATTTTTTTTATCTCTTTTTTGTTCTCCGGAGCCTTGATGGTTCAGCGAATAACAGGGAGTGGAAGGCAGACTGGGTTTTCAGTTGGGCCGCAATATTGAGCTGTAAAGTTTCCCCACAAATGTGCACGGGTGATGGTGATGTTATGACTGATCCCTTTGCCAATGGTCCATCCAAGCCAGGAGTCCTCTTTTAAATAAATCTGAACTGTGCTGTTGAGTTGAATTAAGGAACTGATAAAAATGACAAGTGGCTACAAGTATTTGTGGAAGAGTGTTCATTTGAATAAAAGAAGAGAAGAGGGTAACCCTTTAAATTACAGGCCATGCCATAGAAAGAAATAATCATGAGTAAAATGAACGTAACTGACCTGTGATGATGGGTATTCAGTGAATGACGTGGGTAAAATAGAGCCCTTTCTACAGTAAATCTCTAGTTTGCGTCCTTGTTAATATAATGCGGTGTTAAGTATAATCTACTTCAAACACTTCAGGGGATAAATTCACAAATCACAGACATAGATATTGGACATTGGATATTCACAGTGAATATCCAATGTCACGCTGAGCAACACAAGCATAGTGAAGATGACACGACAGTCAATATCAAGCTTGGATATTGAATATTGAAGTCTAAAGGCTAATTAATTTTGAACCCCACGGAACAAATGATTTCAGATGATTAAAAAATTGTGTGGCACAACACACACACACACACACATATCTACTACTACTACTTTCGGCTGCTCCCGTTAGGGGTTGCCACAGCGGATCATCCGTTTCCATTTCTTCCTGTCTTCTGCGTCTTCCTCTGTCACACCAGCCACCTGCATGTCTTCCCTCACCACATCCATAAACCTCCTCTTTGGCCTTCCTCTTCTCCTCTTCCCTGGCAGCTCCATATTCAGCATCCTTCTCCCAATATACCCAACATCTCTCCTCCACACATGTCCAAGTCATCTCAATCTTGCCTCTCTTGCTTTGTCTCCAAACCGTCCAACCTGAGCGGTCCCTCTAATATAATTGTTCCTAATCCTGTCCTTCTTCGTTACTCCCAGTGAAAATCTTAGCATCTTCAACTCTGCCACCTCCAGCTCCACCTCCTGTCTTTTCGTCAGTGCCACTGTCTCCAAACCATATAACATAGCTGGTCTCACAACCATCTTGTAAACCTTCCCTTTAACTCTTGCTGTTACCCTTCTGTCGCAAATCACTCCTGACACACTTCTCCACCCACTCCACCCTGCCTGCACTCTCTTTTTCACCTCTCTACTGCACTCCCCGTTACTTTGGACAGTTGACCCCAAGTATTTAAACTCAAATGCCTTTGTCACCTCCACTCCTTGCATCCTGACCATTCCACTGTCCTCTCTCTCATTCACGCATAGGTATTCCGTCTTGCTCCTACTGACTTTCATTCCTCTTCTCTCCAGTGCATACCTCCACCTCTCCAGGCTCTCCTCAACCTGCACCCTACTCTCGCTACAGATCACAATGTCATCCGCGAACATCATCGTCCATGGAGACTCCTGCCTGATCTTGTCCGTCAACCTGTCCATCACCATTGCACACACACACACACACACATATATACATATATATATATATATATATATATATATATATATATATATATATATATATATTTATATACATATCCTCCTCTCACCCTTTTTCCGGGTGGTGTGTGTCTTCCTCAAGCTCGGGTCCTCTACCAGAGGACTTTGAGGGTTCTGCGCAGCATCTTCGCTGTTCCTAGTACTACTCTCTTCTAGACAGAGACCTCAGATGTTGTTCCTGGAATCTGCTGGAGCCACTCACCCAGTTTGGGGGTCACAGCCCCTGGTGCTCCTATTACCACTGGGACTAGCGTATTTCCCAGACTATAAATTGCTGTGTTTGTACTCGTCTGGTTGGTCCTGCAATTTATATTTCGATTTATACAATGTAATTTTCCATCCATCCATTATCCAAGCCGCATTTCCGAATTCGGGTCACGGGGTGCTGGAGCCTATCCCAGCAGTCATTGGGCGGCAGGTGGGGAAACACCCTGGACAGGCTGCCAGTCCATCACAGGGCCGATACACACACACACACATTCACACCTAGGGATAATTTAGTATGGCCGATGCATCTGACCTACATGTCTTTGGACTGTGGGAGGAAACCGGAGCACCCGGAGGAAACCCACACAGACACGGGGAGAACATGCAAACTCCACACAGAGGATGACCTGGGACGACCCCCAAGGTTGAACAACCCTGGGGTTTGAACCCTTCTTGCTGTGAGGCAACCACGCTAACCACTGCACCACCGTGCCACCCAATGTAATTTTGTTGGCCGAATATACCGCATTGCAACTAAGGCCACTAGAATGCCCTGTTTAATCGTGTGACTCGAACTGACTGACAGCATTGGGATTGGGATCCCACGGGTCCAGCAAGACCCAACGCAAATCTCTCAGAAGTGGGCAGTTTTAACTTTGCTGCAGGTGGGAGCGGGCAGTCAAAAAATAAACTGTGGGTCCCGGGATTTAGCTAGTGCTAACCAGAAGGATATAGTCAACAAATGAAGTTGAAAAGAAGATCATAGCAGCTCATTACAATACAAAAAAAAAGGCATGCATGTCTGACATTTGGAAAAAATTCTCAGTTGTTACTGACAAAGATGGAAATGAACTGGATTTTGTTCGCTGTGACAAATGTACAAAAGTATTGATATACAACGGGCACAAATCTGGCACCTCTGGGTTCAGGTAACAGACCTGCTCCATTCTCCCCAGCCAAAGTAAGCTCTCCTTCAAGGATAAAGCACTTCATCCTGCACATATTAAACATGACACAACGAAGAAATGTGTCACACTTTTCTGTAAGAGACATTTGGTCATATGACTTTGTCGTTGGGAAAAGCTTTGTTGACATAGAATAAAATAGAATAAAAATCCTTTATTGTCACTCTACAGAATACAATGCTGATCGGTGTGTTAAAAGACACAGGGAAATGAAATAAAATAAAACAGCCCCTGCAAACAAACAACAGCCAACAACTCATGTTCTAAAATAAATAAAATAGTGTAATTTTGCCCTAGAATAGGTCTACTTATTTATTGCACTAGAGTAACTGTAATTGTTGCATGAGTTCTGCACTAGAACGTAATTTCGCTATGTTATTACCGACAGGTATGCATCTCTTTATTAATACGACACAGTAAAATAATGTGTTTTCCCTGCAAGACAGGAGAAGACACAAAATGAATGAAAAAATGCGGAAGCAGGCGGGAGTGTAACACACTCATTGTGGGTTTGGGCAGTAATGGTCAGTAATCATATGGGAGTGGGATTAAGAACAGTTCCACGCAGAGCT
This sequence comes from Lampris incognitus, assembly GCF_029633865.1. Lineage (NCBI taxonomy): Eukaryota > Metazoa > Chordata > Actinopteri > Lampriformes > Lampridae > Lampris > Lampris incognitus. The sequence continues at coordinate 39,639,812 of NC_079221.1, forward strand.
CTATACTGTACCACCATATAAATGGGACCTATACACCAAAGCGACTTGTAGTCCAGGAAATATGGTACCACGGACTTCAACTTCCATATCCACTCTAGTTCCTCCCTCAGCCCTTGGTATTTCTCTAGCTTCTCATGCTCTTTCTTCCTGATGTTGCCGTCACTCGGGATTGCTACCTCGATCATTACTGCTGTCTTCTTATCCTTGCGGATTACCACAATGTCTGGTTGGTTAGCCAGAACCTGCTTATCAGTCTGGAACTTGAAGTCCTACAAGATCTTAGCCATTCTGCCATTCTCAACCACCTTTGGGAGTGTCTCTCATTTGGACTTGGGGACCTCCAATCTGTATTCAGTACAGATGTTCTTGTACACTATCCAGGCCACTTGGTTATGCCTTTCAGTGTACGCTTTGCCAGCTAGCATTTTACACCCTGCTACTAAGTGCTGGACTGTCTCAGGGGCGTCTTTGCACAGCCTGCATCTTGGCTCTTGTCTGGTGTGGTAGACCCCTGCCTCAATTGATCTGGTGCTGAGTGCCTGTTCTTGTGCTGCTATATTCAGAGCCTCTGAGCTGTCCTTCAGTCCAGCCTTTTCTAGCCACTGGTAGGATTTCTCAACAATAGCCATGTCTTCTATCTGTTGATGGTACATCCCATGAAGGGGCTTAGTCTTCTATGATACGTCATCTTCTTCTTCCTCCCCACTCTGTCTTCTGCTGCCTGAGGTACTCGCTCAGCAGTTCATCCCGGGGGGCCCGCTTTCTGATGTAGTCGTGGATGTTCCATGTTTCATCCTGGATCGTGGCTCTGACACTCACTAACCCTTGGCCCCCATCTTTTCACTTATTGTACAGTCTGAGGCTGCTGGACTTCGAGCTGAACCCTCCATGTGTTGTGAGGCGTTTCTATGTCCTGATATCTGTGGCCTTTACCTCCTCCTTTGGCCAGCTTATCATTATTCCAGCTGGGTATCTGATGACTGGTAGGGCACATGTGTTGATGGCTTGGATCTTATTCTTCCCATTGAGCTGGCTCCTAAGGACCTGCCTCACTCTCTGGAGGTATTTGGCTGTAGCTGACCTCCTTGCTGCCTCCTTGTGGTTTCCATTTGCCTTTGCCTGTGGAGTACCCAAGTACTTTTAACTGTCCTGTCGTGGATGTGTTTTGGACAGCTGCAGGTGGCAGTGATAACCAACAAATTGAATACAGTTAATAATGCTTAAACAAATTACTTTTGCTTTTGTTGTGTTGTGTTTGTGTGTGTGTGTGTGTGTGTGTGTGTGTGTGTGTGTGTGTGTGTTTAAAGAGGAGAGGGTGTGGACTGTAGTGACCCACAACAGCACAGCTCCAGTGAGGGTCCGGGGCTCCTCTCCGCAGAAGCCGTACATTATGAAGTTCAACTACAGCACCTCAGCTGAACAACTGCGTGCCATAGTCACCGGGTCAGAGCAGTGCCAACAGGAAGTGCTTTACCGCTGCAGGAAGTCCCGTCTCTTCAGTACCAAAGGTAAACTAGTTGATTCAGAGCATTGTTTTCTCATGAGATCAAAGCTGCAGCCCACATCTCAGCCTGACCTATTTAACATTAGGAGAGAGAGCAAAATGCTGACCCAAGTGAGGCAAAATATAAAATGCCTCCTGCACTGCTATGTTCTTTTTTTCTTTTCTTTTTTCTTTTCTTTTTTTCTTTCTTTATTTCCTATTTGCAATTACTTGAAAGGCAATCTCCAATCTGCACCGAGCGCATTCATCTCAAAATGTGCTGGGAGCCCGTGGTGTCCCAGACATACCACATTTGCTCTTAAATCATGAAACATTCATGAAGTCCTGAATTCCACCATTCCCTCGGTGCCACATATGTGCAAACAAACAAGTTCATTATAACACCAGATCAAAGAGAGGCGGAAAACAAGACACTTTATGGCTCTATGAACACTATCAGATACAGATTGAGCTGCTCGGCTGTTGCCTTTGTTCCTTCATCGAACGCAGATATCTCTTGTGGAAAAAGGTCAGCAATTGCAATACCTCTCGCTCATTGTTTTGCTGAGCACGCAGACATGACTAAATTCTCTCGCTCAATAACACATCATTTAACATATGACGATTAATGATTGGACATATTTTCATTACGGTTATTTTCAGTAATCACACTTAAAACAAGAAAAGAAAAATTAAGAATCGGTACAAAACAGCCTGGTGAACTCATGGGTTTGCACATTTTGTAATGAACCTTATACTTGTGGAAATTAAGCCCATCTTCAGTTTTGTGACCTGGCTACATGCAATCCCCTCATCTTCCCATTTTTCTTGTTTTTCTCTAGTGTTCACTTTGTACTTGAGCAGAAGCAGCAATCAAAAAAAAATATTGTTTTTTTTTTCTTTCAATTTTCTAGGCTGCTGTCGCACTTTACTGCAAGCCAGCTCAGGTGTGACCCCAGTTCTTATGCAATGACTTAGTTTAATTTGCTTGCTATTTATTCATCATATCAAATTAACTCAGTACATGAAATTGCATTTAGCTGGAGACAACGCACAGTCTCACAACATGACAAGAAATTAATAATTAAATAATTAACAATTCACAACCCCAGTTTAATTTCTCTCTTTGCTTCCTTATCTCCACGATTGTATTTTTCTAGGTCTTCCCTCATGACCACTAACAACAAAAATAACACGCTGAAAGGTTCAAACCTTTTTAGAGTAGCATTCATTCTGGGGTCTGCACAGTAGGAAACTACTAATGTATGCTGGGGTAGGAACAAAGCATCACATCATGTGAAACTTGATTATGCATGTTGCGTTGCGGCTAAGTAAGATGAGGTCCTCTCCCCTGTTAGCCAGCGCTACCTCTAATGCAGGGTCATGCTGTGTGACAGATGACTGAAGCTGGACCACTTAGAAATGCTGGAGGTAATGAGCCCTGCCTGACTGGCACTGCCGAGGCCTCATTGATGCTGAAAGACACCACGTCATGAGATACCGATAGACAGGCCGCCCATAGCTTTGATTAGGCTTATCTTGCTCGCTTCACAAAACGAACCACAAGGCAATTAATGGAAACCTGAAAACCTCTCCGCATGACTTTCTATCTGTGGGAGATGTTAGATAGTTAGCTGCTGGTGATTTCATGCGGCATAGGTACAGCGCGGACGTCCTCTGAGGATCCTTTAACAGCACATAATACCACAAGAGGCATCAAGGCAATCCTCTCACCCATTTAAATGCTTTAAGAAATCATCCATATTTAGAATGTCAGTTACATCCCGCTTATGCAAATGGAAATCATAATAAGCTACTGTTTTTTGTTTATCTTAATTGTGTTTTTCTTATTCACTTCCGACAATCTTTGCAACCTTTGAAAAGAAAAACAATGAAGGGAAAAATATCGCACCTCTCAAACATCAATCAATGATCTTGACCTAATTGGGTTCATGTATGACTGACAAGACTGTCTTTTTATGTGTTGTTGCAGATGGCACCCCCCTTTCCTGGTGGGTGGACCAGGGAGGAGAGAGGAGAACCTACTGGGGAGGCTTCCTGCCTGGAGTTCAGCAGTGCTCCTGCAGCCTGGAGGAGAACTGCCTGGACATGAATTACTTCTGCAACTGCGATGCAGACACGGACGCATGGTACTTAAAGCACAAAGTGAATGCAACAGCATAACTTATTTATGCAACTGTCACATCAGCAACGAATTGTGGAAATGAAACACGTTGAGTGCAATATAGAAATTCACAACGCAGTAAAAATACCACGTGGTCACAGCACTCAGTGCATTAAAAATATTGTAGGCTGGATTTGTGAAATGGCATTTGGCACATTGACACTTTTCAAATGAATCAAGTAAAGAGCAACACGTGTAACTCATACAATGCAGTGTTTCTTTCTAACTATTTAACACTAGAATGACCAAGACAGTCATTATGACTGTTTTGGATTTTCAGTTTAACAACTTTGTGGGAAAAAAAGATACAGACCTGCTGCTCCCTGAATTCTCCTAAAATTGCATATATTTGCATTAAAATGAGTTTTAGATCAATTGCACAAAAAAAAGTTATGATATGATCTACCTAAAACGACCATGAGTGGTCAAAATGACCGTCTCCTAATTTGCACGTGATTGTGCGTGTCATGTCACTATTGATGACGTGTGTTGGTCGCATCATTTCCTTCGTGAAGTTCATTGCTCTGTCCCAGAAACACACTAGCGTTCTCCAGTGGAGAGTAATAGTCTAAACATGATTTTTGATTATTTCCAACATGTCTGATTACAGATGTACCATGACTACCACCAAGGCGTTGCAGTATTTACAGGCTTTGGACAGCGGCCATTTTAAATTGTTTGAAAAATAGTGTTAAAGTTGTTAAAATGTTAATTTCGGTTTAAGTCGATTCTTAACAGACATACAACATAGTATGTAATGCATTAATATCTCAATTGGATATACAGTTTAAAAACCGTGGCGGTCAAAATGACCACCCATGGTGATTTTAGTAGTTTTTAAGTTCCGGTCATTGTTTGGGACTGTTTCAATATTTATTTTCATTTATTTATTTATTTATTTTACATTTAACATTTTATAGGCCTTGTTACGTTTGTTAGATTAGCAGTTTGTGTTTTCCGTTTTGTTTTTCAGGTAATATTTTCACTTTTTTCAATTTTGCTATTCAAGTTCGACCATGTCTCTCTGAAGTTTGTTTAAAAATAGTATTATAGTTGTCAAAAATGTTAATTTTGGTGTCAGTCATTTCCTAACAGACATACTAACATATGCAATGCATTAATATCTCAACTGGGTATTTATCTTGACAGAATATAGAGTTTAAAAACTGGCGGTCATTTTGACCGCCCATAGTCGTTTTAGGTAGGCGTGACATCTCAGTCGTTCTGTAAAACATTAGTATCCCGATGTTGTTAGAGAAATAATTGAGTTTCTGCATATAGAACAAATATTCACAAACTTACAATTGCCAAGCATAGATTGAAGAGCTGCACATTAAATAAAGATTCTATCACAATTTGGTATATTACACTTTCTACCTTCCTTTTCCATGTTCCCCATGTTAATCCACACCTGACTGGGTCTGCGTTGGGCTGCTGCAATGGGAAGCTTAATTTGCATTATTTCCAGAGGCAGTTGTCGGCATTGTGATAGATTGCTCCTCTTTTAATGTGTTTACTTTGTGCTCAGGTTAATGCAGAGGAATGGATTCCTTTATCTGTACGGTGAAATTGAGAGGACTTTCTTTTCTCTGTCACAGGGCTAATGACACGGGAATCCTCTCCTATAAAGACCACCTGCCAGTGAGCCAGATCGTGATTGGAGACACGAACCGATCGGGCTCGGAGGCTGACTACCAAATCGGCCCTCTGCGTTGTTATGGAGACAGTAGGTGATCACTTCTGTTGGAGAGCTGTAGAATTTAGCTGCAAATAGCCGCCCTGATTCCCAGGTTTAATGTCGATCTGGGACTAAGCATATTCAAATAATCCATTTACCTTTCCCTTTCAACACACCCTCTTCTCTCTCGCCTATAGCCATGTCTTCTGCTCTGAAGAGAGGCTCCAAACCTCATCTGTTTTTTTTTATTAGCTTTATTAATGCTGGTAAAAGTAAAAATTGTTGAATTATCATACAACACAACATGCTATAGTTTACAGACATGCTATACATGCTGTAACAGTTTGGGTCCGTGTTTCTTGGTTGAGGTAGCTTGGAAAGTGGAAAGGAGGAAGATAGGCAAAAACTCACATCCACACAAGTACTGACATTCACCCTTTTCCACTTGTGGACATACAACGTCCAGAATGTAAAAGTCCTAAGCTTGTATTTTCTCCATCCATGCACTAAACCAGCTGATTCTGTTCAACTCCACCCTTCAGCTACGTGGAGGAAACTAGTAAGCGATATCAGCTGGTTTAGTAAATGGGTGGAACAAAGACTTTTATGTTCGGGACCTGTTGTGTCCAGCTCCAGAAAAGTCCCCAGCTACAAATTTGGCTTTAATGCAAGAGGTGTGTAACATGCTTTTCCAGAGAAGAGGGAGAGAAAAGAGCCTTTTCATGTCTATTTTTGACCCCTGTAGCGATAGATGGGCACAATATAATTATGCTGTCGTTATAAATCTGGGGCACCACATAGTACGTTCAGCTTCCTACACCAAGTAGGAAATTTAAGTAAACCAAATTAATCAGTTTCAAGTTGTAAATTTTTGATTACAGGGATTTCTGTCTTTGCTTTAAGAGAAACATACAGGCAACAACTTTCAATAATAGAGATATTTATTAATAGCTAAATGTCTACCAACAAGAGTCAATCAGTAAATGAATAAATAAATGAATAAATGGAAAATCAGAACCAAATAGATGAATGAAATCATCCCTTTCAACTGGAAAACTAAAGCTTATCACTTAGTTTAGTGATGGCATTAAAGGGTATGTGATTTTCAGATCTACCAAAGAAGGTGAGATGCCATGAACTTTTTAAAACTTTCTGACTTGATTTGACTTGAGGCTTAAAATTTAATCTTAAATTACTATTTGACATCAACTCTGATCAAAAGCAGCAGCTATGACTCGAGCCTACTATCGATGAAGTGCCGCTGTAAAGATGATTTGGTCCAATGGAGGCCACTGTAGTCAGCGATGCAGATTTACTCCCAACATCGGTGTGAGACTTAACCCACAAGGGGGTCAAGTTGCTCTGCAATGATGTCAAGCATTGGCTGGTTCTTCATTGATGTCCTGCCATGAGTTGTATATAGTGTAGCCTGGGGAAAACTGCCCGGGTCCCTTAGCAACAATCAGATGCTGATAGGTGAGTAGTGTCCTTGGCAATAGTCCAAATTTAGTAGGTGATGGGATCTTTGCCACATTGGTCTGCTGAGCCACCTTGCCGTGGTGGAGAAGTTTGCATGTACCAATGATCCCAAGAACTATGCCATCCGGAGCTTGGCTCCTGGTAGGGTTACCCAAGGCGGATTGGTCAAGGACGAGGTTCCAGACGAAGCCCGATTCAACAAAGACCTTGATGGCAAAACTGGTGGAAGATGTCTCCAGGCCACAATGGCAGTGAAGGCGGATAAAGGCTGCAACAGACGGTGGTCCCCAATCATCTTGGTTCTCCACGCCATTGGACTCTGGCCACTCCCTGCCAAGAACCATGTGGTGGCTACTCTGGAAAGTTGAAAAACAGGTTTTCTGCCAACGACCCATAATCAGTCTGGAGCGGTTTGAAAGACATTACCAATTACAGGAGGCCATCCCCCCACACTGCAAGGAACCATCAACTGGCTGATGACCTAAATGGGTTTTACTGCAGGTTTGAAAAGAAAACTTTCACATCGCTCACCCTCTGCAGCCACAACACACAACCAACTGCACTCCCTGCCAGCCACTCTCCCCTCCCCACCAAACCCACACCCACACTCAGGATCTGTGTTAAGGACATGCACCAGCTCTTTCAGGGACAGAAGACCAGGAAGGCACTGGGCCTGGATGGCATGTCACCCTTCTGTCTTAAAGTCCTTGCTGACCAGCTGGCCCCCATTTTACACTGATCTTCAACAGATCACTGGAGCTGTGTGAAGTCCCCTCCTGCTTCAAGAGCTCCACTATCATCCTGTCCCCAAGAAACCCCATATCACAGGATTAAATGACTACAGGCCCATTACCTTAATGTCTGGGGTCATGGAATCCTTTGGAAGACTGGTGTCGGCCCACCTGAAGGAAATCACAGGCCCCTGCTCGACCCCCTGTAGTTTGCCTACTACGCAAACAGGTCAGTGGATGATGCAGTCAACATGGGATTGCACTACATCTTCCAACACCTCGACTCCCCGGGGACATATACAAGGATGCTCTGATGAAGGCCTGTAGCAATAGGCCAAAACATTAGCATGCCAAAATATATTGGTGGAAATGAAGCGCTGTTCCTGTCCTTTTTGAAATTGGTGAGTGCTACCCTACATCCTTGGATGTGGTTCTTTGAAATATACAAGGATCCTGTTTGTGGACTTCAGCTCAGTGTTCAACACCATCATCCCAGATATCCTCCACTCCAAACTCATCTGGCTCACTGTACCAGCCCCCATCTGCCAGTGGATTAAGAACTTCCTGACAGACAGGAGGCAACTGGTGAGGCTACGGAAAATCACATCCAATGCCCGGACAATCTGCACTGGTGCCCCCAGGGATGTGTGCTCTCCCCTCTACTCTTCTCCCTCTACACAAATGACTGCACCTCAGGTGACCCATCTGTTAAACTCCTGAAGTTTACGGACAACACAACCATCATTGGCCTTATCCAGGATGGTGACCAGTCTCAATATACGTAGATGGGAGGTTGATGAGCTGGCCCACTGGTGCGGCCATAACAACCTGGAGCTGAGCACACTCAAAACAGTGGAGATGACAGTGGACTTCAGGAGGAGTCCTCCAACACTGCCCCCCTTACCATACTCAACAGCATGGTGTCTACAGTGAAAACCTACAGATTTCTGGGTTCCACAATCTCCCAGGACCTAAGGTGGGCATCCAACATAAACACAATCATCAAAAAGGCCCAGCAGAGGATATACTTTCTCCACCAGCTCACGAAATTCAACCTGCCTCCGGAACTGTTGATTCGGTTCTACACTGCAATAATCCAGTCTGTCCTCTGCACATCCATTACTGCCTGGTTGATTTGGCCACAAAACAGGACAGGACAGACTACAATGGACAGTTAGGTCTGCAGAGAAATCATTGGTGCCAACTTGCCCTCAATTCAGCACTTACACACATCCAGACTCAGCAAATGGGCAGGCAACATCACTGCAGACCCATCACACCCTGGTCACAACCTGTTCCAACTCCTCCCCTCTGGCAGGCGCTACAGAGCACTGTACCCCAAAACAACCAGATATAAAAAGTTTCTTTCTGCGGTCTGTCATTCAAAGGAACACTTAACACTGTCAAATAGATCCAACCATTTTGTGTATACTGTACATTGTATGTATACCAGTACGCTCTGTCATGTACATCTACCTCAGGCATTTATGTAAGTAACCTGCTAACATCTATTTCAGCATCTCTGATATATTCTTTGCACCACTTCACTTTATCACCTCTTATTTCACCTGTATAAGTCAATCCTTGTGTATATATATATATATCTTAAGATTGTTGTGTTGTAGTGTTGTTATTCTATGTTAAGTACACTGAGAGAGCCACGAAACCGGAGTCAAATTTCATGTATGTGCAAACCTACATGGCCAATAAACATGATTCTGATATTGAGCATCTGCACAGTCTCTGTGTCAATTTTGGTTGCAGATGAATGAAGATGTGGAGACACAGATGTTAATTGATTTTGAATAGTTTGGAAACTATTGCATGACACACTTCTGATTTGACCATAGGTTGCAGTGAGGCTTTTGTCATACATAAGTGGGTGTGCTGAAAAAGTTTCAACTCTGTAAGACGTTTTTTTTTTAAAGTTTGGAATGTGAAATGTCTAGAAATTTGCTTTTGTTGTAATAAGCCACGCCCACTTTAATCAACCATTACCAAATTTTAAGCATCGACCGAATCATGACCCTGGATCATGCAAACAAAAAATTTCACACGAAGCCATGCAGCCGATAATGAGAAATAAACTTTTCGCCTTTGTGGCGCCCCCTAGATGTTAAGTGCAATGCGCGTTAATACAGAAGTATAACGAAAACTGCTGAACATGTCTGTCAAACTTCAGGTTGATATCTCTATGTATTTATGAGTTATTGCAATTTTTCTTAAAATTAGCTATTTTGATAAAACTTGATTAGCTTTTATAATCACACCGTGTGACATGGGCAGCATCAGGAGTGTTTCACTGCAGTGGCGTAGCAGTTGCTACATTACTGCCTGGGGTTGCCTCAAGTGTTAGGGTTGGGCGATCATTTCTATTTTTATGTCATCCAATCGTGGCTACTTGAGCAGTGATCTGATCGCCAAGGGGCAGGGGGAGTAGAGACGACAACCTGGTTTGTTTGTAGTAGTAGTATTAGTGCATTTATTCGTTGTTATTAAATAATGTATTCTCTGTTTAGTATTTTTCAATTATTATTGATGTTAGAATTTAATTTTGATAAAAGATTTTGAATAATCATCTTGACCGTGGCTCAGTGTCTGACGGCGCTTTGAAAAAAATTAAACCTTAAATCTTTCTGCAAGCAATACAGTTAAAGTTATGTTAATAATATTCATGAAATAATTCTAAGGTTTTATTTAAAATATTTAAAAATTAAAAAATCTATTTAATAGCAACGTCTCCTCTGTTCAAAAAACGGCTCTCTTTTAAAAGTCTGTGTGTCTGTGCTTGGTGCGACAATATCACAGCATCATGTTCTGTTTAACACTATTATCTTATCTTTAATATCACAATCCAAATCATATCCACAACGTTAACTACTCTTGTGGAGTGCAGAACGAAGTTTTGGTGAGCAGGCATATGGAGAACGGAGATGCAGGGTGTCAGATCCATTACAGAGAATTATGCACTTTTATTAAAAGTGACTTACAGAGTGAATATAATTCACTAATTGCACTTTTTTTGTTCAAAGTGACATACAGTCATTCATTTATACTAGGGCCAACAGCACGTAAGCACCAACATGTGACTGCCATCACACACTGAAAAAGTAATGTGACTGTCCAAGACATACTACTACTACTACTACTACTTCCCGCTGCTCCCATTAGGGGTCGCCACATTGGATCATCCATTTCCATCTCTTCCTGTCCTCTGCATCTTCCTGTATCATGCTAGCCACCTGCATGTCCTCCATCACCACATCCATAAACCTCCTCTTTTCCTCTTGCCTGGAAGCTCCATATTCAGCATACTTTCAATATATTCAGCATCCCTCCTCCACACATGTCCAAACCATCTCAATCTTGCTGCTCTTGCTTTGTCTCCAAACTGTCCAATCTGAGCTGTCCCTCTAATATACGCATTCCTACTCCAGTCCTTCTTCCTTCCTTCAGGATTACCCCTACCCCATTTCTCCTCCCATCTGCACCATGGTAAATAGAGTTTGAACCCACCTCCGATGCTCCTGGCCTTTCCACTTGCTCTTTTGCACACACAGTATATCTACTTTGCTTCTCTCCATCTTATCAGCCAGCTCTCTCCCTTTACCAGTCATGCTGCCAACATTCAAAGTTTCGACTCTCGCCTCCACACTCCTACCCTTCCTCCACTCCCGCTGCCTCTGGGCATGACTTCCCCCTCTCCTTCTCCTTCATCCAACAGTAGCATAGTTTCCACCGGCACCCTGCTGGCCCACATTACTGGTGGCAGTCATTGGTATACTGGGCCTCAACCAATCTGGTATGGAAATCTGATTTATGATCTGCATATTTGATTTGGCAAAGGTTTTACGCTTGATGCCCCTCCTGATGCAACCCTCCCCATTTATCCGGGCTTGGGACCGGCCCTAAGAATGCACTGACTTGTGCATCCTCAGTGGCTTGGTTCGCATTAGCTTAAGTCTGAGTAGCACTACTTCGTTTGAGAAAAGACTGCATTTAGATATTTTTATTCATGTGTTCATAATCAAAAACGCACAATATATTACCAATATAATAAAGTTTTTACTTAATTTGTATTTGTACTAATTTTCATAATGATATTCTTGGGTTTGCTTTGCAGTTGCTATGCCAAATCGTGGGCTTGCTACAGCAACTCCAAGCAATACTGTAGTGCTGCCTTTACTGTATGGAATATCAAAATTCAGAAAAAGTAACTTTTTCTGGCCTGGTCCAGAGATACTCTACCAAATTGGTGACAATTCCTTAAAATCTGTAGGAGGAATAGCAAAAAAACAGATTTGGAAAAATTCAAAATGGCGGAAAATATTTCCAGGCACACTACGGCTTGGCTTCTATCTTCAAATTTTTCTGGACCCACAGAATCCAGCAAAAAAAATTTTTGTTTCTGACACTTACAGTTCAAAAGTTATAGGCCAAAACGTAAAGCTCGTTATTACAGCGCCTCTCTGGCCTGTGTAGCGGGTGAGACTGGCAATCCACCTGCCAACTTGGGAACCGTAGCTGTGACGGTTTCTGATACCATGATACTATTACATGAGGAGAAGAAGAAGAAGAAGTAATAATAATAATAACTTGGACCCCTATAAAGAAGTGGAAAAATAGGAAAGGACTTGGAAAAATAAAGAAGACTTGAGAAGAATCTTCAGAGAGAAAGAAAACACTTTGGAAAAAAAAACTTTGGTAAAGAAACTTGAACAAAGAAACAGTGGAAAAGAAAACTTTGGAAAGGAAAAGAAAACGTTTTACACAAAGGCGGACTTTGCTATTTATCAACGCTTACTCTGGGTGGATGGTTTTCATGACGTGCAATGCAGTCCACCTCCTCATTGATATTCATTCCATGATCTTAGGGGAGAGGATTATTTAATTCAGACTATACGCACACACACACACACACACACACACACACACACACACACACACACACACACACACACACACACACACACACACACACACACACACACACACACACACACACACACACACAGCTGAAACACCATGGCCAATCAATAGTGATTTTAAACATCGGAAGTATATTACAGCATATTACCTAACACGTCAGAGAACATAAGATTAAACAGCAATCATTCTATCAAATTAAATACTTATACAAAAAATATCTATTTAAACTATTTAGCAAGATGAGTCTCTATAGCTATTAGCAGTAGATGAACAGAAGTTAACTAATGACTCGTTGATTACCATGTGATAAGAATACAATCTTATATGAGAAGACTAACTGAATAACATTAATAAAATAAAATGAAGAGAAATAAAGAAATTAAATTATAAAACACAGTTAACAGCATACTGTTTGACCCGAGACACGTAACCAGCTATCATCACCAGATCACAGTATGGTTACATGGTAGAAATATGGTTAAAATCAAATCGATATCTCAGTCAATTTAAGTGTTGTGGTTATGGGGGGGGGGGGGGCTAGGTCCTTGTTCATAAAATTGATTGCTGAGTAAGATTAGCTGGGTTAGAGGAAGGATTAACAATTAATTCATATAAATTCAGACATGTACGGAAACAGATTTACATTAAAGCTCTCTAAGCAATGTTTGAATGTATGACCTCAGATTAAGATCACCAGCTTCTGGCATATTTCAGAGAGGGGTTTTTGAGTGTGAGTGTGTGTGTGTGTGTGTGTGTGTGGTGTGTGTGTGTCTGTGGTGTGTGTGTCTGTGGTGGAGAGACAGGGATAGTGAGAGGATGAAACTTGAATTAACTTGTCATTATCCTGACTAAGAGAACATGTATTTAACCTCGAAAACACAACTGTAATCTTCATCAGTGGTGAGATGAGAAAGTTCTTCCTCTTCTGTGGAAAAAAGTTATTGTCTTAGGTGGAGATGGGATTAAGTCTTCTTTCCATGATCAATGGTGAAGATATCCTGGCAAGGTCATTAAATGTCTTTGTGTCCTGCTATAAAGGTGATGATCACATCAATAACATGATTACTTTGGGAGGTCCTCTTGTCTGGCTGATGTCAATTTGGCACCTATATGTGAGTTGAGTCAAACGGCACTTTGCAAAGTGTTAACATATGAAAATATACTAACCCTATAGACCCAAAAAAGTCTGCAGAGGACACCATCTCCACTGCATTACACTCTGCCCTGACCCACCTTGACAATAAAGACACTTACATCCATATGCTGTCTGTAGACTTTAGTTCAGTGTTTAACACAATCATCCCCTTCAAACTAACCACCAAACTCCACTCCCTTGGCCTTAACCCCTCAACAGTGATTGAAGAATCTCAGAGAAATGCAACATCTAATAATTGAGATCTTCTGAGTAAAGCAGGAAAGAAATTTATCGCATTTCTCAGGGTGGCATCTAATATCTGGCCCGGGAGAGGATCAATGGCACAGCTCACAATAAAGAACAACAATCTTGGGTTGGACTGATTGTTTTCGATTAAAGAAGCAAAATATGCAGCTCTGGAATGTTTAACCTCTATGTTAAAAGTCTTAAGTAGGGACCTTAGAAGGTCCTGGTGAGCTGGAAGTTTGGATGATTTCCACAAACACCCCAACTTGTGGCATTTTTGCTTCAGGACCCAAATATTTTCATTTATCTGGGGCATCAAGAGGCAACTAGATTTTTTGGTCTTGAAGGGAGTGAATTCATCTAAGATGGAGGAACACATGTTATTAAAACTATTCAACAGCTCACTTGCAGTAGGAGGCAAGCCCGAAAAACTAGTGGGGATGTTGAAGACAGTATTGAATTTAGCTGCAGAGGATGAATTAAAAGTTCTAGATCTAGTTTTGGGGACAGGGATACAGGTAAAACAAGGCAACACCAAGTTACAGACAGTTACAGGCATCTAGTCAGGTCAAGTCTAGTCAATTTTATTAATATATGTAGCCCAATATCACAAATTATAAATCTGCCTCAGGGAGCTTTACGGCAACACAACATCCTGTCTTTAGACCCTCACATCGGCTAAGGAACAACTCCCTAAAAAAATAAAAACCTTCAACAGGGAGAAAAAATAGGAAGAAACCTTAGGGAGAGCAACAGAGGAAGGCTCTCTCTCCCAAGATGGACAACATGCAATGGCTGTTGTGTGTACACAATTTACAGAATACAACGTTGAAAGAAGATAACAGAATTACAATGGAATTATAAAATATTTGAAGAATATGATGGGGAGGATGCCAAGCAGTGTCCAGATACCATTGGAGCAGCCCAGGACCTGAGCAACGCAACAACCATCACTATTTAGACCTGACAGGAGGACAGACTACACATGCACACAGGAGAGACTCACATCACACCATTCACATACTCGGGAGAAGAGACAAAAAAAATAAAATAAAATAAAACATGAATCACACATCTGAGTGAAAGAAGGATATAAGATTGAAACAGGATAACAACATTATATGGATATATAAGATATATAAAAAAGAACGTGATGAGGGGGATGCCAAGCAATGTCAAGGTGGCAACCACCGTCACCATGGAGACCTAGGAGGAGGACAGACTGCACATGCACACAAGGGAGACTCACATCACACCATTCACATACACAGAAGAAGAAACAGAAGATCAGAAACTGATCAAATCTAGGCAGCATTAAGGACAGAAATTCAGCGAATTCATTGATAAAACTGTGATCACATACAGGTGGTATATATATTGTCAAGCACAGACAGGGAGAATTTTCTTTAATTGTGAAAGGAAGCACTTCAAAAGTGCTAAACAGCCAACGATCAATGCTAGACCAGTGTAGCTATCTTTATAGAAAGGGACAACACCACCACCCCTGCCTGTTAGTCTGGGCTGGTTTAAAAAAAACAAAAAAAAAACCAGGTGGGCTAGCTTCGAGTAGGGGAATATGATGTAAGCCAAAATTCATGGTCACAATGAGATGTATATCATTTGAAAGAATAAGATCGTTACATAAAAAAAGATCTATTTACAAGTGATCTCACATTAAGAAGAGCTGACCACAGTTTCTTGGGTTTAGTTGACAAAGGAAAGCCAGAAATTGTGATTAAATTGGATATGGATATTAAATTGGATCTGTATTTGAAAATAGCTGCTGCTGCCTCTTTTGCAGAATTGATTTTCTCCTACCATAAATGGCCCTTATCTTGTACACTTGAGAATCATTTGAACACTGTTGAGGAGGGGTTGTGCTGGATAGTCACCATGGCCAGGTATTGTTTACGAAAGAAACAAAATTTGCTGTGAGCAAATCTGTGCCCTTTTTGTTTGGGTGTGGACCATCTCTTTTATATAGGTCTCAGATTCTAAACTAAATTGAAGTGATCAATAAAGCTGAAACTGGTGGCAGAACATGGCACCTGAAGCCATTGATTAAAACCAAAAAGCCGCCTAAAACCTTCACAACCTTTTCCCCGAGCTGGAATGGGCCCATATATTACACATTGTTTACCCAAACTTTCAACATTTAGGTCAAAGAGTTCAATATCATGTTGGAGTTTGACTGATTGTTTATACCTGGTGTCATTTGTACCCATGTGGATGAAGACCATATGGGCGGATCGGTAAAGCTCAATGATTGAAGGGATGTACTGGACTAATTCTAATATTTTCACACCAGAGAAACAATATGTAAAGCCCCTAGGGAGTCCCACAAAGTGAATAATTGAGTCTCCCACCAGCAGAAACTCCAGATCTGTGATATGGCCTCCATACATGGAAAGATTTGAGCAGGGCTCCATGAAGTTGATAACAGGTGCCAGATGGGGCACACTGGGAGCTAGAGCCAGATCAGACTGCTGGGATACTTGGGAAGGTGACTGAGCAGGGAATTGTGGATGGGGGGAGTCCATTTTGTCAGAACAACAAGACTAGGGCCTGCGGGGCAGCAATGATATCCTCGGACATTTAAGCTTGGAAGAACTGAACAGTGTGTAACTCCCGGGGCTAGCCAGGAGCTTTCTTTGCCAAGGAGATGTTCGAATAGCAGCCACGGGGACGAATGAACTATCATCATCTGGTAGATCAGATAGTGAACGAAGAAGTTTGACAGCGGAAGGACATTGTCAAACTCTGGGGGTTCAAAAAGAGGAACTGATAGTCTCTTATTTCCTTTGACTACTGATATTCAAGATGACCCAGATGGACACTTTTTACTGGGGGGAGTAAACTCTTCAATGCTGTCATCATCAAGTAGCTTGATATTCAGGCCAGCAGGCTCCAGCTCGGCCAGACGGGAGAGGAGTTTAGCTTGCCGGCTAAGTAGTTTGCTGATTAGGTAATGGATAGTAGCTCTGCCCTGAGCCCAGACAGCTCAGGAACCATCACCATAACTTCAGACACAGACTTTCAGTGGATAACTCACGACTGTGTTTCAGACACTGCCTTGGATTTCTGACAACCAGCAGCTACAGAAGAAATCGGTGACAAGGTAACACGTTGCTAAGTAGCTGTTCAGCTAAAACCACTTGAGTTTGCTCTTGATTTACTTGATCATGGGGGTATTTGTTGGATAAATTTAGAATAATAAAACCAGACAAGATCGGAGTTGAAACATAAAGGGTTGAGTCCACAAGGTTCTCACAGGACTATATCAGGGAGTCAGTGCAAAAATCGATGACCGGTTAAAATTCATAAAATAGTAAAAGCAAACCGTAAAATCAAATAAAATAATCTGATGGTCACAGGAGTTGATAAAAGTTGTCAAAAATTAAAAGGTTGAAAAGTAAGCAGTGCAACAAAGTGCCAACAATCCGCCAGCTACGCAACCAGACATGAAATAGTTCTCTTTGTACCAACCCTCCTCCTTTCTCCTTTCTCTCAGGGTCTATATGGAATGCAGCCTCCTTCTACCAGGAGTCCTCCTATCTCCACTTCCCCACCCTCCAGGCAGAGCTTGGTGCTGATATCTCCTTCTACTTCAAGACCAGCGCCCCCTCAGGAGTGTTTCTGGAGAACCTGGGCCTCAAGGACTTCATCAGACTGGAGCTCAGCTGTGAGTCCAACAACAAGCACCTTTAATGCTGTAGTAAGAGATGTGTTCTTTCTCTTGCAGAAACCACAATGAAACAGGATTCAAAAGGAAAAGTCCTTCCGCACAACAAATTGCTTTTATAAGTAGTCCCGCACCTCCGTACATCGACACCAATCCAAAAGCCATCAACAACATTATTAGCTTTTTTTTTTTTTCTTCCAAAATGGAAAGGCCTGCTGCAGCTGACAATCCCATTTCAGGAGATCGTATCTGTCAGATTTGCACAGCTTGATGTAATCCTAATGACACAGTGAACAGCCTATTATCCACCCGTCATATAAGACCTGAAAAACAGAATCATTTCTCCACCATCCATGTAATCAAGGTTGAGATACTCAGAGAAGCTAAGTGATGGATGTAAAAGTAAGTATTGCTCAGTTTTGCTCATAGATTTATTTTAAGAAAATATAAAACAGGAAATATTTGCTTAGATTCCAGGGAGCAGCAAAATTACATGCTGTCACGTGATTCAGTGGCTTTTCAAAAGAAAAACAAAATCCACCAAAATAGGATTTACTGTTACACATGGTGATAAACGTATCTGCCATTTCTGGTAAACAAAGACACACTCTGTTGTCTTTGTGCTTTCTACGTTATATAAAGCCACACAGAAACACCGGCATGTGTCAAACTCTCAGCTTTATTTCCAGGCACCCGAGAGGTAATTTATTATTAACTTTTGATAAATATAGTCCATCACAGGGCCTATATATATATATTTACTTGACTCACTGGATTATTTTGCTCCTTATTTGTTGAGCACTTTCCCTACCGCTGAGTGTTACTTTCAACAAAGTTTATATATATATATGTATATATGTGTGTGTGTGTGTGTGTGTGTGTGTGTGTGTACATTTTTTTCTTATTGAAATACTCATGAAGTCTAAACACATAAGAGTAGCTAATAAAACAATGGGATGAAATATTAAGTTTTCAACAGCCTTGGCAAAGTTATTATACCCTTATTCATGGTAAGCTATGTAAGAAATATGTCAAAATGTGACAAAAAGGGGTTTGTACCTTTTCTTAGGCTATCTGGAGCCATAATGTATAACTGCAGGTCACTGAAGCTGAGACATTGTGAATATTGACAATCTGTCAGCACAGTCCCTCATAAATCCATTCAGGTCATCAAGCTTTCCCCGCATCATTGTATCACATTGCATCGCTCCAGGGGCTGATATACTACTACGTCCAAAAAAAAAAAAAAGCATCGCGTTTAATCTGACCCTGCTGTCATCTCTCCGGCCCCGCTGCCCTCCCCAGCCCCCTCGGTGGTTACTTTCTCCTTCGACGTGGGAAACGGACCGGTGGTCTTGGCCGTGAAGTCCCATGTGCCCCTGAATGACCGACAGTGGCATTACGTGAGGGCGGAGCGCAATGTGAAGGAGGCCTCTCTGCAGGTGGACCAGCTGCCCCTGCGCTTCCTGGAGGCGCCGGCTGACGGACACCTCCGCTTACAACTCAACAGCCAGCTGTTTGTGGGTACGTCTGGCCTCACCTCACGCCTCGCCAAACCCCGGCTGAGACACAGATTTAATTAAACAAAGTGGAATGGGCGTTGATTTATTATGCCATGTTTTTATAAAACCCTGGATTCCCTTATCCTCACATCTCCAAAACGATATTTTAATGTGTCCATTTAATAATAATCTGACATGGCAGGGAGGACAAGGATATGATATTTTTATACTTCGGTAGTCTTATTTTGTTAAAATTTCATTAATTAAGGAGTGAAATAATTTAGCAGACTAAAGAAAGGAAATGGCCTTTAACTGGCCTCTGTGGATCAGAGAGGGGTTCTGTTTCACTTTGTTTTAACACTGGCAAAAATGATGTCTGTCAGTCACGTAACAGTTCCCATCATTAGGAGACTCATTATTTGTTGAATGGAATAAATCCAAATTATGTGCTGTTTTGCACTGAGCCATAATGAATTCTTGCTGCTAATCCTCGTCTGCCTCAAGGGGGATTAGGACTTCTAGCATTATAGTTACAGTTTCTATGATGCAACCTGGTATCGCAGTTCACTTGCTCACTTCTTTCAGTGACTGTGCAAACAGAGACAGCACGTTAGATGTCAAAATTTCAATTGTTGTGCAGAAATTGCAAACATCATAAGAAGGAAGGAGGCTGAATACTTTCCCCTTTAATTTGCAATGGTTGTTTTTTTTCTCAAAATGCGGCTGAAGCCAGCTGGTCGGCAAATATTAATATAGTGTTGGATTACACAGCTGCTAATTCTGGTATCTTGTAACTCTGGTATCTGGTAGTCAGCCGTTTTTTGAATTTTAACTTGTATTGTTGCCGTCCTAGCTATTCCACAGTAGCTGTATTAAGTGGAGGCTGCATGGTCTCCTGATTCCCTACATTATGATGGTCAACAAAACGCCCAACACTTGACCCTAATGAACAATATTCAGTATTTGCATACTTGGACCTAATGAGGCCTCACACAGTTGAGTGCTTCCAGAGTTGCTTTAAATGCTTACTGGAATCCAGCGACGGCTTGTCATAAATCCCTGTCAGCTTCCAAGGGACTTATGATTATATGGTGGTAATAGATGCTGTGTAGCAAAGTAACAGGCTTTAAGGGAGACTAACAGTCATCCTTCATCCCAGGGGGAACAGCCACCAGACAGAGGGGCTTCCTGGGTTGCATAAGGACCCTGACCATCAACGGTGTGAACTTTAACCTGGAGGAGAGGGCCAAGATGACCCCGGGGGTGAGCTCCGGCTGCCCCGGGTACTGCAGTGGCTCCAGCAGTCTCTGCCACAACAGAGGGAGGTGTATTGAGAAGAGCAGTGGCTACGTCTGCGACTGCTCCCAGTCCGCCTATGGAGGACCGACCTGTAAAGAAGGTGGGTGATGACGGGTGTAGCTCACAGATATCCAAATCCAAGTATTATCTAGTGACTCAGTTCAAGCAGATGGTTGCTGTTTTGCTGATAGAGTGGTAGGGATGGATGGAAATTGGTACAAAGCTTGTATATGATTGGCTGCTGGTGTACGATAATACTAAAATATTCAGCTGCAGCCACTCTTCTGTGGCACAAGATAGTGATGAAATTAAGCCTTTTTTTCGGGGGGTCCCCTATTTTCTCCCCAGTTGTATCCGGCCAATTACCCCACTCTTCCGAGCCATCCCGGTCGCTGCTCCACCCCCTCTGCTGATCCGGGGAGGGCTGCAGACTACCACATGCCTCCTCCGATACATGTGGAGTCGCCAGCCGCTTCTTTTCACCTGACAGTGAGGAAGCCAGGGGGACGTTGACTTGACTTGACTTAACATAACTTGACGTAGCACATGGGAGGATCACGCTATTCCCCCCAGTTCCTCTTCCCCTGATAGGGTTGCCAACTCCTTAAAATGGAAATAAGGAGCGGAGGACAGGGATGGGGCTTGGATGGACAGGGTGGTGCGGGCTTAACAAATATAATGTGCCTTACACCATACACACATATATACACATATATATACACACACACACACACACACACACAAACACACACATATATATATAATAAGGAATGATTCCTTATTTTAAGGAACGGTTGGCAACCCAACCCCTGAACAGGTGCCCTGACCAACCATGACATACCCGGCTTCCCACCCGCAGACATGGCCAATTGTGTCTGTAGGGATGCCCGAACAAGCCGAAGGCAACACGGGGATTCAAACTGGTGATCCTGTGTTACTAGGCAACGGAATAGACTGCTATGCCACCCGGACACCCCTAAGAAATCAAGCCTTTGTGGTCAACATTGTGTCACTTTTCTCTGGTTGTGGGGGAAAAAATTGTCATTAAAGACATTGGTTTTTAGAGTTTCTTGCTGGCTGTGTTTTTATATATTTGATGGCCACTGATGGAAAATTTTGTATTATTTTTAGGGGTTTTCCAAATAATTGAATTTAACTGACTCCCACTTGGCAGTGATGCAACAATGGCAGCACACTTTATTTTTTTTCCAGCTGGATCTGCAGTCCAGCTACCAGTCAATGCCGAATGCGCTGGTTTCCCTTTCCGCCTGGATTTATTCAGTAATGCTGTATTCCACTGTTATGGATATACATAATGCAGTTTCATATGAGAATATGATTATAGGACGCTCCTCAATTCTAATCATCTCATTTAAGGTGCTCATCACAAACACCGTCACAAAAGAACTGGACTGATTCACGTTCATAGATACCTGAGGGAAGTAGAAAGGACAACCCACAATAGAGTTGGTTATCATTTTTAGGGTTGGCGCGGCTCGGCTCGTGCTGCCTCTCAGAAAGGGAGGGTGTTAAGATTAGTGATTCAAAAAGCAGAGGTTAGATCTGATGTGAGGAGGTGATTAAAGCAAGAGCGAGAGCGTATGACAGATTGCGGCTGCACCGCCGTCTCTGGTCTGGCTGGGAGGATCGGGCTTTCACTTCACACTCATCTAGGGTTCTATTATTGTAGACGAGTACCTATCAGATCTGTTACCGGCATGAAATACAATAGACTCTCCCTTTGATCCAGTCGTTTCACCAAGGCTTGTTGAAATGGAAAGTCACTCAGTGCCGGTATTAAACTCTCTTGAAATTTCAGTGGTAAAAATGTACAGTAGTTGTTGAATATATTCAGTTGTGTGTTTGGATGATGGCAGATCTGATTTTTAAAGCTCTGCGTCTTGAAAGCACTGTGGCACCTTTCACATTTGAGTTCGATATTGACATCACTTATTTGGCAAAGCACGCTATTCATCCTTTCAAAATTATAATGCTGGTTTAAAGTTGGACCGAAATCTATAATCAGATTTAATTCCTTGAGCCGAAACACTTTGACTATAATGTAATAAAACGTTCAGCAACAACTTCTTATGTGTAATTGACTTAAAATTGTGGTGCTAATATTTTTTACCTTTATCCAAAACCGTTTGCAAATTTCTCAAGAACTGTAAGGAAGTTGTGTAGTCTTAATAAATATTCATGAGCTGATATTTGAGTGACAAGTACAAGCAAGGGCTGGCAATGAGGGTGGGTGGGGTTTCATCATTTGATGATTTGATCTGATACGCTGTATGTAAATGAGCGTGTCTGATGAGGCATGAGGATGAGTTGCTGTATGTCGCCAAGCTGTCGCTTGCAGCCAGCTTGTGGCCATTGCTAGCATAGTTTTGAGGAAGTGGATCACTAACATATTGTAACGCGCATGGATAAGTAGACACGTTGGTCCTTGACTAACGGGTCTGACCCTTTAGTCGAGCGGTTAGCGATGTCTCCTGCGGTACGGGCGATAGGGGTTCGCTTCCCGGCCTCGGCAGTTCCTGTGGTTGCGTTGTCCCCCGAATTCGCTACAATATTGACAGCAGATGCATCAATTTTCTATAAAAAAATGTATGCACTAAAAAAATATTATAAATATATATTACTCACTGCAACACTCACCAGTGCAGGAAAGATACTGAAGGCATTCACAATCGTGTTGTGTTGTGTTGTGTTGTGTTGTGTTGTGTTGTGTTGTGGGCTGCCTGGTTTGTGTTTTTGCCTCATCAGGTCCAAATGTACGGCAGTGCCAATGGGCGTGTGGGATAAATAGACACACACACACACAGTTATTCGTGCCACATCTCGCGCAATCTTGGCAAAATATGCTGTCATGTGGAAATCCATTATTGGATGCTAAGTCTGACTAGGGGCAGCATGGGGGCGCAGTGGTTAGCACGGTCACCTCACAGCAAGAAGGTCCTGGGTTCGAGCCCCAGGATAGTCCAACCTTGGGGGTCGTCCCAGGTTGTCCTGTGTGGAGTTTGCATGTTCTCCCCGTGTCTGCGTGGGTTTCTTCCGGGTGCTCCGGTTCCCTCCCACAGTCCAAAGACATGTAAGTCAGGTGAATCGGCCGTACTAAATTGTCCCTAAGTGTGAATATGTGTGTGTGTGCGCCCTGTGATGGCCTGGCGGCTTGTCCAGGATGTCTGCCCGGCCTGCTGCCCAGTGACTGCTGGGATAGGGTCCAGCATCCCGTGACCCTGAGAGCAGGATAAGTGGTTTGGATAATGGATGGATGGAAGTCTGAAAAGTTTTTCCTGCCGGTGGAAACTATCTAACTTAAAAAAAAAAACTAAAAAAAACAACAACCACACACATACAACTCATGCAATACAGTTCATGCAATGTCGATTAGTAACCTATTCTCTGCACTTTCGAATATATTTTTCCATCTTACATTTTTTAATCAAAAATCAAATCATACCCTCTTGCATGTATTCCCAATTAAAACATTTCATACCAAAGACCATAACATACCCAGATCCCATTTTTTAGATACCTTCAAATCCGTAGCTTTGCCAAGAAAGTGTTTCCCTCATTTCCGTATCTGCCACCCAGGAGCCAATTAGATGTTATTCTAGAGATGGATACCTTTGGGAAGAGACGGGTCTCTATAATTTACACACTGATACAGGGATTAAAACAGATATCCTGGGACAAAACAAAAACTGCATGGGAGAGAGATTTAGGTGTAGAGCTTTCTGAAGAGGTATGGCGGGACAGCTTAACTCGTATACATACGTCCTCATTGTGTATACGACATGGGTTAATTCAGTTTAAGGTGCTTCACCGTCTTCACTACTCGGGGGACAAGCTTGCCAGAATCTTTCCCACCACAGACCCTGGCTGTCCGAGGTGCAGCCATAGTCCAGCCTCGGTGGGACACATGTCTTGGGCATACCCCTCCCTCAACAGTTATTGGGGACAGATATTTAATGTATTCTCACATATCTGTAAACAGACCATAAACCCTGATTTTCACAAGGCCATCTTTGGCATACCACCCCCTAACTGTAAGGTCACAACTTTGCATTACTAGCTCGCAGACTTACTCTATTTAACTGGAAGTGGAATAAAGCTCCATTTTTGCAGTGGTTGAGGGAGGTGCTGTCCTTTCTACCTTTAGAAAAGCTCCGATATAAAATATGTAAAACCCGCAAAAACTTTACTTTGACCTGGAGTCCTTTCATAGACTTTATTGAAGGTTTTCCCTTTTATTGAATGTACTTGTTATTTACCTGGTTGTAACGAGATATATGTGTACAACTTTATATTGTCTTCAAAAATATGGTTATTATGTGGAATTGGAATAAGAAATCCCTGCATAGTCCTTTTTTTTCTTTTTTTGAGCCTTGGGGGGGGGATTCCTACACGTTTCTTTTTTTGTTGTTGTCGTTGTTGTTGTTCGTGTGTCTTGTATACCTGTTCCAAAAAAACTTGAAAATTGGAAAATAAAGTTTTCAAAAAGGAAAAAAAAACATTTTGGGCTATCCAACTCATGGTTGAAAAGGCGCATGTTCATTATATCGTGACAGGAAAGTCAGCAACCGCTGCAATCAGTTTCTCCTCCATATCGGCGATGGGGAACTAAAATGCTAATATAGCAACTAAAGTCTAATAAAATGTTTCACAGCGAAAGAATATGAGGAACAAATCTGCCCTCTGAGTGGCTGTCACTCATGTCTATCACTGCTCATTTGCATAAAGTTGAACATTGCTCAACTTCTTTCTTGTTGCCAAGTTGCAGAGATTTTGTCGCTGGGCGAGTCGCTGCGCTATGTAGCTCAGTGTGGCCCAGAGACCATGGAAAATGAATTACTTCCAGCCACAGTAACTCTTGTTGTCGCTGTCGGTGTGAACGCAGCATAAGCCCTGCTAATGAGCCGCGTCAAGGGCTCAGTGGGGGCACTCATGAGCCCCCTGTTGAGCCACCGAATGAAAAATGGGACACCGGACGGCCTCGCGGTCCATGCTGACACGCACAAATGAAAAGACCGCAGGTGAACCACTTTGGACAGGACCTGAGCATCAGAAAAAAATGAGACTTACTGAACTAGAGGAAGCACCAGGGGCGTTTCCAGGATTTGAGGACATTCGGGGCTTAGCCCGGACTTCTGTAGGGGGGTCCGGGGGGGATCCTCCCTGGAAATTTTTCTGATGAACAAACTCTATTTTGATGCTTTCTTATGCACTCTGGCACCTTATTTACATTCAAAGTACATGTTTTAATTATTGAAAAATTTAATTGTGTACCTCAAAAACTGTTGTTTACTCTCCAGATTAATTATGAATTGTGATGTTAAAAATAGTAGTAGTTGTTGGTAATTAGTAGTAGTATTGAGTAGAAGCCGAATACTTCACAACTGCTATTATTAAATATTTACTGACATGCTACAGTACCAGACTAGAGAAAAAAATTAAATGTATTTATGTTAACATTAGTTTATTATATTATATTAAACTTTCTTTCACACACACACACACACACACACAGACACACACAAACACGGAGTTAGTTTAGAGACCTGCATTTATTCTGACAGGCTGTTATGTTACGAAGACTATCGGACATTCACACACATTATGTTTTTTGTCGGGCTTCACATAGGCTTTAATTTATAATTATATTCAGGGCTACACTTTTAAATACCTGGGGTCAACTGTCCAAAGTAATGGGGAGTGCAGGAGAGAGGTGAAGAAGAGAGTGCAGGCAGGGTGGAGTGGATGGAGAAGAGTGTCGGGAGTGATTTGCAACAGAAGGGTACCAGCAAGAGTTAAAGGGAGGGTTTACAAGATGGTTGTGAGACCAGCTTGGAGACAGTGGCACTGACGAAAAGCCAGGAGGAGGAGCTGGAGGTGGCAGAGTTGAAGATGCTAAGATTTTCACTGGGGTTGACGAAGGAGGACAGGAGTAAGAATGATTATATTAGAGGGACAGCTCAGGTTGGACGGTTTGGAGACAAAACATGAGAGGCAAGATTGAGATGGTTTGGACATGTGTGGAGGAGAGATGCTGGGTACATTGGGAGAAGGATGCTGAATATGGAGCTGCCAGGGTAGAGGAGAAGAGGAAGGCCAAAGAGGAGGTTTATGGATGTGGTGAGAGAGGACATGGAGGTGGCTGGTGTGACAGAGGAAGATGCAGAAGACAGGAAGAGATGGAAACGGATGATCCACTGTGGCGCCCCCTAACGGGAGCAGCCAAACATAGTAGAAGTAGATTTCAGGGCTACACTCAAAACGTTCGGGGCTTAAACCCCGGCAAGATGACCTGACAACGCCAATGAGAAGCACTTTTAAAAAGAGAAAAAAGAAAAAACTGAATCTACCTTTTTGTACTTTTTTTCAGTAGACAGAGGTAGTACAAAATGCATGACGTTTAAAGCCTTAAAGCTGCAGCTGGTAACTTTGGAGAAAAGAATGAGAGAGAGAGATTTCGAGAGATTTCGAACACAAATACCAACACCCCCTTCCCTCCTGCTCCTTCTCCAGCCCCTCTCTTCCTCAGCTAGCCCTTCCCCCCAAACAAAACTCAGGCTCGTTCATGTGGGTTCATTTCTACCGGCGGTGGTAACAGAGAAATAACAACCTAACACTACAGAAAACAGAAAGGAGCTCCAGTAGTTTTTCTGCTTGAATCTGGAGTTGTTGGCAACGGAGGAACTGGAAATGTACTAGGAGTTGATTTCAACGCTGCCTGAGCTTCGTTGCCGGCCATTGTTATGGATTTCTCATGAACGCTCAGGAAACTCAGACAGCAACATGACTGAAAAGAAGCAAGGACAGGCCCGCAACCTATCAGGGCGGAGAGGCCATAGACAGGCTCTGAGATCCCGATTTATTCTCAGACCACTTATATTACTGATAGCTGAAAGGGTATTATGGCAATTTTACCAAATAAAACAGAAAAAAAGTTACCAACTGTAACTTAGAAAATATAACTATCTCAATTTTGGATCGACTTCAACTTAAGCATAATGAAAAAAAATGACACTGAACACTGACAGGCAATAACGAGGGCACCCTCTACCAGGGGTGCCTGTTTTGTTTGAAGGTTTGTGCAAAACCAAAACGTAGGGGTTGGGGAAATCGGGTTTTCTGGGAGAAATTGTAAAATAGTAGTGTGACAGGAGTGGGTAGAAGCCGGGGAAAATATGGGGAATCGGCAGGTGTTTTCATACCTACTTTCATCAACAAAACATTTCTTTTCACAAATGTCTTATTTCCTATTCTGGTAGATGTCTCTTGAAAAGTTAGTAGCGCATCTGGGTAGTGTGGCGGTCTATTCTGCTGCCTACCAATACGGGGATTGGCAGTTCGAATCCCCGTGTTACCGCTGGCTTGGTCGGGCGTCCCTACAGACATAATTGGCCGTGTCTGTGGGTGGGTGGCCAGATGTGGGTATGTGTCCTGGTCGCTGCACTAGCGCCTCCTGTCTCCTATGGTCAGTCAGGCAGCCTGTTCGGGGGGGGGGGAACTGGGGGGGGGGGATAGCATGATCTTCCCACGCGCTGGGTCCCCCTTGCGAAACTCCTCACTGTCAGGTGAGAAGAAGCGGCTGGTGACTCCACATGTATCGGAGGAGGCATGTGGTAGTCTGCAGCTGAACCCGGATCGGCAGAGGGGATGGAGCAGCGACCGGGTCGGCTCAGAAGAGTGGATAATTGACCAAGTACAGTTGGGAAAAAAAAGAGGAGGGGGGGGGCACAAAATAAATAAATAAAAGTGAGTAGCTAGTAGCACTGCCAGTATCTACCATTGTAAACGTGAGCTTGCATGGGGGCTTGCTCACTCCAAGCCGGGACAATCTTGACATGTCCAAGATAACTGGGATCGGTCATTATGGGGCCCAATATGATGCACAGGGGAGCTTTTTTTTTTTTTTTGGTCCAGTAAAAAAGTGAGGGTGCAAAAGCATATGTTTGCTCCCCCCGATTTATAAGTAGGAGAGCAGCTGCTTCACTTGCTCCATTGCTCAGGTGCCTATGCCCTCTACTCAGATCTCGTTTTCTGTGTGTGTGTGTGTGTGTGTGAGCAGAGGTGTCTGTGTCCTTTGACAGAGAGTCCTCAGTGACCTACACCTTCCAGGAGCCATTCTCCGTCATGCAGAACAGAAGCTCCCAGGCCTCCACTGTGTCCAGAGAGAGGAGCAGGGCCAGAGAGAGCATCGCTTTCAGCTTCCTCACCCTCCAGAGCCCCGCCATGCTGCTAACTGTCAGCACCTTCAGCCAGCAGTACATCGCTGTCATCCTGGCTAGCAACGGTACGGACACTTAGATTTAGCATTTGTCAGTGAAAAGAAAAGAAAAAACACCAGGCTTCATATGCAGTGTGCTCCATAAACATCTGGACAGCAAGGCAACGCGTGCCATATTAAGTCCTCGGTGGTTCAGCCCACCTCCCTTATGTGAAATCACATAATGTCTGCGGGGTTAAAGTGCAGGCTGCCAGGTTTGATTTGAGAGGTGTTTCAGATCCACTGGGTGAACATTTGTAGAAAGTCAACCTCCTTTTTTTTCCCCAACTGAGTGCCTCAGTGACTAACACTACAAGCCAGTGCCAGGTCCCAGGTGTGAATACCTGTCTGTGTGTCTGTGTTTCTATGGGTGTGTGCATGTGAATCTCTCCATACACTTACAATAAGCCCCCATATATTTTCTCCAGGTTGCCAGGCGGATAAATGTTGCTAAAGCACAGAGCTCGTGTTGCATACAGTCAACTGTAACGCTCTACAATTTGCAGCTCCTTGCTGGCAGGTCTCCCTGCAAGCACTTTCAAACCTCTGCAAATGATCCAGAACGCGGCAGCACGTCTGGTCTTCAACCAACCCAAAACAGCACATCACGCCACTGTTCATATCCCTCCACTGGCTCCCAGTTGCTGCCCGCATCAAATCCTTTTTTTTCTCCTTTTTCTTTTTTTTTTTGGGCTGCAGACTACTACATGCCTCCTCCGATACATGTGGAGTCACCAGCCGCTTCTTTTCATCTGACAGTGAGGAGTTTTGCCAGGGGGGCGTAGCACATGGGAGAATCTCACTATTTCCCCCAGTTCCCCCTCCCCCCCGAACAGTTGTCCCGAGTCACCAGAGGAGGCGCTAGCGCAATGACCAGGACACATACCCACATCTGGCTTCCCACCCACAGACACGGCCAATTGTCTGTAGGGACATCCAACCAAGCTGGAGGTAACAAGGGTATTCGAACTGGCGAACCCCGTGTTGGTAGGCAACAGAATAAGACTGCCATGCTACCTGGACCCCCCCCATTCAGGTCTACACTCAGTCCCGCTCACTACACTCTGCCAATGAAAGGCGCCTGGCACTTCTGCCACAACAGGGCCCTAAGTTCCTAGAAGTCACTAGCCAGACTCTTCTCTTCTGTAGTTCCCCAGTGGTGGAACGGGTTACCAAACTCCATTCAATATTCGATCCGCTGAGTCCCTTTCCATCTTTAAGATGAGGCTAAAGACCCAGCTCTTTCACAAACGCCTCCACACCTGATGGTATTAATAATAATAAAAAATCACTTCTATGCCTTTGTACACTGTCTGTTGACAACTATGCCCTATCAGACTTGAACCTGGCTTTTGGCACTTACTTGTGTTGTCGCCTCCTGACTAGATCCTTGCTTGTGTTGTATTAACTCTCAGATGTACGTCGCTTTGGATAAACGCGTCTTCTAAATGAAATTATAACATGACAATTCGTGAGCTTTTCTTCTGTCTTTATTATACTGGAGGGTTATTGTATTTGTATGCTGTACATCTTCTTAAACCTAACTGTATGCTGTCAAATACAAATGGGTGCCAGAATATAAGACCTCTTTACATCTCCATTCTAGCAATGGATTGGTACTGCGAGGATTCAGAGTTACAGCATTCGCAATCACGCCCCGCTAAAGCGAGACGAGGCAAACCGTCATTGTCACATGAGACAACGTTCTGTTTAAATAAAACGTATTCCCTCAAAACAGGTCCAGTACTAATCCACTCACACACAGTTTCCCCTTATTCCAGTTTATTTTCAGACAGCCACTGGAACAAAAAAAAACAAAAAACAAAAAAAAAAATTAAGTAAAGGATGTGTCTGTCAACGGGTACCAGGCGTACAGTGATGCACCTAAGCCGATTCAGTCAGTCTGTCACAAGAAAGCCTTGCAAGTTCTGGATCACTCACCTCAGACCTTTAATCTGGCAGCCATTGGGCTGTATCCAATTGCCTGAGCATTATGTTGAATGATTCCCCAATGTTCCTCTAAGTCAGTGGAGTTCTGTGCTCTTTTGTGTTTAGCCAGAACGCTCGGATGAGTCCGGTCCTGGTAAATACTGAATTATCGGTGGGACACTTCATCCACGGTAATCTTCATCCGTGAGAGAAGCACTCTTCAGGACTCACTGAAATACAACACAAAGCCTGTCACCAGTAGAGCTGGAATTGTAATATTGATCCATTTCCACTTGATAATGCAAAGCTTTCTGCCTCTCTGATCCGGTGGCGTGTGCGTGCATGTGCGTGTGTGTGTGTGTGTGTGTGTGTGTGTGTGTGCGCTCGCGTGTGTGTGGGAGGAATGCCGAGTGCATATTGACATATCCAGTAGGGGAGTAAAGAGCTGTGGGATAAATATTTATATATCTCAAAAGGCATTCGTCAGAGTTTAGAGAGAGAATCCCATTTATAAATGATCGCCAAATTTTTTCCAATACGTGTGTGCCTGTATTATTATGCTTGTTCTCAGCCACTGAAAAGGGTCAATATGTGCACTCTCAGTGATGGCCTGCTATGTGAGGCACACATATCTGAACTCCGTGGTGAGGAAAAATGCCGTTTTCATGTTACAGTAATGGATTCATGAGTGTCAATTTTACATCAGTCAGAGTGTTTGAAAGTCTTTTAAGAGAAATTGCAGTTGAATTGCAGTGAACCGCACGTCCTGACCATACCAAACAGATGCTAAACACACTGTAAGAGGAGTTTTCAAGAGAGCCTAATTATGGGCCTCTTACTGAAAGGATTTTCATGCTGTTTTTTTTCTTTTCTTTTCGCTTTGTGTTGTCCAGGGAGTCTGAAGATCTGGTATCACCTTCAGGTGAATAGGAATCCAGATGTTTTCACCCCCACCCTCGGTAGTTTGGCTAATGGACTCCTCCATCGAATCAGAATCCACCGAGAGGGCAAAGACGTCTACGTGCAGGTAACACCTTTGACATGCAGACTGAATGCTAGATGGACCGACCGGGATTTCACGCCTACCTAAAACGACCATGGGCGGTCAAAATGACTGCCGGTTTTTAAACTCTATATTCTGTCAAGATAAATACCCAGTTGAGATATTAATGCATTGCATATGTCTGTTAGGAAACGACTGACACCAAAATTAAAATTTTAACAACTATAATACTATTTTTAAACAATTTAAACCAGAGAGACATGGTCGAACTTGAATAGCAAAACTGAAAAAGTGAAAATATTACCTGAAAAACAAAACGGGAAAACACATACTGCTAATCTAACAAATGTAACAAGGCCTATAAAACTTGAAATGTAAAAAAAGAACTGAAAATAATCATTGACACAGTTCCAAACTACAACCAGAACTTAAAAACTACTGGAACTACCATGGGCCATCAAAATCACCGCCCACGGTTTTTCAACTCTATATTCTGTCAAGATAAATACCGTTAAGAAACGACTGACACCAAAATTAACATTTTAACAACTTTAATACTATTTTTCAAACAAATTAAAATGCCCGTAAATCCTGCAACGCCTTGGTAGCAGTCATGGTGCGTCTGAAACGGCATCTGTAACCAGACATGTTGGCAATAATCAAAAATCAAATTCAGACTATTACTCTGCACTGGAGAACACTAGTGTGTTTCTAGGACAGAGCAATGAACTTCACGAAGGAAATGACACGACCACCACACACACACGATGACGCGCAAATTACGGTTGGTCATGATCGTTTTAGGTAGACCTTGCAATTTTTTGTGCAATTGATCTAAAACCCGTTTTAATGCAAATATATGCAATTTATAAACATTCAGGGAGCGGCAGGTCTGTATCTTTTTGTTTTTCCACAAAGTTATTAAACTTTGAAAGTCCAAAACCGTCAAAATGACTGCCTTGGTCGTTCTATTAAAGGCATAACTTCTTAAACCTAACTGAGTTTGTGCATAGTGAGCCTACAGTGACTTTTGTGGTAATGTTTGGTTTTCCATTCTATATCAAGTTCAGCAGTGCATGTGAGGCTATGTATTAGAGCAGAAGTAAAAAGAAATGAAGCACTTAAAGACAAGTCTTGGGCAGATACTATTTATGTGAAGCCGTCAAGAACATAATATTCGATCTGCTTTCTATTGATATGCACCACTTTCTTGGTTTGGATAACCGGCTTATTATTTGATTACTTTCCACTCAACCAGATCGACCAGGACATCCACAGAAAATACACCCTGTCATCTGATGCAGAGCTGATCTTAATCAGATCCTTGACATTGGGCAAAGTCACTGGTAAGTCCTCTCAAAATGTAAAATACCTGAAGTCTTTTCTTAGCAAACAACTTGGGTCAACGATAGCTCTTGATGATGCTCTGACAGTATCTTCCCTAGAGACAGATATACAGCATATATATTCAAATCTGTCACCTACTGAAGAGGCTTCAAAGTTTCATCAAAATTTCATCAAATTTCATCAAAAGATTAAAGACTTGGATCATAATACACAGATTGTTCCTTTTATCCTCTCCGCCGCTGTTGCCAAAGAGAAATCATTTTGGTGGTGAAAGAAAGGAGATTGAAATTTGAATTAAATCCATGATTCACTGTGCAAGGTTTTTGACAAAAAGAAAGATCAAAGTGCCAGAGGAATACACCCTTGCAAGGAAGCAGGTTGTCACTTTCCTGTTGACTGTAAGTTAGTATGTTTTTGAAATTATTTGCGTAACATTAAAAAAAAATCTCATTGAATGATTAAGTTAGCAAAAACTGAAGTTTTATAGAATGATTATCTTTCTATGTATGTAGTACGTATGTATGTATGAATTTAAATTTATATGTACAATAATAATAGATTTATATTATATCATAATATTATCAATATCATTTATTTTATTATATAAATTCAATTAGTATTATTATTATTAGTTTTTCTGTCTGTCTATATATATTTTGATGAATTCAATCGCTCGATCTGTAGGAAGGGATGCATTCCACGAGGAAGTGATGCAAGCAGGTTCTGAAGGTTTCATTGGCTGCCTGTCGTCAGTCCAAGTGAATCATGTGGCTCCTCTGAAAGCGGCACTGCTTAATCGGGGAAGCTCACTGGTCAGCATCCGAGGTCCTCTGGTTCAGTCAAACTGCGGCGTGCTTGCGGACTCCACCACTTCGCACACTCTGCTGGGTAATGCTCAAATTTGCTTTGCTCATAGCTTCTTGGGTGGAATCAGCCAATAAAATCTGCTCATTTGTCTTTTCTCCGTTCCTGTTTTAATTGCTTTTTTTCCACACACAGCAGTGTACTTGCAGAGCTCTGAGTTTATTCATCATATTCAACGCCTCACCTTGAACCTTAGGCATCATTATTACATTTCAAGCATAAATCAAAAACATGTTGAAACAAGAATAAACCAACACCTTCCAGTGTAATATAATTTATGTTTATCGTCATTCTTGCACTTATACGAAATGGTTTATCTTGCACAGTGAACACCCCAGCAAAAAACAACATCCACTGGCTGCACGGCTCATTCACTCATTACTGAGAGTTAATGAATTTGCCTGTTTCTCCCTTTCATTTCTGTAGATCAAGCTGCAAAGTCAAACAAAGATAAGGAGCGGCACGGTGATGATACCCGGAATGATTCGGCTGTAATAGGAGGTCTGTTTTCCTCTCTCCTTTGAGCTAATTTGCTGTTCTGTTGATAGTTTAAAATGAGCCTCCACCATCTGTTATTTGTCTTTGTCTTCATCAGTCTCCACCTTAATTGTCTTTGTCCCAGTCACTTATCATCTCAGTCTCCATTTTAATTCACGCTCATTTACACAGTTATTGCGATTTGTGCAAACAGAGTTTTTTTTTTAAAATCATGGACGTGAAATT
This sequence comes from Lampris incognitus, assembly GCF_029633865.1. Classification (NCBI taxonomy): domain Eukaryota; kingdom Metazoa; phylum Chordata; class Actinopteri; order Lampriformes; family Lampridae; genus Lampris; species Lampris incognitus. The sequence continues at coordinate 39,674,302 of NC_079221.1, forward strand.
AAGTAGATCACATATGAAACGTATTTTCGTTTCTTTTGAAACAATGTGTTTTTCTCTCTAAAATGAGATGAAAGGTGGTCATGCTGAGTTTTGGCACTCGAGGCTTGTTCTCATACCGGTGTTTCAGCCTCCACCACGGGGATCCGGGATCTACTCATGTCATTGTGCTGGCTCTTCCTCAGGTGTAGTCACAGCAGTGGTCTTCATTACGCTGTGTGTACTGGCAGCGATAAGCCGCTTCCTCTACCAGCAGCGGCAGGCCCAGAGGAGCACCGGCATCAAGGAGAAGGAGCACAGACACGACCTGGAGACAGCCTACCGGGCCGAGCTACACCTCCACAACCCAGTCAGAGACAATATGAAGGAGTACTACATATGACGGATGGACAGCGGCATGTCTCCTCCTGGACCTAAGCTGGATACCTCTCTGATTTAAGGACTGTCAGACGGACGTGTCGGAGCAGCATTCCTCGGCACTACAAATCTCAGTGCCCATTGTCCTGGACCTTTTCCAGGGACTCTATACGTAAGACTGGGAAATGGCCTGCTATCTAAATACTCCCGGACCATGGCAAGTGAACAGCAACTAGCTAAATCTTTACGGGTGTGGGTGTATTTCATGTTAGTGAAACTGTTCAAATAAAGCCGGGGTGATATTTTTTTCCTTTTTTTTTTTTTTTTTTTTGGCAAAATATGTTGTTACCCATGCAGAAGATTTAGAGGCCGGATGAGAAACCAAGTGCGTTGAGAGTAAGCACTCGCAGCCCTGAAAACGCACAACGGCATTCAGTTGGAAACGCTCAAGATGCTGAAAATTTCCACATTCCAGTGGAATGTGCTAATCGACACATGCAAGACAGGAAATGTAGGCCAGGCCTGTAAGATATGCCAGTCTTTTTTACACCGTGGTGGGGCTGAGATGTGAAAACGAAGAAGAAAAAGGGGCCAATACTGCCTACTGTAAGAGTGCCTAATTTGCCTTCAAGTTTTTATTTCGACGCGTTAAAATGCTTTTTTTGTTTTGCAGTGATTGGTAAAGTGGCAATCACATCTGTCTAAAAAAACGGCAGCTTGTTACACAATTCTGTGGTTTACAGTACGAAATCGCAAACTGCAGAAGTTCAGTCACATTTGCAGGGTAACTCCCGGAAATCTATTTTTCCTTTACACCGCATCGGTTTAAGTAGCAGTCATCGATATCGCTCACGTTTGCCTACCAGGACCCAGAGTATGTGAGTTTGCCCAGTTTGTAATTACCAGGTCAAGCTGTGTGTACAGTTTGTCGAGCAGGGTATCAAACAAAAGCCATCTCCCTCACAAAATAATGGAACCTAATTTTTTGCTTGGGGATGTATTTATTTGATTTGGAGGGTTGGCTTTTATTAACGGCATAAAACCTTTTTTCACGGACGTCTTACCCTACTTTGAAAAGTTGCACAGGTGACTCTAAGTAACACAAAACGACACTTCTACAGAAGGAATAGACACATTCTGAGAGGGCAGTACGGTATGTGACCGGCATGGCCAAAAGATAGGGGTGGGGTGGGGGTGGGGGTGGGGGGTGTTCAAAGCCTGTGCACGTGCTTGTATGAAAGTATGTTTCAAGATGTAATAGTCTGCAGATCTCTAATATAAAAGAAACAAATACATACCTCTCAGATTGTTTTGTTTCTTTTGCAATGTATAATATGTGGTTATTTTTTCCTTCTTCTTAATGATTTGTATAGCTGCAGTTTCAAGGGTATATCATATAGATGTATACTTTAGTAATAAAAGTGAAGATATTCTTAGTCATGTGTTCATATGGCCTTGTTTGTGTTTCTCTGGTGTGTGTGTGTGTGTGTGTGTTTTCCTCGACTGCAATACACAAAAATAAGAAACACGAAAACATGAAAAAGGAAAGAAACAAGGGAAAGCAAAAAAAAAAGGGGGAGAAGGGAGAAAATAAAAATTTTCATCATAGGTTTTACTCTTCTATAAGTAGCACCTCTTCTCTAAGTTGTTTGAACTCCAATCTTTTTTTTGGGGGGGGGGGTGAATGAGCATCAAGCAATCATTGAAAGCCCTCCTGGCTTAGAATGCATTGCTTTGCCTCATTTACCAAACATCGACCATGTTTTCCTTTACTTTTACTTGCATGGGGAAGGTTGGCTCTGCACTTTTGCACTTCTCACAAACAACCTGCTTTCATTCAGGCAGTTATTCCCACTCTGAAGCCTTCCAGTGAAACCGAGTCTAGCGAGCCCGACTTTTTTTCTGGAGCTCATCACAGCATCTTAGGAGTCGGCAGCAAACACCTTGACAGCAACCGCTGACAGATGGGTGAGCATTGCCCACAGAATTCCTCTGACTGGTGAGCTGGAGACACAAACTGTTATTTTCATTATGGCCACGCCTCTATATTTGGAGATCATTTTTTTGGTGCTAAATGGTCACATTGGGAATACGTAAGATGCTCTCCCCTTGGTTACCTTTTCAAAGGCATCTTATTGTTTCCAGATGGGGCCTTGTTCACTGTGCATTGTGTACATGCAAATTGAAATCCGCAAGCCCAAGGCATCTCACTATGGACTGCAAATCATCGTGTTTACCTCAGTATACTTTCTACCCGGAGGAATTTCATATTATTTGGTAAACAAATTCTTTGGCAGCAGTCCCATCAGTGTAGCCTACATGTGTAGCCTACATGGTACTCTCAACCATAATACACATGCTTGGCGTTGCCACAAAATCCCTTTGAACTGCTGTTACAGGCCTTGTTCTAAGGGGGCGGGGGCTAGGTTGGGTTAAGCCCACCCAAATGCAGGGGTAGCCCAACCTATAAAGTCATTATGAGGGGGTATTCATATATATATATAAACCTAATGTATACAGCCTGATATATATACAAATAGAGATGACACTTGTTTTAGATAGGCTCTTTTTTCTTTTTTTTTGCTACTTTTATTAATCCCCACGGGGCAATTCTTTCTCTGCATTTAACCCATCCTAGCTGTGTAGCTAGGAGCAGTGGGCAGCCACCGTGCAGCACCCGGGGACCAACTCCAGTTCTTCTTGCCATTGCCTTGGTCAGGGGCACAGACAACAGTATATTAACCCTAACATGCATGACTTTTTGATGGTGGGAGGAAACCGGAGCACCCAGAGAAAACCCACCGCAGACATGGGGGAAACATGCAAACACTACACAGAGGATGACCTGGGATGACCCCCAAGGTTGGACAACCCCGGGATTCGAACCCAGGATCTTCTTGCTGTGATGTGACAATGCTAACCACTGTGCCACCATGCCGCCCAGTCTATCCACTCATTATCTATTCACCCATTCCCATTCTCAAATGCTCTGTTGAGTTTTCCTTGAGGGGGATGATTAAGGTCAACAGTAATGTAATATCAAGTTAATATTCAGAGGCTATAGCACTAATGATCAATAAGACTTTCATACATTGTGAGACAAAGTCAAATGAGAGACCTAGTATCTATGAAAGGTACAATGTTTCCTTCAAGGTAAGGACCCCTCCTCCCCCCAAAATATCTCATAGTGCACCCACTATCAGCATGGATTAAATTCAGACCGGAGCTTCTACCAAGCAACGCCTAGTTTTTGTTCAGGTCACAAACCTCTGACCTTTAGGTTACCATAGTTTTAACATTTGCCATTCGCTGGGAAGGTGGTTGTTTTGTGTTTGCTGACTTCATTCAGTGTGGATTAGCACTTAACCCATTCACATTTCAGACATTTTATATTGCATAAAGATTACTGCAAATGCATACTTTTCTTCTGGAGGAAGAAATGTACCATGAGACTTCATTTACGAGAGCGCGGCTGTAACAATGATTATGGAAACCTGTGATTAATGACTGAGGAAACCTCTGCTGAACAGGTTGGGGTGACGATCTAGCTTTGGTGTTACTGGTTTAATTGAGAGGCTTTTTTTTTTTTTTTTTTTGCAGCGGTTCCTTAAAATTATTTCAGTAACTCTGACAGTAATGTGATTATGGAGCTCAGGCACAACTTGTGCTATTCATGCCTGCACCAACAACCAGGCCAAGTTAAACCTGTGGTTCAAACAAGAGTGTTTTGAATAGAGACCTAAAACTAAGAATGATTGTTCCTGTCAAATACGAAATTAAAGTGCTGCCTTGGGATACAAGAACCACTTTATTGTATTTATCGATATAAATATTTCTGTGCAAATAGTCAGGTTGACAATGTCAAACAGTTTGTGGCGCTGAGTGCTGGATAATGACAGAATAAATATGCTGCTTGTACATTATCCGAGGCCATTTCCTCAAGCTCGTCGTCCCATCCTTCAATAAAAGATGGAACAGTTATGATCATGTCACTGTGTGTAAGCTTTGTCAGGTTGTGCTCCCGCATCATTAGCACGAATTTATTTGACAGAGCTAGCAACAACACACTGCTCCCATGAAACACGCACGGTATCACAGGTTCTAGGAATACCATGGATACATGACATTCGCTGTTGATGATGACATCATTATCTTTATTGCTATTATTTATTCCTAACAAACATGTCCCAGGTAAAATGTGCAGCTTTCCATGATCAAGCTGAGTAACACCAGCAACAAATTAGCTCCTTCCCCTGTTTCAGCTAATATGTGGCATATATCAGCTCATACTGGACCATTAAGGACAACACCATTTATCACACTGTTCAGCCCTGCCTACATCATTAGAAGGCACATAGATTAGGTCGGTAACCTGGCAATAAAGACTGTAGAAAATATGGGGTGCCAAACATGACAAAAATATCAATGTTTTCAGGTGCAAATTTTCCATTATTTGAGCTAAAGATCAGCAACTGACTCACATTTAAGCCGAAACTTGTTAAATTTCCCAGATTTGTTACTTTTATGAATTTACTTGAGGAATAATACTGAAATTTTAATTATTTCAAAGCAAAATTGAATATTTAATAAATGGCTTAACAATTTCTCAACATTTATTAAATGTATAGAAATGTTACATTTAATGAATGTTAGATTTTTTTTCTACACTTAATAAATGTTGAATTTTTTCATATATTTAACAAATGTGTGGAAAGTGTTTCCATGATTAATACATGCTTAATTTTTTCCAACATTTAACAAATGCGTGAAATATTTTTCCATATTTAATATATGTTTGATTCTTTTCCGACGTTTAACAAATGTGTGAAATTTTTCCACATTTATTTTTCATATTGAGCAAAAAACAGATACAAAGACCCCTGTGCTGAGATTTACTAAAACAAAACATATTAGGAGTAAAAAGCCATCCAACTAATTTGCTAACAGCCATACTGACACTCCGTACAATAAATACACTCTATCTATTCAACCAGCACAATTTTGATATGCAAATTAGCTGCTTATCTCTCGGTTCTGATTGGCTGCATCAACTCTAAAGGCTTTAGTAGTCATAATTCACTCTAGCAGCTTCAGAGACTTGCACTGACTTTCTTCTTTCAACATTTCACACTTTTTTACTTCTCTTTTGTAACTATATGCTCCTTCTGCTCCTTCAATCCCTCCTACTATTACTCCTACACGTCTACTTTTTAAACTACTCCTTCTACAACTCCTCCAACATCTACAACTCTTCCTTATCCATCTACTACTCCTCTAACTACGCTTACTTCTTCTACCACTCCTACTCCTCCTTCTACTCCTACTATTGCTCCTACCTGTACTCCTTCTACCACTCCTCCTCCTCCTCAAAGTATTCCAACTCCTTTCAACACTCCCAGTACACCTCTACATCTCCTTCAACTCTTAATATTACTCCTACTACTACTCACTATTCTATTAATACTACTCCTCCAGCTACTTCTCCTCATTCTACCACTCTAATCTTCCAACTTCTACTGCAACTCCTCTTCCAACTACTCCCATTTCTTCTAAAACGTCTCCTACTCCTACTACTCCTCCAAATCCTTCTCCTACTAATGTAACTCCTGCTTTCACTCCTACTTCTACTGCTATTGCTACCCCTTCCCCTCCTCCAGTTACTCTTCATCATTCTAACACTCTAAATACTCCTACTATTACTACTGGTCCTTCTACTCCTCAAGACAATTTTATTTGTATAGCCCATCATCACAAATTAAAAATTTGCCTCAGGGGGCTTTACAGTAACACAACATCCTGTCCTTAGACCCTCACATTGGATAAGGAACAACTTCATAATAATAAAAAAAACAACCTTTAATAGGGAGAAAAAAAATAGGAAGAAACCTCAGAGAGCAACAAAGGAGGGAGCTCTCTCCCAAGACGGACAGGTGTGCAATGGATGTTGTGTGCACAGAATAGAACAAAATTTACAGAATACAAAAGTGAAAGAAGATAACCAAATTATAATGGACCTATAAACTACATGAAGCATATGATGAGGAGGATGCCAGTCAGCATCCAGATGCCACTGGAACAGCCTAGGACCTGAGCCATGCAACCATGATCAACATGTAACCTTGCAGGAGGGCAGACTATACATGTACACAGGGGAGACTCACATTATACCATTTACATACATGGGAGAAGAGACAAGAAAAGACATTAGTCATACATCGGAGAGAGAGAAAGATACAACATTGAAACAGGATGACAAAAGTGTGGATTTATCAGATATATAGTAAAGAATGTGAAGAGGAGGATGACAAGCAGCATCAAGGTGGCGACTATTGTCACCATAGTGACCTGGCAGGAGGACAAACTACACATACACAAAGGGGAAGCTCACATCACATCATTCACATCAAAGGAGAAGAGACATTATCCACACAGGAGAGAAAAAAGGATAAAGACACCATTCAGAGAGAGAGAGAGAGAGAGAAAGAGAGACAGGTGAGAGAAAAGAGTTGCAATAATCAATACTCTTTAATGTCAGCAGAACAGTGCTTGGTAAATTCATTGAGACAGAAACCAACCTGCTGTGCAGTACAGGTCATAAAATATTCAATTTAAAGGCAACTAATTGTAGGTTAAGTCAAAAAGGGAGTTTTAAGTTAGGATTTAAAGGACTCAACAGACTCTCATCTGACAGCAGCAGATAGGTTATTCCATAAGAATGTAGTCCGATAGGAAAAGGCCCTGCCAATTCAATTGCTGACTTCATTATAACTTCTGGTACAGATAGGAGCCCTGTGTTTTGAGAGTGGAGAGCTTGAGATGGAATATAAAGTTTAAGGAGCTCAGACAGTTATGATTGGACAAGCCCATTTAGATTTTTGTTCTTTATTTATTAATAAATAAACAATAATTCATTAAAATAATATTAAATATATAGAAGTTGATATTAATTAATAACTTATTAATAATTATTAATTAATTATTACATTACTATTATTAATATTATTATAACATTATGATATGAATATAATCCATCCATCCACTAGCCAAACTGCTTATCCTGCTCTCAGGGTCGCGGGAATGCTGGAGCCTATCCCAGCAGTCACTGGGCGGCTGGGGGGGGAGACACCCTGGATAGGCTGCCAGGCCATCACACACACACACACACACACACACACGCACACACACACACACACACACACACACACACACACACACACACACACACACACACACACATAGTGACAATTTAGTACGGCCGATTCACCTGACCTAAATATGTTTACACTGTAGGAGGAAACCACAGTACCCGGAGGAAACCCACACAGACACAGGGCGAACATGCGAACTCCACACAAAGGATGACCCGAGACGACCTCCAAGGCTGTACCACCCCGGGGCTGAAACAAAGTACCTTCTTGCTGTGAGGCATCCACACTAACCACTGCATCACTGTGCTGCTATAATATAAATATATAATAATAATAATAATAATAATAATGATATCATTATATAAGTTATATAATATTATTATAATTATTATCAATTATTATAATACTGTTACTAATGAATCAATATTAATATTGCTATTTAACATTAATAACTATATCATTTATTATCATTATTAAGGCGCCTCGCAACAAGAAGGTCCTGGGTTCAAGCCCCGAGGTTGTCCAACCTTGGGGGTCATTCCAGGTCATCCTGTGTGGAGTTTCCATGTTCTCCCGTGTCTGGGTGGGTTTCTTCCAGGCTCCGGTTTCCTCCCACAGTCCAAAGACATGTAGGTCTGGTGCATCGGCCATATTAAATTGTCCCCAGGTGTTGGCCCTGTGATGGACTGGTAGCCTGTCCAGGGTGTGTCTCCACCTACCACCCAATGACTGCTGGGATAGGCTCCAGTATCCCCACGACACTCTGTATGATAAGTGGTTTGGATAAAGGATGGATGGATGTTTGAACATTTATTTTCAGGTAGATTGCGCATGTGCTGCTCTCTCTCTCTCCCACTCTCGCTCTCTCCCTCTCTCTCTCTCTCTCTCTCTCTCTCTCTCTCTCTCTCTCTCTCTCTCTCTCTCTCTCTCTCTCTCTCTCTCTCTCACACACACACACACACACACACATTATTCACATAGCCTCACTACCTCATATCACCCTTTTACCTTGATCAATGTGGATTGTTATTGAATGTACCTGATTAGTATTAGTTTATAATTAGTGTTGATTAGAATTAGTCTATTTCCTCTTTTGATTGATTGTTCAAACTGTTTTCACTAAAGGAAGTTGTCCTGCCTGTTTTGTGACAGTATTTACTAGAGCCATCCTCTGCCAAATACTCCAATTGGTGAAACATTGATTATTCCATCAATTTGAATGGTTCAATTATAAATATTGGACAACCAAAATTAATTATTAAAACATTTTTGAGACTGATTTTATGAGAGTGATCTGATAACCCTGTTACACCTACACTAGGGTGTTCCTTGTGATTGCTAAGTTGTCACTAAATATTTGTTAGTGTGTTCCAAGTGGTATATAAGAGGTAACAGGTGGTTGCTATGGTGTTTTTAGGTAATAATAATTATATCTATATAGCACTTTTCTAAAACAATGTTACAAAGTGCTTTACAAAGAAGTAAAACCAGACAAGGCAAAAATAAGAATAAGAACAAGTAAGAGTAAAAATAAAAACAGAAATAAAACAAATTAAAGCCGCAAGCGGCATTGGGAGGGGTCCAAGCATTGGCACTGTTGCGCCCCCTATGGAGCAATTTGAATGGTTTTGTCCTCATGATCATATAGTAGTAGGAGGATTAGAAGTTGAAGGAGAAGTTGGAGATGTAATAGATGTAGAAGGAGTAGTAATAGGGTGGTTGAAGTAGGAGTAATTGGAGAAGCAGTAAGAGTAATAGTAGAACTAATGGTGAGAGATGGGGGAGTAGTAGTGTTGGAGAAGGAGTTGCAGTAGCAGTTATAGTAGAAGTTGGAAGATTACTCAGAATGGTAGAATGAGGAGAAGTAGTTGGAGGAATAGTCCTTGTGGAATAAGGAGCAGTAGTAGCAGTAATAGTAGGGGTTGAGGAGAAGTGTGGGAGTACTGGGAGTGTTAAAAGGAGCAGGAGTAGTTTAAGGTGGAGTAGGAGTAGTAGAAGGAATATAAGTAGGAGCAATAGTCAAAGTTGAAGAAGAAGGGGGAGTAGGCATGGTAGGAGGAGTTGAAGAAGTTGAAGGAGTAGGAGTGGTACAAGTAGTTTAAAGAGTAGAAGGAGTAGGCATTATAATGAGGGGTTGAAGGAGGAGAGTGAGTAAATGTATAAAAGAAATTCATTAAATGTGGAAAAACTTTTTACACGTTGGTTAAATGATGGGAAAAAAATCCAACGTTTTTGAAATGTAACAAAATGTTCATACACTTGATAAATGTTGAGAAATTGTTCAGACATTTAGTGAATATTCAATTTTGCTATAGCACATTTAACATCTAAGTATCATCTTTAAGTAAATTCACAAGTAATAAGTTTGAGAAATTTAATGAGGTTTAGCTTAAATGTGAGACGATTTCTGATATTCAGCTTAAATAAGTGCAAATTTGCACCAGAAAATATGGATAAGTTTTGTTACGTTTAGCGTCACATAAGAAAGAGGTGAAAAAAGGGGGCAGCTGGGGTTCATGGTTGGTGCAGAGAAAACCCAAATGTTGTTCTGCTTTCCGGCTAGTTGTGAGACTTAACTTGCCAAGCACACACGGCAATAGGTGACTGTACTGCCAAACATACAGTGCATCCGCAAAGTATTCATACCCTTTCACTTTTCCCACATTTTGTTATGTTACAGCCTTATTCCAAAATGGATTAAATTCTTTTTTTTTCTCATCAATCTACACACAATACCCCATAATGACAAAGTGAAAAAGGTTTTGTAGAAATTTTTGCAAATTTATTAAAAATAAAAAACGGAAATATTGCATGTACATAAGTATTCACACCCTTTGCTATGACACTCAAAATTGAGCTCAGGTTCATCCTGTATCCACTGATCATCCTTGAGATGTTTCTACATCTTGATTGGAGTCCACCTGTAGTAAATTCAATGGATTGGACATGATTTGGAAAGGCACACACCTGTCTATATAAAGTCCCACTGTTGACAGTGCATGTCAGAGCAGACACCAAGCCATGAAGTCAAAGGAATTGTCTGTGGACCTCCGAGACAGGATTGTATCGAGGCACAGATCTGGGGAAGGGTACAAAAAAATTTCTACAGCTTTGAAGGTCCCGAAGAGCACAGTGGTCTCCAACATTCGTAAATGGAAGAAGTTTGGATCCACCAGGACTCTTCCTAGAGCTGGCCGCCCAGCCAAACTGAGCAATCGGGGAAGAAGGGCCTTGGTCAGGGAGGTGCCAAGAACCAGATGGTCACTCTGACAGAGCTCCAGCGTTCCTCTGTGGAGATGGGAGAACCTTCCAGAAGGACAACCATCTCTGCAGTACTCCACCAATCAGGCCTTTATGGTAGTGTCCAGACGGAAGCCTCTGCTCAGTAAAAGGCACATGACAGCCCACTTGGAGTTTGCCAGAAAGCACCTAAAGGACTCTCAGACCATGAGAAACAAGATTCTCTGGTCTGATGAAACCAAGATTGAACTCTTTGGCCTGAATGCCAAACGTCACGTCTGGAGGAAACCAGGCACCTCTCATCACCTTGCTAATACCGTCCCTACAGTGAAGCATGGTGGTGGCAGCATCATGCTGTGGAGATGTTTTTCAGTGGCAGGAACTGGGAGACTAGTCAGGATCGAGGAAAAGATGAATGGAGCAAAGTACAGAGAGATCCTTGATGAAAACCTGCTCCAGAGCGCTCAGGACCTCAGACTGGGGTGAAGGTTTACCTTTCAACACAACGACCCTAAGCACACAGCCAAGACAATGAAGGAGTGGCTTCGGGACAAGTCTGTGAATGTCCTTGAGTGGCCCAGCCAGAGACCAGACTTGACCCCCATTGAACATCTCTGGAAAGACCTGAAAGTAGCTGAGCAGCGACGCTCCCCAATTAACCGTACAGAGCTCGAGAGGATCTGCAGAGAAGAATACCCCAAATATAGGTGTGCCAAGCTTGTAGCTTCGTACCCAAGAAGACTTGAGGCTGTAATCGCTGCCAAGGGTGCCTCAACCAAGTACTGAGTAAAGGGTGTGAATACTTATGTACATGCAATATTTCCGTTTTTTATTTTTAATAAATTTGCCAAAATTTCTACAAAACCTTTTTCACTTTGTCATTATGGGGTATTGTATGTAGATTGATGAGAAAAAAAAGGAATTTAATCAATTTTGGAATAAGGCTGTAACATAACAAAATGTGGGGAAAGTGAAGGGTTGTGAATACTTTCCCGATGCACTGAAAGTGTTAAGAATGGGGATGGATGTGGATTTCTTTGTTCACCCTGGCTTTCTTCAGTTCTGTTTTTTTCCCCCCACTGGGCTTTCCTTCAAGGAAGGTGTGAGGCAAACACACACACACACACACACACACACACAACACACAAAGAGAAGCCGCAGTCCTTTCTGCCCGGTTCCAGTACAAATCCAGAGATGAATATCAATAGTAGGGAACCGTTGGATGTTAAATAGTTAAGATGTGACAAAGTCGTATTACACTGACTGTTCACATTTCTATCGAGGAGATTTTCATAAATTGACCATGATTCGTTCATCAAACATTTCTGTATCATTTGTAGGGCTCGGCACTTGAGATCTTTGTCTTTACATCAGACCATGCTTAAAGGGATATTTGCCAGGCTCCGGGAAGTACAAAATACTTAATAGACTTTTACAAGATACACTCGTGAGCCAAAACATTATGACCACCTGCCTAATATGCTGTTGGTCCTCCATGTACTGCCAAAACAGTGCCGAACCACTAAAGCATGGCCTCTACAAGATCTCTGAAGGTGTCTTATGGTATCTGGCAATAAAAAATTAGCAGCAGATCCTTTATGTCCTGCTGTAAGTTGCGAGGTGGAGCTGCCATGGATCGTGGTCCAGCACATCTCACAGATGCTCAATCGGATTGAGATCTGGAGAATTTGGAGGCCAGGGCAACACCTTGAACACTTCATCATGTTCTTCAAATCATTCCCGAACAATGTGTGCAGTGTGACAGGTTGCATTATCCTGCTGAAAGAGGCCACTGCCATTAGTGGCCTCCTTCAGCTACCATTTCACTACCGTTGCAATGAAGGGATGTACCTGGTTTGCAATGAGGTTTAGATAGGTGCCACATGTAAAAGTAACATCCACATGAATGGCCAGACCCAGGGTTTCCCAGCAGAATATTGCCCATAACATCACACTTGCTCCACTTGCTTGTCATCTTCCCACAGTGCATCCTGGTGTCATCACTTCCCCTGGTAAACAGTGCACATGAACATGCCGATCAACGGGATCTAAAAAGAAACAGGACTTGTCTGATCAGGACACCTTCTTCCACTGCTTCAAGGTCCAGCTCTGACACTTGTAGGCACTTTCGATGGTGAACAGGGGTCATCATGGGTACTCTGACCAGCCTGCGGCTATGCAGCCCCAAACGCGGCATGGCGCGATGCACTGTGTATTGCGACATATTCCTCCCGTAACCATCGTTAAAATGTTCTGTGATTTGTGCCACAGTAGACCTTCTACTGATTTGGACCAGATGGAATAGCCTTTGTTGCCCTCACATATTAATGAGCCTTGGGCGCCCAACACCCTGTCGCCGGTTTATGACTGGTCCCTCTTCGAACCACTGTCAGTAGGTACTCACCACTGCTGACCGGGATCACCCCACAAGCCTTGCTGTTTCAGAGACGCTCTGACCCAGTCATCTGGCCATAATAATTTGGCCCTTGTCAAGTCGCTTGGCTTTTTTCTCCAGCCCATTTCTCCTGTGTCACTTAACTAAAAGAACTGACTGTTCACTTACCATCTAATCTATCCAGACCTTGACATGTGCCCTTGTTTCGAGACTGTCAACATTATTCAGTTCACCTGTGAGTGGTCATAATGTTTTGGGTCATCAGTGTATAAGGTGCACACGTATGACATTTCCATGGACAGCTTTCAAACACATCCTCCTTTTAAAAGATGTGAAGATGATTCAAAGTAAAATCCTTGAACAAAGGAATGGACACATTCTTAAAGGGCACTACTGTATGTGAGTGAAATGGCCAAAAGATAGGGGAAAGCCTACGCACATGCTTATATGATATAGAAGTCTGCAGATCTCTAATATAAAAGAAATGAGTGCAGATTGTTGTATTCCTCAAAGCATACATATCAGCGGCATACATATCAGTAACTCAGCAACAGCTAGAGTCCCATATAAGGCAAATATGTTCCTCACTTAAAGCGGAAGCTATATGGCAAATGCACACCTTGTAACCATGTGAGGTACTTTATTTTTGATATGAGAGTTAGAAGTGTAACTTTTTCTTTATCCCTAATAAATTTGTAAAGTATTGTTGAGCTGAAAACCTAGCAACATTTATTTCTCTCAACAGTATCTTCCACAGTATCATTTGCTTCACCAGCCAAACCATTACTCACAGAAATATTTTAAAAAAATGTATGTGGACACTTTGCAATGTCCGATTGCTATGGTCAGTTTGATTTTTTCCAAAGCATCATTAAGCAAGTTGATGAGGGGGAAAAAAGAAATCCCTACAGTGGCACCTAAAATCATTGTAAAGCCGTTTGGCATTAGAATCGTGCATATAAAATGTGTCACATGGTTACAATATGGATCTAGTGACCGGACCCTGGACACATGAACAACGTCTGACTGCACAGCGAGGCCATTCTCCTAATAGGACCCCTTTAGAGCCATTTGGAAAAAGCACCTTTTGCTTTCCGCTCTTTGGTTTTGTTTTCTTCATGCGGGAAATGATTCATCCTGAGAAGCAACACTCAGGTTGAATCAACCTTTAAATAGCTTTTCTGCTTTCGAGTAACACGTTAACCCTTGTTGACCAGGCAGTGGTACTATGTGTGGAGAAATTTACAGGTTTCTGTTTTGTTTGTTTGTTTGTTATCTGGCTTTTAAGTCCAGCTGGTACCTACTACATTTTAAAAACCCTGTCCTTTTATTATTTGCCCCCATACTCTTTGGAACATAGTGCCAGAAATATGGCAAGCTTTTCATTTGGTAAAAAAAAAAAAAAACCCTAACAAAATAAAATAAAAAAGGAACAATTTGAATTTCTTGCACAGAATCCGCTTTCTGTTGAAAACTTGTTTTCATATCAACATGCACTTCCAGATTCCTCGTGTTCATTTTCCAAATGTACCCAAGGACGACTGTGCTCTCAGTGGTCAAAGCTTACCCGGTTTTCAGAAGACACATGAGGGAGATGGAGTAAAGCTGACGCCCCATATTCCCAACCTGCACTGCAACGCAGGATGAAAATCAGCCCATCAGGAATACTGCAGACTGTGCTGTTTTTGTTTTTTTTCCCCACATGGTCTCTGGATCGGTATTGTTTTCCTCTAGCACAGAATCGTATGGATAATTACATCCAAATGAATGCACCAAATTGTCTTTCTTCATTCTATGTGGACTATGCCTCTCCAGTTGTTTTCACTCTCTTAATGGTCCTAAGATGCTGGCTACTGCTCTTTGAATAAAAGGTATACATAGATATTTTTTTTATATATAAATAAATATTGTGGCGGACACTAGGGGCTATGCCTCTCACCCTGCAGGGCTGTGAGCTGGGGGCATGTTTTACGTTCCCGGGCTTTCTGGTGCAAGGTTGTTCCTGTTTCAGTTTGGTTGGAGCTGAGGAATGAAGTTCAAACTCGCCTTTGTCTTCTGTGTTTTTCCTCATCCTGCCACAATATATACATATATATATATATATATATATATATATATACATACATACATATATATATATATATATATAAATATAAATTGGTCTGTTGTTTTCATATTGTGAAATAAAACCAAGGTTTGTCTTTTTACTACCGTGACGTAAGCTATTGATATCATATAAATGCTTCAATCTAACAGCGTTGTACTGCTAATGAGCTGAATTATGCTAATTATAAACCATTGTTTTTAATGAGGAATGTTAACTATAGATGGCTGCCTTTTGCTTCAGTTTTTCATTAATGTGCCAATACAAGAATTTCATTATGTTTGGCTTTGTGAGGGAAAATAATGACAAGTTGCAAGTTTACATCATCAAGGCACTGTGTAAATAACTGGGACTTGGTGAGTAGTGGCCCTTCTTGCATCTGTTTAACTACAAGTTTGTTGTTTTGTTTTGTTTTTTTACATGAAGTCACTTTTGATTCATGCTGGTCATTTCAGACGTTAAATATGAAATATGCATTGTGTATTGTCCACAAATGGAAAGTAATATTGTACATTATTGATGGTATAGGCATGCTTGATTTTAAATTGAATGACTAATTTTGTCAAATTTGAGTTACTACAACTTTTGAATGCATAAAAAATACAATATCCATCTAATGTTGTGAATTATACAAAGGGTAAGTCTACAAGGTAGATGTGTTCTACTGTACAGATGATAAAAATGTAACGGCCAATACAGAGAATGAGATGTAGGGGCGTCCTGGTAGCATAGCGGTCTATTCCGTTGCCTACCAACACGGGGATCGCCAGTTCGAATTCCTGTGTTACCTCCAGCTTGGTCGGGAGTCCCTACAGACACAATCTGCCGTGTCTGTGGGTGGAAAGCCGGATGTGGGTGTGTGTCCTGGTCACTGCACTAGCGCCTCCTCTGGTCGGTCGGGGGCGCCTGTTCAGGGGGGAGGGGGAACTGGGGGGATAGCGTGATCTTCCAACGTGCTACGTCCCCCTGGCGAAACTCCTCACTGTCAGGTGAAAAGAAGCGGCTGGTGACTCCACATGGATACAATTGGGGAGGAAAAGGGGGAAAAATTTCAACAAAAAAAAAAGAGAATGAGATGTAAGAGACCGTGTGACAGTCTGTTTCAGAATACTGTGATTTTATGTGGCCCTTGCTTTCGACTTATAACAGTACAGAGTAATGAGGATGGGCAGACGGAGCAGTCTATTCATTTGGCTTACCACAGCAACAAATTCATAGTTAGGGGGTTGGGTTGGGGGTTGAATGTTGATATACACCCAAAAGCCAGCTATTCTGGTGAATCCATAATCTCTGGAGTCTTTTTCATGCAGCCTATTGGTGTCTGGTGGGTGCTAGGTAACGACCTAGTCAGGCTCCAGGTGAGAGGCGTTGGGTTGAGACTGTCTGCACTTCTTTCAGTCTGCAGTAGATCAAGCCAGTAGATGGTAATGCAGCGACCCTTCATCCACAAAGCCGTTCGGCATCTTACAATGGATGACAGAGGCCAGCGGCTTTTCAGCCGCCATTGGGTTGAGCCCAAAAGAAATGTGAGGGTCATAATGACTTAAGGAAGACCACCACAATAGCCCTTTTCGGTATGCCTTTTTGAATGTAAAGTCTGGATTACTTTTCATAGTTCCATTGAAGAACAAATCCACTGTGGAGCATCAACAAGAAGATTGGTCAGTCATTGCACCTACAGTAAGCCCTTGGCTTCAGTTCTATCATCTGCCATCCAGATGCTGGTGTGTTGGGAAAGCATCACGTCCATCAACTTCCCCAGTTTCATGAAAAGCCATTGTGGAAGCTAAAGCAACATAGCCAGAGAGATGTATTAGGGTGGCTGAGTTCATATGTGATCCATTTAATATCTGTTTACATCCCTTGCAAAGCCATTACCCTGACGTGCAACCAGGCCCTATTCATTCTGGAGATAACTTCTTCTCATAAAACAAAGTCAGGATGAAGAACACATTTTCCACATTGTACAAAACCATTAATGGATACTATGAGCCGCGCCAGTCATACAGTGAAATGTTTAATTATGTTATATGTCAGTTTCAGTCTGCAATGAGTAATTGACTTTTCCATATTCACAAACAACGTTTTCACAGCTGTCATTTAAAAAATAATTGCAACTTGGGAATAATTAAAGATATGTGAGGAAAAACTGCTGCCTCTTCACAGGTGCAGAAAAAAAAGTCAATCTAAATTACCTCCGGTAGGTAGTCTGCTATCTGTCCGTGCTCCAAAAATGACAAGCTCTAGGTCCACACTTTTCTCCCAGTTTCCCTCAGGACTAAAGACTCGATTTCTTTCTGTTAAGAAAGGCCTACAATGTTTTCCCTTTCCTACTGCAAATATATTGTCTGTGTATAATGTTACACAACCACATCAGTGCTAAGGACTCAAAAGTAAAACTACTGGGGACGTCCGGGAGGCGTGGCAGTCTATTCCATTGTCTACCAACACGGGGATCGCCAGTTCAAATCCCCATTATCTCCAGCTTGGTCGGGCATCCCTACAGACACAATTGGCCATATCTGCGGGTGGGAAGCTGCATGTGGGTATGTGTCCTTGTTGCTGCACTAATGCTTCCTCTGGTTGGTCGGGGGGAGGGAGAACTGGGTGGAACAGCGTGATCCTCCCATGCACCACGTCCCCCTGGTGAAACTCCTCACCGTCAGGTGAAAAGAAGTGGCTGGCGAGTCCACAGCCCTCCCCAAATCGGCAGAGGAGGTGGGGCAGCGACCGGGAAAGCTCGGAAGAATGGGATAACTGGCCGGATACAATTGGAGAGAAAAAGAGGGGAGAAAAAAAAATAAAAAGGAATACTACTGTCATTTACAGTCAGCAATGAAGCTGCTTACATCTTATTACCTAAATTTACGTCAAGAGGTGCTCTAGCTGAGCAGATAGAGTGACTGATGTGGGTGCTGTGGTTGTAGTTGCAAGTTCCCATAGCATCAACCTGTTATTCCACAGACCCATAGTGCCCTCTCTCTTTCAAGCAAGACTATCATCAGCAAACTTTTTTTTTTTTGTTCAGAGCGAAGAACTGACAGAATAATACCAAGTATAAAGGCCTACAAAGTGCGTCAGTTCTGTTGAACATACCCTCCGTCTATCTCTGTATACATTGGCATCCTTATAGGCCGGTGTCACTGTTGCTACACAACGTACCTTTTGGTAGGACCGGCCACTCCACCACCATTTCTTTTGAGTGGCGGGGGTTATTCATGTTCTTCAGGGTTGTGTCCGAAAGTTTTATCGACATGAGGTAAATTTGAGCCTTTGGATTCAGGACCTATATATTTAAGACCTGCTTCGAAATTATTACCTAGGGTTAATGTTGAAAATCTCATAAAGTCTACATTTAAACTAGAACCCTAACCCTGAACTGATGTGACGTTCGATCGCATTATATCCTACATAAAACCACAAAAATGTAGGAACTGACACAGGATGAAAGGCTATGTGAAATGCTGGAGGTGTGTTGAAAGTAATCCTTAAATTAGGATTCCTCCGGCTGGCTGGTATTACTTCTACACCTGGGAGGAAGATATGATGGATAACTTTGGAAAACTTTGTGATAGAATTCCTGATAAATTTGGTAAGGTGCTCAAAAGTGAATATATTTTGTGTCGGAGGTATTGTTGGCAGTTTCATGGAATGAAATAATAATGGGATGTCATATCATGACAGGGCTGGGGTATGCATGCCTACATTACTGTAAGTGACAATGTCACAGCTGGTATTCCCCCCTTTTTTTTTCCCTCCCCAATTGTATCCAGCAATTACCCCACTCTTCCAAGCCGTCCTGATTGCTGCTCTACCCCGTCTGCCGATCCGGGGAGGGCTGCAGACTACCACATGCCTCCTCCGATACATGTGGAGTCACTAGCCGCATCTTTTCAGCTGACAGTGAGGAGTTTCACCAGGGGGACGTAGCGCGTGGGAGGATCACGCTATTCCCCCCCAGTTCCCCCTCCCCCACGAACAGGTGCCCCAACCAACCAGAGGAGGCGCTAGTGCAGCGACCAGGACACCCACCCATATCCGGCTTCCCACCCGCAGACACGGCCATTGTGTCTGTAGGGACGCCTGACCAAGGTAGAGGTAACACAGGGATTTGAACCGGTGATCCCTGTGTTGGCAGGCAACGGAACAGACCGCCATGCTACCTGCACACAGGAGCTGGTATTATTTTTCAGTCAAGATGTGTTCCGTTGTTTCGGTCAACGGCTGTTTAGCGCCCTCGTTTTCAAACGCATGCGCACACACACACACACACACACACACGCACACATGCACACACACACACACACACACACACACACACACACACACACACACCCTTTGTCGACTGTAACAAACTAAGCAGGAGAAAGAAGTTATTAGAATTATGTCATCAGATTTTTCACCTTATATGATTCCTTCAGGGCTACACTACACATGCTCTGGGCAGAATGCTCACATGTTTAACTACACTAAAAAAAACAAAAAACAAATAGTCAGTAAGAACAAAACTTGGATGCAGAGTTTCCGCCTCATATTTGCATTAACGAGCAGTGGTCGAAGAAATGTTCTTAAGAAAAGCGTACTCCATATGGCTCAGTATACAAGTTTTTTTTTTAATCTAATGTAGAAGAGCTATTTGATTATTGTGGTGGCCAATTAAATTGTATGCAAAGATCACAAAATCTCACTTTAAAGTAGTGGTTTCGGTTGGGCTCATCATATTTGCTCCAATTCAAAGTAAAAATATGCAATGTGGAAACGCTGCATCCACTCCCGTCTTTATGGCGTGATGCCGACCCCCGTATGAACCAACAAACAGTCTCAATTTCAGCAGCCCACCATATTTAAGAATTAATATTGTCTCGTGTAAAGCAACAAATAATTCATCCTCTGGATTTATTCTGCCTTCTTACTAATGATAGCAAATTAGCATATGATATGTAAATGAAATGTCAGCGTCTCCACAATTCACCCCATAGCAAAGAAACAGTTTTTACATAATATGATGATAAAGTGTTGAGACATCTTTAACTCAGTATTTCGCAGATCTAAACATGTTTTTTTTATCAAATTATTGCACGACAAAGGCTCAACATAATTTAAAAAAAAAAACCTCAAGAAAAGAAAACCTCCACAAACACGTTCAGACAGAAAAGGTGAAGGTTGCTGGCGACGTTAGCGGTACAGCATCGCACGCCATTGTTGGCTCTGCACACGGGAGGAAAATGAAAGAAAAAGAAGGTAGCATACAAAACAACTAAGAATATCTAAACTTTGAAAAAGGTATAAGTAAAGGGGGAGAAGGGCTGAAAGATGTTAGTCAAACTGGACGTGTAGCTGTGGGTGGCCCTAGGTGGGTCGGGGCCCACCCACCTGACACTCAGGCCCAGCCAATCAGAAGGCTTCTCTTTTTGCTGGATCATTCAGTGAATAGTAGTCAAGGGATACTGTTTCAATTATCTGAATATGCGATCAATAAAAATAAAATTATTGTTTCTTGCTTCTTGATAAATCTAATTTTTTGAGTGGCAGTGCATTTCGCAAAAGCCAGATTGCAAGCAGCCCCTCCTCTTTCGCTCAGTGTACAGCCTGCCCCATTGCAGAGGAACAGAGGACTACTACTACTGTAGGCGCTCGCCTTGGCAGAGGGATTTGCGGAGTAATGCTGTGATGACGAGCGAGGGTTCACGGAGGTTCTCAGCAAACCAGCCTCATTATGTGGACGCAAAGCCATCATTTGTTTTCACAGTCACATTTGATAGCAAATAACCAGTCAAAAGCACTCATGCATGCCTCTCTCTCTCTCCTCTGTGTGGTTACCCATCTGCCGGTCCCTCTCTCAACACCCAGAATCATTTCCTCCCGCGTGTGTGACCACAGCAAGCCCAGATCAGATGATGGCTTGACAAAGAGACACATGTGGCCGATAGATTTTGTTTTGCACGAGACAAAATGTGCTGCATATAATTTGAAACTTTGCAAGAGTTTGTTTTGGGTTGGAAGGTGCGTCTAAAGCTAGCTGAAAGGACTGACGCAACTGCTGAGCATAGCTGCTTTAATACCGGTCACAGGCACTAATGACTTGCTTTGTTCAGGTATTATACAGCGCTCTCTCTCTCTCTCTCTCGCTCTCTCTCTCTCTTGCTCTCTCTCTCTCACACACACACACACACACACACACACACACATCTCTCTGTCTCTGCCCGTCTCTCTCTCTCTCTCTCGCTCTCACACACACACACACCTCTGTCTCTGTCTGTCTCTCTCTCTCTCACTCACACACACACATCTCTGTCTCTCTCTCTCTCACTCACACACACATCTCTCTCACACGTCTCTGTCTGTCTGTCTCTCTCTGTCTCTCACACACACATCTCTGTCTCTGCCTGTCTCTCTCTCTGTCTCTCTCTCTCACACACACACACATCTCTGTCTCTGTCTGTCTGTCTCTCTCTCTTACACGTCTCTCTGTCTGTCTGTCTCTCTCTGTCTCTCACACACATCTCTCTGTCTCTGCTTGTCTCTCTCTCTCTGTCTCTCTCGCTCTCACACACACACATCTCTGTCTCTGTCTGTCTCTCTCTCTCGCTCTCACACACACACACATATGTCTGTCTGTCTCTCTCTCTCTCTCGCTCTCACACACACACATCTCTGTCTGTCTGTCTGTCTGTCTCTCTCTCACTCACACACACATCTCTCTCACACGTCTCTGTCTGTCTGTCTCTGTCTCTCACACACACACCTCTCTCTGTCTCTGCCTGTCTCTCTCACACACATCTCTGTCTCTCTCACACCTCTCTCTCACATCTCTCACACATCTGTCTCACACACAGACACACACGCACACAGACACACGCACACACACACACACACACACACACACACACACACACACACACACACACACACACACACACAATCTCTTTCATAACAGCATAATTTTTGATCCCATTAACACCACAGCCATAAAGATAATAGTTGCAAGCAGATACTGGACATTCGTGATAATTAGCATCTTCTCAAGGTGCGACACTAATATAGCTGGATCACGCAATTTACTTACGTGTGTGCGTGCGTGTATGTGTATGTGTGTGTGTGCGTGTGTGTGTGTGTGTGTGTGTGTGTGTGTGTGTTGAACACACTGGCATGTCCGGGTGCATGCCCAGCCTTGTGAATGTATTCACACCGAACACTGAGCCCTAATATGGAAGATAACACTGCTGTAAGATGTGGTCAGGATGTTCAACAGACCAGGGCAAGCACACTAGCAGTGATTATGTTTATTGAAAGACTTACTAATAGTTTTAACAAAAATGTCAGTAACGCAAGTTCACTTAAAACTAAACAAAAATCCATTTTTGGAGCTAAATTAAATCACCTGCTCCCATAACCGTGGCAGCCCTGTATCCTAAGAGAAGACAGATGTATAGAAGGATATAGAACTCATTTCAAATGCAGGTAATGGGTTTTTTCCACTCTAGTCCATCAGCAATTTATATTTAGATTCAGCATTTAAGGCTTATCAAAAAATGAATATAAATGCATTTTAATTCCAACCCTAGACTGAACAGTGCGTTTGGTGAGTGCTTCAAAGACAAGCGAAATTTGACGGGGTGATAAGTTAATGTTGGTGGCAGGTTAGACTCCTTTTGTTATACAAGTTAACCCTAGTCAGTATGTCTAAATGTATCTAACTTTTAAGATGTTTGAATGTTACAAGCTTTCAGAGTTTCAAATACTTATACTGTCAGTGCTGGAGTCTCAATTTGGGATAGGACCCAAGTGCAGAAAACAGCAGACGGAAACTGGGCTTCAAACAATAATCCAGTCTTCACTTGACTTGAGAAAAAAAAATCAGGAACAAAAAAAAAGAAGGTAGCATACAAAACAACTAAGAATATCTAAACTTTGAAAAAGGTATAAGTAAAGGGGGAGAAGGGCTGAAAGATGTTAGTCAAACTGGACGTGTAGCTGTGGGTGGGCCTAGGTGGGTCGGGGCCCACCCACCTGACACTCAGGCCCAGCCAATCAGAAGGCTTCTCTTTTTGCTGGATCATTCAGTGAATAGTAGTCAAGGGATACTGTTTCAATTATCTGAATATGCGATCAATAAAAATAAAATTATTGTTTCTTGCTTCTTGATAAATCTAATTTTTTGAGTGGCAGTGCATTTCGCAAAAGCCAGATTGCAAGCAGCCCCTCCTCTTTCGCTCAGTGTACAGCCTGCCCCATTGCAGAGGAACAGAGGACTACTACTACTGTAGGTTAAAAAAATCATGGCGAAACAAAGCTGGGCACATGCTACAGTGCTGGGCAGAACCAAAGAATACAATCAAAGCCATCAGCCAGGATGTGGAAATATCAACCAGCTGAACAATGATGCTGTCAACAGGGCATCTGTGGAAAGGAATAGAGAGTACATTAAAGTTGTAATAGACTTTGTTTTATTCTGTGCAAAACAAGACATCCCGTTGCATGGGCATCGTTAAAACGAAATAGCATTGAACAGAGGTGACATCGTGTTAATTATTTCAACTGATCTCTAACTATGACTCGGAAATAAAACAGCAACTGGAGAAATTACCTAGAAACAAGAAACTTACGAGCCCCAACATCCAGAATGAGATACTGGAAATCACAGCATCACTACTTATCTGCAAAATAAAGACGGGTTTGTATAATGAGACAGACACGTACTATGCAATTTTGACAGACGAGTGTAAAGACTTATCGAAACGAGAGCTTGTGGTAGTCTGTAAGAGATACATACACAAAGCACAAAGACGTGAGGGTTCACGGAGACAAGTTGAAGGAAAGGGCTCTGGATTTTGTGGAGACTGGGGACATGAACGCAAATGCTATATCAGCAAAGATCCTGCAAGTACTGGAGCCGATGCAGCTGGACCCCTCATTGTGCGTTGGATTTGGTTTCGATGGAGCATCGGGTATGTCTGGCAACAAAGAAGGGGGACATGATTTTAAAGAAAACGTTTCTTCTTGCCATATATATAGATTGCAATTCCCATTGCCGAAATCTTGTCCTGTGCCCAGTATCAAAGGTGTCCCCAGCCATTTCAATCTTTATCGATGTCATTAATAACCTGCATAGTTTCATGACAGGGTCACATAGACATGCTAGTTTTATGGAAATCCAACAACAGCGGTGACCAGGGAAACGAACTTCAGAACTACAGAGATCCTGCGCTAGCCCATGGAGCTCATGGTCAAGTGCCGTAAGTAAAGTCTTGACACTTGTTGGTTCAATTCTGGAGACTCTTGCTGAATTTTCTGAAAGCTCTGGCCACACAAAACCTGAAGCCAACTCTCTACTTCAGCAAATGCAAATAAAATAACTGTGTTTCTACTTGTCATGTAAGTTGTTTGAAATGAATGACTATGCCACTAAGGGCTTGCAATTTTCTATTGTATCAGTTACAGATTGCATTGATCTAATTTGAGTGTCATAAGGAGAGTTACAATAAATTCAGGAATACAAAAACATGACTTTGATAAAGTAATGACACTGACAGATGATCTGATGAAGAAACATGACATTCTGAGCTGGAATGTCACTGGGTCTCGAAAGAGGAAGTTGCCAGTTAAGTTGAGCAATACACGGGTTGAATCTACCATGGGCAAAACATCATGTGTCAAGGACAACTCAGACATAAAAAAATATGTAGAACGCTATATGAGACATGTGTCACCATGTGGACCCATCACCCGTGGGGATGAACATTGGGGTAGGGTGCAATGCAGGCCGGGCGGCAGGCAAAGGCGGGGACCAGGGCATCCCGACTTCCGGCATAGCAGATTGGTCCTCGGGACACGGAACGTCACCTCTCTGGCAGGGAAGTAGCCTGAGCTGGTGCGGGAGGTACCAACTAGGTAATAGTCGGGCTCACCTCCACACATAGCATGGACTCTGGTACCAAATTCCTGGAGAGGGGCTGGACTCTTTACTTTTCCGCAGTTGGCCAAGGTGACAGGCTGGGCGGGTGTGAGGATACTCACAACTCCCCAGTTGAGCACCGCCACGTTGGAGTTCTCCCCGGGGAATGAGAGGGTCACCTCTATATGACTGTGAGTCACTGGGGGGAAGGCTGTGACTGTTGTGTGTGCTTATGCACTGAATAGCAATTTGGATTATCCAATTGTCTGGGTGGTGGTGGTCTTCTTTGGGTGGTGTCCTGGATAGGGTTCCGCCTGGGGACTCTATAGTTCTGCTGTGGGACTTCAACGCTCACATGGGCAATGATAAAAAAACCTGGAGGGGCATGATTGGAAGGAACGGCCTCCCCAATCAGAACCCAAGCGGTGCCTTGTTATTAGACTTCTGTGCAAGTCATGGATTGGCCATAACAAAGACCAAGTTTGAACATATGGTAGTTCATAAGTGTACTTGGTACCAGAACACCTTAAGCTGAAGATCGATGATAGACTTACAAATAAAATTGACTTGACTTTGTGGTCGTATCATCAGATCTGCGGCTGTATGTTTTGGACACTCAGGTGAAGAGAGGAGCATAACTGTCAACTGATCACCACCTGGGAGTGAGTTGGATCAGATGGCGGGGAAGGCTGCCGGACAGATCTGGCAAACCCAAACATCTAGTGAAGGTGAACTGGGAATGTCTGGAGGAGGCCCCTGTCCATGAGATCTTCAATTCCCACATCCGGAAGAAGTTCTTGTATATCCTGAGGGAGGGGGGGACATGGAGTCTGAGTGGGCCATGTTCAAAGCCTCTACTGCAGGTGCAGCAGGTAGGAGCTATGGTCAGCGGTGGCTGTTGAGGTGGCAACCTAAGAACCTGCTGATGGACACCGGTGGTGAGGGAAGCCGTCAGGCTGAAGATGGAGGCCTTTCGGGCTTGGTTGGCCCAGCAGTCTCCTGAAGCAGCAGACAGGTACCGGGAGAGCAGAAAGGCTGCAGCTTCGGCAGTCGTGGAAGCAAAAACTCGGGTGTGGGAGGAGTTCAGCGAGGCTATGGAGGAGGACTTTCGCTTGGTCTCAAGGACGTTCTTGCGAACCATCCGGCGACTCGGGAAGGGGAAGCAGGACTTGATTCAGGCTGTGTTAACCTGAGGAGGGGAACTGCTGACCCGAACTGGGGATGTTGTCGGGCAGTGGAAAGAACACTGAGGAGTTCCTGAACCCAGCTAACATGTCCTCAGTGGAAGAGGTAGAGTCTGAAGACTCGGGGGGAAGCCACACCCATATCCCTTGCAAAGATCTCTGAGGTAGTTAAGAAGGTCCTCAGTGGCAAGGCGCCGGGTGTGGATGAGATTCGCCCCAAGACGCTGAGGGCTCTAGACATTGTTGGGCTATCTTGGGTGAAACACCTCTTCTGTGTTGTGTGGAGGTCAGGGACAGTACCTGTGGAGTGGCAGACTGTGGTGGTGGTTCCCATATTTAAAAAAGGGGACCGGAGAGTGTGCTCCAATTATCGGGGCATCACACTGTTCAGCCCCCCTGGGAAAGTCTATTCTAGGGTGCTGGAAAGGAGGCTCCGACTGACTGTCAAACCTCGGATCTAGGAGGAACAAAGTGGTTTCCATCCTGGCTAGGGTTGGGTATCAAAAACTGTGCCCATATGGCACCGACCGAAATATCTCGGTCCTACCGAGTATCAAACTCTTTGGAAAAAAACGGTGCCAAATTTCGATACTTTACGGTAGATGACGTGAACGCTATTGCAGCCAGCCAATCACTGCCGGCGTTGTTGTACACAGACTGACAAATCAGCATGAAGCTATTTGGTATGCGTGTGTGTCTCGTGACTGGTTGGAGCTTAAAACTGGCAGGCAAGATGCGTTCCAAAGCATGGCTACACTTTGTAAAAATAAACAGCAAACCTGGCACAGTAAAATGCAACCGCTGCAAAGTGATCATCAAATGCAAGTCTGGGAATACGTCGAATATGATGAAACATCTGATCATGCATGGGATAAATTTACGAGTGGACA
The DNA here is from genome assembly GCF_029633865.1 of Lampris incognitus. Classification (NCBI taxonomy): domain Eukaryota; kingdom Metazoa; phylum Chordata; class Actinopteri; order Lampriformes; family Lampridae; genus Lampris; species Lampris incognitus. Next base: position 39,701,512 of record NC_079221.1, read on the forward strand.
ACTGCTCTGTGTTTGATAACGTTAATGGCCGTGCTGCTGCCAACGTTAACGTTAGCTCTGGGACATCTGCCACTGGGTCTTCTGGTGCCACTGCTAGCAATGATGAAACAGGTAAGGACGGTTCTGTCAAATGTTTCTGGTTCCAACGTTAACAGTATGTCTGAGGTAAAAAAGAAATGAAGCTAGTCTAACGTCATAGAACGTTAGCTACGCTAGGTTATAAAAATGAAGCTAACATAGCTAGCACTAGCTAACTTTAGTTAACAGTTAGTAGTCTGAGGTTAAAAAAAAAAAGATAACGTCAGCTCTGCATTTTCCTGACTTTATCTCCTATTTCATTCGTCCCTACTCCAAGCCTGCAGTAGTGTAGATCACCAAGTCAAGCCAAGTCAAGTCTCTGTGACTCCATTCTCTTTGGCTGGTACCAATGCTAAGATGAGGAAAGAAAAGAGAGAGAAATGTCACCGGGCTGTAACCCGCTTCATAGTTAAGGGGTTGCATGGGAATTTGACCAGCCAGTCTACATTGGTTTTGTGGAGATGAAGAAGGCTAATGACCATGTACCCCAGGGCACTCTGTGGGGGGTACTGCGGGAGTATGGGGTTACCGCAGCAGTTGCTACAAGCCATCCGTCCTTGTATAACCAAAGTGAGAGCTGTGTCCACATTCTCGGCACAAAGTCAAACATGTTTTCAGTGTCACACCAGCCATCTCCCTCACCACATCCATAAACCTCCTCTTTGGCCTTCCTTTTCTCCTCTTCCCTGACAGCTCCATATTCAGCTTCCTTCCCCCAATATACCCAGTATCTCTCCTCCACACATGTCCAAACCTTCTCAATCTTGCCTCAATGCTTTGTCTCCAAACTGTCCAACCAGAGCTGTCCCTCTAATATACTCATTCCTAATCCTGTCCTTCTTCATCACTCCCAATTAAAATCTTAGCATCTTCAACTCTGCCACCTCCAGCTCCGCCTCCTGTCTTTTCGTCAGTGCCACTGTCTCCAAACCATATAACACAGCTGGTCTCACAACCATCTTGTAAACCTTACCTTTAGTAACTCTTGCTCCTGACACTTACTTTTCTCCACCCACTCCACCCTGCCTGCACTCTCTTCTTCACTGCTCTTCCGCACTCCCTGTTACTTTCAACAGTTGACCCCAACTATTTAAACTCATACGCCTTTGTCACCTCTACTCCTTACATCCTCATCATTCCACTATCCTCCCTCTCATTCATGCATATGTATTCAGTCTTGCTCCTACTGTCTTTCATTCCTCTTCTCTCCAGTGCATACCTCCACCTGCACCCTACTCTCACTACAGATCACAATGTCATCCGCGAACATCAGTCCAACGAGACTTCTGCCTGAACTCATCCATCAGCCTGTCCATCACCATTGCAAACAAGAAAGGGCTTAGAACTAATCCTTGATGTCTCCCACCTCCACCTAGAACCCATGTCATTCCAACCGCACACCTCATCACTGTCACACTGCCCTCATACATATCCTACACCACTCCTACATACTTCTCTGCCACGCCCGACTTCCTCATACAATACCACATCTCTTCTCTCAACACCGTCATATGCTTTCTCTAAATCCACAAAGACACAATGTAACTGCTTTTGACCTCTATATTTCTCCATCAACATTCTCAAAGCAAGCATTACATCTGTAGTGCGCTTTCGTGGCAAGAAACCATACTTCTGCTCGCTAATCGTCAGCTCTCCTCTTAACCTAGTTTCCACTACTCTTTCCCATATCTTCATGCTGTGGCTGGTCAACTTTATACCTCTGTAGTTGCTACAGTTTTTCACATCGCTACCAATATACTTTGCCACTCCTCAAGCAGTCTGTCACTTTCCTACATTGTGTTAAACAATCTAGTTAAAAATGCCACTGCCATCTCTCCTAAACACCTCCATGCCGCCATAGGTATGCCATCTAGAACAACCGCCTTTCTACTCTTCATCCTCACTATTGTTAATGTAAGTGGTTAATATAAGCTGTTTCAGGTCGACGGCTTCATTCAGCTATACAATATTTCCCACGACTGGATTTGTAATGAACAGTAAAACTTGAGCTTCTGTGCTTTGAGTACCTGCTTTGAAACATTACCCTTTTCCATTTTATAATGCCTTGTCATTTTTCTGTGGTTATTTTGGTGAAAGTAACGCAAAAATAGTGTAATCAGTCACTCATTATTCTACACAGACAGTAATATTGTAAAGTATTACTTTCAAATTAAAGTAACTAGTAATACGTAATGTATTACATTTTGAAAGTAAATTCCCCAACACTCATCCTCCATCTGTTTTACTCAAACAGTGAACACCATAGAGGGCTCATGTGCTCAGTCAGTGTTAATATATCTGTGTTATTGGCTGTTGAAAGCTTACTGTTCAATAATGCTGAGCAATTATAAAATCAAAACACTAAGGTTTATAATATCATAAGCACTATATTATAAGCATTATTTGTACTAAGCTGTGTTGGAAGCAGTGAAGAATTTACTGAAAAAAATGTTCAAAGTGTTTGGTCATTTCTTTTCTTTGGATATATATTTTCCAGAGTTTCTGTTTCCATAATTGGAAACAGTAACAGTTAAAATGTATTCTTGTCGACCAAATTATTAGGCCTTTTGAATTTGAAAATATATCAAACGTCTATAAAGAAAGGCAATAGGACATTCTCCATAAGTTGTCCTTCTATTCAGCATGTGAACGATTCAATATCCTGTTGTACCGTATATAACGTTTTACAAGTGCCATCTGAGTCAATGAGCTTTCAAATTTTGTTATATTGCCCTATGCAGAGGCAGAAGATGGAGTCAGTACTCACTATTCAATAAATACCATATGAGTGAACAAAACAAACACGATAATGATTATTTCAAACATAATTTGTGTGCATATTTTGGCTACCACCAACTGGTAATCCAGTACTGTATGTTTCAAAGACACTCAGCCGTAGTCAGTAAATTAAGTTTTCCTCAGGCTGTGACGTGACATGTTTAATATGGGCTATTGGTCTGAATGTCTGTGTTGTGCTTATACTGCAAGAGTTTTGTCGTGGGCAAGGCTACCCAGTCTTGCCCAGCTTTGGAAAATGGTTTCTTCCCCCTTCCTTTTAATCGACGTTTGGAACTAATTGTTTTCGCACTTGGCTGTTTTAAAATGGCATCTGATTAAAACTTGCTACCATTAAAGGGCAAAAGATTGCAGAGCAATTCATCAAGTGAAGGTTGGGCCTTGCATTGTTTATCATTTTCAACAGGTTCATTTGATTGAGGAAATATATATATTAAAAAAAGCTTTTTACTAGAGCTGGAAATAGGTTCAGTGAAAATCAATGAAAGAGAGTGATTATACTTTGGGTCATAATTTCATATTCAACCTGGTGTCAGAAAAAAAAACATAAATTCCCCAATGGAGGCCAGGAAGGGGAAAGTGATGGTGCATGTTTATGGATGTCGGTGGAGAACGTGTTCATTAAAAAGCAAGTGGAGAGAGAGAACGAGAGACACTTGACAGAGAGATGGGGGAGGGGGGGGTGAGAGAGACAGAGAGAGAGACAGAGACAGAGAGAAGCAGCTACTGCCGCTTGTCTCACAACTATTCATTCGCAGCTGTGCATAACATACCAAGTAATGCAACCTTTCAATCGGCCGGTCAGGCAAATCTTTTAAATGAAACTGTACATTCGGCTGCTGTGAAACACCTATAAGCACCCCCATCCCCATGTTTTCTCCAGTGGGCGTTTCTATCTATGACCCCCATTCATCTTTATAGAATTGCCCCTTCCCCAAGCTGCTGGGGATTGTGACAGAGTGACAAAGTGACACCTGCACCCTCCAGAGGGGGACTCATCCGTTTTGCCGAGGTATTTTTAGCTCCGGAGATCTGCCCCCTGGCCCTGCTGGAGTACGGAAAACAAGCCGCGGTCTCCATTCATCCGCGGTGCGGAGAGAAACATCAGCTTCGAAATCTGCCAAAGATGTTTAATTTATTATGGGTGTAATCAATCAATGTTACGAATCACCTCTAAAAAAATAAATAGTAAAAAAGATGGAAGCGATGAAGAACAAGAACAAGAGGAAGAGGAGGAGGGCGTCAACCAAGATGGCATCCTAGTAACATCTCTATGTGGTAGCTCTTCAAAAAATATGAATTAAACTTAGCAACAGACAAGTTACAATGTCCTAGGTCAAACTTAACTATGCAACAACTGATGTTAAGTCAATTCAAGTCAATTTTATTTGTATAGCCCATAATCACAAATTTGTCTCAGAGGGCTTTACAGCAATACAACACCCTGTCCTTAGACCATCGCATCAGATAAGGAGCAATTCCATCCATCCATCCATCAATTATCTGACCCGCTTATCGAGCTCTCAGGGTTGTAGGGATGCTGGAGCCTATTCCAGCAGTCATTGGGCGGCAGGCGGGGAGACACCCTGGACAGGCAACCAGGGAAAAATGGTAGGAAGACACTTCAGGGAAAGCAACAGAGGAGAGATCTCGCTCCCGGACAGGCGTGGAATGGATGTTTTGTGTACAGAATATAACACAATTTACAGAATACAATATTGAACGAGGACAACAGAATTATAATGGAATTATAAGATATAGGAAGAATATGATGAGGAGGACACCAAGCAGTGTCCAGATGCCACCAGTACAGCCTAGGACCTGAGCCACATGGCCACCATCACCATGTAGACCTGACAGGAGGACAGACTACACATGCACACAGGGGAGACTCACATCACACCATTCACACACACATACATACAGGAAGCAGCAGGTCATGTGAAAAAGGCAAAGACGTATTCCTTCCGACAGGAATGGCTTGTGCAATATCCATGGCTGCAATTTAGCAAAGAAAAAGGCACCATGTACTGCATGTATTGTTCTCAGTGTGGGCCAACGTTTGCGGGCAAACCAAGTTTGCCGACCCCTCAACCAGCACCGCTATGTTCAAGCACGACACCATCTTTAAGCAGAACAACAGCCTGAAGCACAAACTGTGCATCAGGTGCGTCCGGTCGCTGTGTTTCTTTGTATCTGCTTCGTGTCTCCCAGCTTTTGGACTGTCTTTGCCTTAAACAACTGCTTTTGGGTTTTGGATCTTTGGTTACCTAATTGTTATATTTCGGTTTTGGCCTACGCCTGGATTGAGACAATGAGCTAAGAACACAGACTTCAAATAGAGAGACGGCAAACCAGCAAGCTAGCTACACCTAGCTAGTTTAACTATTGAGGCTAGCTTGGTCTGTTTCTGGCAAGCATTGGTGCGGCGAGATAACCAGACTTGGTAGTGTTAAAGTTAGCTACCAAATTAACTACCGATTTCCACACTGAGGGACAAGAGGGGACCAAAGGAGGCAAGTGCAATTATAGATAAGGAAGCTGAAGACATAAAGAAATCTCTAAACTTTATGTCGGAAGAGATCGCAAAAATCTCTAAATAACAGAAGCTGATAATGGACTTGATAGGAGAAATAAAGGACCTGAGAAGACAAAATGATGACAAAGATAAAAAAAAATAACCATACTGGAGGGCCGTGTGGCAGACCTGGAACAGTACTCCAAGATGAATGACCTGATTATTAGCGGCTTGGAAATCTGGCCCCGATCCTACACCAGGGCTGCAGCGAAGGATTCAGAGCCCACCGAGCCTGACCTGTTCTCCCTCGAGCAGCAAGTGATCACCTTCTTCAACAGTAAGGGGATAAAAGCGGACAGCAGAGATATCGAGGCATGTCATCCTCTTCCCCAAAAATATAAAAATGTGAAACCAGCCATAATAATTTGCTTTGTGAGCAGAAAACAAAAAACAGCACTGCTCAGGCAGGGAAGAAAGCTGAAAGGCACCAATATGTATCTCAACGAGCACCTGACAAAGAAAAACGCAGACATTGCCAGACAAGCATGCATCTTGAAGAAGCAAAACAGGATTCAATCAACATGGACAATAAACTGTAAAGTGTTCATAAAACTGAATGGATGTCCAAAGGAAGCTAAAGTACTGGATATCAAGTACATTGCAGAGCTGGAGAAGCATCAGAGATGACAACCCTTGGAGAACAGCAAAGGTAATAATTCTGACACCCATGACAAGCCTCATTGACACATGTCATTAATCTCCAATTGGAGATGTTAATCAACAAGTACTGATCTCAGAATGTGAAACAGTTGGACTGAAAACCTTTGAATTCACTGAACTTAAAGAACATGATATGGAGAATGATATTGATCCTGAGAAAAATTTCTACATCAACACACACAACCATTGTGAATACTATACTGAGGAACAGCTTAACAGAAATTCAAAAATGAATGGAGCAATATCAATTATACATTTCAATAGTAGGAGCCTGAATTCAAACCTTTCAAAGATCCAACACTGTTTAAGACAGCCGACGAACCAATTGACCTTTCGCAAAGTCCTGTCCCCCTTAGTTACTGTTGCTATGCCCGTCAAGCATTTCAGAACTATCCAGGAAGTAGCCGGAAAACACCAAAACATGAAGGAAGAAATCAGCGCATTGTGTGGGTAAAAGTAACCGTAATAATATGTTAGCTGTATTAGCTATCAATAATAGCTAGTAGCAAGCTTAGCTTGGAGCAGACAGGTATTTTTGTTGATTTTGGATGGATTAAGCTGGCCATGGGGTCTGCTATACTGCGAAATCTATTGCCGGCATTGCGTTTCTTGTGTTCTGGGTTTCGGGAAGGGAAAGAAAATTACATCCCCTCCAAACTTTTCAGATATCTAGTATCCGATTTGCAGATCCCATAGGCACACTGTTTCAGCATTTTGTTGTGTGTTTGAAAGCTTAACGGACCGTTGCTAAGGCAGGATTGGACAAGCACCGTTCTAGGGCGGTACTTTGCGAAAGGTCAATTCACTGCAATAGCAATCTCTGAGACTTGGATTAATGAGGAACAAACTGCCATGGTCGACATTGAGGGATATGAGATGCATTCTATGAATGGGAATCAAAAAAAAGGGTGGAGGAGTTTCTTTATACATTGACAAAAAAAACATCATTGTAAATCTATCAATAGTATGTCACAAGTAGTTGACAAAATCATGGAATGTATTACCGTAGAAATAGAACTAGAGAAATAAAAAAACATACTAATAAGCTGTGTATACAGAACTGCAGGATCCTGTATTGATACATTTAGGGAAATGTTACAGGAGATGTATGAGAACATAAATAATTAGAAAATGGTTTTTGTTTGTGGGGACTTCAATAGTGATTTGTTAAACCCACTTGTGCACAATACCACTACAGAATTCATTAATTCAATGTACAGTATGAGCCTGTATCCTTCAATCACACGCCCGACCAGAATAACATCTCACAGCGCCACACTAATTGATAATATATTCACTGATGTAATTGATAGGAAAGTAATAAGTGGGTTAATAATATATGACACAAGTGACCATCTGCCAGTATTTGCAGTCATTCAGAGCTGTACAGGGGCAAATAATGATGTTACAACATACAAAATAATTAGACAAAAAACAGAAGGGACAATTGATTCTTTTAAAAACGATCTGATGGTACAAGACTGGCATAAAGTATATGTGGAAGATGTGCCTGGAGGAAACCAGGCACCTCTCATCACCTTGCTAATACCATCCCTACAGTGAAGCATGGTAGTGGCAGCATCATGCTGTGGGGATGTTTTTCAGCGGCAGGAACTGGGAGACTAGTCAGGATTGTGGGAAAGATGAATGGAGCAAAGTACAGAGAGATCCTTGATGAAAACCTGCTCCAGAGCGCTCAGGACCTCAGACTGGGGTGAAGGTTTACCTTTCAACACGACAACGACCCTAAGCACACAGCCAAGACAACGAAGGAGTGGCTTCGGGACAAGTCTGTGAATGTCCTTGAGTGGCCCAGCAAGAGCCCAGACTTGAACCCCATTGAACATCTCTGGAAAGACCTGAAAATATCTGTGCAGCAACACTCCCCAACTAACATTACAGAGCTCGAGAGGATCTGCAGAGAAGAATGGGAGAAATACCCCAAATATAGGTGTGCCAAGCTTGTAGCTTCATACCCAAGAAGACTTGAGGCTGTATTCGCTGCCAAGGGTGCCTCAACCAAGTACTGAGTGAAGGGTGTGAATACTTATGTGCATGCAATATTTCAGTTTTTTATTTTTAATAAATTTGCAAAAATTTCTACAAAACCTTTTTCACTTTGTCATTATGGGGTATTGTATGTAGATTGATGAGGAAAAAAAGGAATTTAATCCATTTTGGAATAAGGCTGTAACATAACAAAATGTGGGGAAAGTGAAGGGGTGTGAATACTTTCCGGATGCACTGTATATATGCAATCAATCTCTGAAAACTGGTGTTTTTTCATGTAAAATGAAAACAGCTAAAGTCATACGCATATATAAGGCTGGAGATAGACACTCAAATTACAGACCTGTTTCTTTGCTTTCACAATTCTCTAAAATACTGGAAAAATATCCTATTCAAGGTTGGATGACTTTATCACAAAACATAATGTACTGTGTGAACAACAATATGAATTTAGAACCAATAGGACTACAGCATCTGCACTCATTGATTTTGTGGAAGAGATAACAACTGCTATAGAAAAGAAAGAATATGTTGTGGGAGTATTCTTAGATCTAAAAAATAGCATTTGATACAGTTGACCATGACTTGGAATCAGAGGAGTAGCTCTTTCTTGGCTATCCAGTTACCTAAATAGGAACCATTATGTGCAAATTAATAATTATAAATCACAATTAATGAAGGTTAAGTGTGGAGTTCCTCAAGGCTCAGTGTTGGAGCCATTGTTGTTTATTTTGTACATTAATAATACATGTGAGGTTTCAAAAACACTAAAAATAATTTTATTTGCAGATGACACAAACCTACTTTGCAGTGGGGACAACTTGGAACAATTTTTGGATACAGTAGGAAATGAATTGAAGAAACTAAGAGTTGGTTTGGTTCAAATAAACTAACACTAAATCTAAGCAAAACTAAATTCATAATATTTGGGAATCGGTTAACAAACTCAAACAAGAAGCTCATGATAAATGACGTAGAAATTGAAAAGGTGTCAGAAATCAAATTTCTTGGAGTAATAATAGACAGACAGATGTTGGAAACCACATATAAAGTATATTAAAGCAAAAATATCAAAGTTAATTGTAATACTATATAAGGTCAAAGATCTCCTGCATCAACAGCACTACACACCTTGTACTGCTCCTTCATCCTTTCATACATCACCTACTGTGTGGAAGTGTGGGGGAACACATACAAAACAAACACAGATCCAAGTTTCATCCTTCAAAAAAGAGCCATAAGAATTGTAAACAAAACCATTTACAGACAGCCTACAAACCCACTCTTCATCAAATTGAAAGCAGTAAAATTTAAGGATTTGGTTGACTTCAAAACAATTCAAATCATGTACAGAGTAAAAAATCAGCAGTTACCAAACAGTGTTCAAAAGTTGTTCCAAAGGAGGGAAAGTAAACACGATCTCAGAAGAATATGTATATTCAAAAAACAACTAGTGAGGACAAATGCAAAACTTTATTGTATATCCATCAAAGGAGTCAACTGTAAAAAAGAAATTAAGATGTGTACATCAGTAAGTTTAAACAACTCTTTAAAAATAACACACTGAATAGATATAGGATGGATGAACAAAGAGGTGGACTGGAATAACATGAAATGATACATGACGTGTAAGGTGCCTTGTTTGACTTGTACTGTTTTGTTTATTTTGATCTCTATGCATTGACATTTCTTTTCTTTTTTTCCACTTTTGTTTTGTCTTGAAAGTTTTGTTTTGTTTTGATTTGATTGATAAAGTATAAGAAAGGGGTAGGACCAGAAAGGTTATTTACTTCATCCTACACCCTTTTCGAACATGGTCCAGTTATTACTTGTGTTGTTACAGAGAGTTTGCAAAATATGTTTACTATTATTTCCATTTGTTCTTGTATTCCTGCCCGTGTATTTTATTGTTAATTTAGCATGTTCGAAATAAAATCAATCTGAATCTATGCAGGGACAGGTGCACAGCTGGACGTTCAGCGTCTCTACAAGCAGCATTGGAAAGGCAGGCATCTGCAAATCGTCCTGCAGAAGAGGCCGAAATGGAAATAAAATTCAATACAGTGTACTACATCGCCAAAGAAGAGCCACAATTCACAAAATTCAAGGATCACATAGACTTATTAAAAAAGAATGGCGTTAAAGTTAACCACACATACAGCAACGACACGGCATGTGCCCAGTTTACTGGAATGGTTCTTGTGCTGTAATGACAGTAATGTTACTGACCACATACCTTATGTTTACATTTATAAATGTATTATTTGGTGCCTATGTTTACAAAAAGCACTTTCAAGTTTATATTTTATTTAACTTGTTTTTTTTGTTCTTAAGCACTACTTCACTTTGTGACACTTAAAATAAAACAGCATATTGTTATTTCTGTAAGTGGTCTATTTATTACCAAAGCATTTATCAGTAAAACAGTTAAGACGGAAAAAATATCTATCAATGTGTTGTGTTGCGTGTCGATTTAAGTGGTGCTCCTAAATTTTGTGCTGGTGCTCCTAAAATTTTCAGTAAGGCACACCAGCGCTCCTAGTGGAAAAAAGTTAGTCTGGAGCCCTGAAGGCTGTCTGCAATCATTGCAAATAGCCACAAGGCTTTTCGCCCGAGTTCTGATTGGTGTTTAAGAACTTTGCAAAAAGTTCATCTCCATCATCAACAATGCCATACACGGAGTCAAGTAGGCTGAGATAGTCATGAGGAGTAGAGTTAAGAGTAGAGTTAGTTAGAGTTAAGATTTTTGACGATATTGGTGGCGGGTGGAAGAAGGCTCTCGACTATTTTTCTGACAGTATGTTTGTCAGACACGGTGGTGTCCATGATGTGGAACTCAACACTGTTGCACCATGTGTCATAATGACACAACACACTCAGGTCACTGTCAGTTTGTTCCCTTGCCATCGGGGAAAAGATACCTCACCATCAAAACCCAGACTAACAGGCTGAGGAACAGCTTCTTCCCCAGAGCTGTAGCCTCCATCGCCCCCCCATCCCCCACACACCTGCCTATATATAGCTGCTGAGGACTAACTGGTACTAAAGCCGCTGCAATATGGACAACTGTGTGCAATAAGCCCATGCATTATTTTGAACTTTAAAAGCTGCTATCTTTACTGTCTCATCATCATTTTTGCTACCTTACTTATTTTAACTACCTCACTTGTTTACACAATGGTTTTTGCCCCTGTTTTTATCTTGTTTTTTGTTTTTTTTTTTTGTTTAATAATTTACCTTATCTAGTGTTGCTGGTCTAAGAGTCACCAAACGAAATTTCGTTGTGCACACACAATGGCAAAGTATCTTATCTTATCTTATAATCAGACTCAGAATATGGAAAATTCAGGGGCCAGTTTTACAGACAGAAACACGGCTGTGCAATGGGCTCACCAGTATCGCCCATTGTGGCCAACTAATATATGGATGAGGTAGAACACAGGGCCCTGAACTCCTTCAGAGGAACACCTCCGAGCCACTGGTTCAGATATGTGGACGACACATGGGTCAAAATCCAAACACAAGAGGTGCAAGCATTTACCAAACACATCAACTCAGTGGACAAGAACATTAAGTTCACAAGGGAAGATGTAAAGAACAACAGTTTGCCCTTCTTGGACTGTGACGTCCACATTGGGGAAGACAGGAGCCTCCACATTGGGGTTTACAGGAAACCTACACACACAGACCAATATCTACTTTTCGACTCACACCACCCTCTGGAACACAAACTGAGCGTCATCAGAACTTTGCAACACAGAGCTGACAATGTGCCCAGCAGCATTCAGGCCCAACGAGAAGAACACTAACACCTGAGGGGAGCTTTAAAAACCTGCGGCTACCCCAGTTGGACCTTGGTGAAAACTGCAACGCATTCTGAAAAGACCAGCCAGGTGAGCGACGAGGAGAAAAGGAACGAAAGGAATAGCACAGTCAACCTGTATGTTTCTGGGGTCTCCGAGAAACTCAGGAGAATTTTCAACAAACACTGCATCCCGGTATACTTCAAACCCAGCAACACACTCCGACAAAGACTGGTTCATCCCAAAGACTGTGTACCACACACCCAAAAAAGCAATCTGGTGTATGCTGTACAATGCAATGAGGATTGCACTGACCTATACATAGGAGAAACCAAACAACCACTACACAAACGGATGGCCCAACACAGAAGGCCAAACTCCTCAGGACAAGACTCAGCAGTCTATCTACACCTAAAGGAGAAGACACTCCTTCGAGGACAGCAACGTACACATTTTGGACAGAGAAGATAGATGGTTTGAAAGAGGGGTGAAGGAAGCCATCTATGCGAAACTGGAAAAACCATCCCTCAACAGAGGAGGAGGTCTGCGACACTACTTATCACCCGCTTACAATGCCGTCCTTTCATCTCTACCCAGGAGACTCAAGAAGCCTAGCCTCCAAGAACAACAGTCGGTCACTAACGGCTCCAACGACTCTCATGACCGATGAATAATGAAGTCGAAACTAACACCCCCAACGACCGTCGCTGCTAAACAAATCAATAGCTCTGATGGCGACGGGCGCGGCTGGACATCGGAGCGCAGGAGAGCCACACATATCAATAGCTCCGATAACGACGGACGCAGCCAAAAATCGGTACACAAAAGAGCCACTCATATCTATGGCTCCGTTAGCGACGGGCGTTGGTAAACATCAGGACACAGAGAGCCATGGACATCTATAGCTCTGACAACAACTCCAAAGAGAATAAATTCTGAATCTCATCACCAGCCAGTCAGACTAGCTTCGTCTAGTCAGAAAGGCACAAACTGAGGTAGCCTCTTAGATGAGAGGCGAAACGTCTTCACGGATATATACCAGTGCAGTTGCACTTGATTCAACTCCTTTGGATAACCATGACCTGGATGAATGAGAACATTCACAGACAATATGGACAAGGGGTCTTCCCTGAGAAAGACCTTAGCTTGACATGGCCCTGATACTGGGAAGACGTGTCACTGCTCTTAATGACATGCTCAACCACTACCTTTTGGATTTCAGGAGTGGTGAGCTGTTCCGGAGGTAATTAGAAGGTTTCTTTGCTATATAGCGGTGATGCCTCTGCACCTACAGTCAAAGGAAGTGAGTCACATTCATGGGAGTGGGTCAAGTCAGTACGAGTGTGACTTTCATTGGCTGTCGACTCAGCTTGGGCTGTGTTGTTATTGAGCTGAGGCTCCTGGCTAACTACTGATACATCTGGTTCAGTTGTGTGATGACTTTTGGTAGACTCCTGAATTTTAGCCAGCTCGTCTAGCAGAACCTTCTCAAAGTCTGCCCCACTTAGCTTAGCAATAGCCTTCAGTTCAGCTAAGTAAGCATGGGTTAAGCTTGAACTTTTGTTAGTAGCATATAGCTCAGACAAAAGCTGAATGTGGTGAGTAACATCTGGGTTACAGCTGGGTCTTTCGTAGGGCAAGGTATCCTGAAGAAACTGAATGGGTTCACCTGCAGTGGCAGCTGGTGCTAACAGTTTTTTGGGGGGCGCAATTTACCTTGGCGCAGCACACCTGACAGCTGCTTTAATGTCCACACAGTCAGAGTTATTAAGAAGGACGATGCAGCCTATAGATTTTCTATAGGTATTTAAACATGAAAATGTAATTATTAATAATAATTTCAACAGTCTCACTCAAAATATCAATAATGTCAGCATTAACAACTTTTTTGCTCAATAATTGCAAAGTTCACATTAATTCTAAGCTCAATAAAAAATTCAATATGCTTTTCTGCATTTAAAATAATTTTGGTTTTCTGGTAATCTCATATAGGGACAACAATACATTTGCCCTTTTTAGTATTACAAACACACAACGTATATACAAGTTAAAGCTGTTCAAATTCCAATATCCTTGAACAATTGCACCTCAATAGCTGTCACATAAAAAATATGAGGAATCAGTTTTTCTGGTAATCTCATAGGCACAACAATAAATCTGCCCTTTTAACACACAACATATATACAAATTAAAGCTGTTTAAATTCCAATTCCAATATCCTTGGAAAATTACACTTCATTTGCAGTCGCATAACACATAACAGAAAATATTATAAAGAATCAGTTTTAAATTCTGTTAAACATTTTAAAATAACTGTTGTATGCATTTTATGCATGCCGTTTTATGCAAATTGTTCCAATATTAGTTGGATGCCTGACATTGCATAGAGTCCACCAGTGCACTGTAGTCCTGAATCTTCAAGGTGTATATCAGTTAAGCAAGTTCTGTATTTGTTCTTAATGAAATTCATATCAGAGAAGGCTGACTCACAAAATTAGGTGGAACCAAAAAGACAGGCAACTTATAAGGCTGCTGTGTGCACATCTTTGTATTTTTCTGAGTCCACAAGGCACCAAAAGTGTGGGGACCCCTGGTGAGCTTTGATATTGTCATTTTGCAATGTGAGGATTTCCATTTCTACCTCACCAGCATTCAAGTTAAACGCTTCACCTAGTTGCTCAGAAATGCATGTCATGTCAACCTGCATGAAAGGATTTGAAATAAATGACGAACATGGCGCCAGCTTATCAAAGTCATGAAATCTTTCTTCAAACTCTTGCCCAAGCCTAGATATGAGTTGGGAGTACTTTTCTGCAGCCCTCTCCAAGGCACCTGATGCAGGAGCATTGTCATTTAGTACTGATTGCACAGATGGAAAGTGCAGGAATTTCTTACTTTGCAAATGCACAGAGAAAATGTTCAACTTGGCTCTGAATGCGTTCACAGCACTGATCATGTCAGAGACATTCTTGCCTTTGCCTTGCAATTCACAGTTCAAATGATTCAGTTTCCCTGTGATGTCTGTTAAAAAGGAAAGGTCATGTATCCACTCAGTGTCCTAAATGCAAAGTGGTGTTCTCCCCTCTGGACTTCATGAACTCTTTTATTTCACCCAGAAGTGACAAAAAACGCTGTAAAACTCTACCCCTGCTGAGCCATCGAATATCCGTGTGCAGCAACAGGTCACCGTATTCAGCCGACAGCTCCTCTAAAATAATTTTGAATGCCTTGTGTTGTGTGGCTTTGGAGCGGATGCTGTTCACAATCTTCATGACCGGAATCATAACATGGTCAAAACCCATCACTTTGGCGCATATTGCCTGCTGATGGATGGTGCAGTGGCAATTCAAAAAACGTGGAAAATCAGGATCATGTCTAGAGCGCGCAATGAAACCCGAATGACGGCTGGTCATCGCAGGGGCTCCGTCTGTCGTCACTGACACCAACTTTTCCAACGGGATATTTTTTTCGGTGAAATACCGCTTCATGGCTTCATAGATGTCAACAGCCTGTGTTGTTGTCTTCAGGGGCAGTAATGTCAGCAATTCCTCTTTTACGGTGAAATTACTGAACACCATTCTCATGAACACCATCAGCTGTGCTGTGCTGCTGTTGTACACAGACTTGTCACACTGGATACTGAACCACTCGCATGTACTCAGGTCACGGTTAAGCTGTTCAGTTAAGTTCGTGGACATCGCTGACACTGTTCTGGCAATAGTGTTTGCACTCAGCTGGACATCCGAGAGAGCAGTGATGATATCTTTGCCGGTTTTCTGATCGTTGAACAAGTTGCTTGCTAATACGGACATTCCACCTTTCACAACCTCGCCATCCGAAAACAGCTTTTTGTTTTTAGCTAGGTAATGTGCAGCCCTAAATGACGCTTTGGTTGCAGCATTTGACTGTTTCAAGGGCTTTGTGAAAAATGACTGTTGTTTGCCTAAAGCTGCTTTGAGCTCACGAGCCTTTTCTGTTCTTAATGTGCTGCCTGATGGGTAGCTGGTGTTAAAAGTCTTGTGGCATGTAGAAAAATGTCTCTCCACATTGTGTCTCTTAGCTAAAGCTACAGCAGCCCCACAAATCAGACACACACGTCTTTCTGATGTGAGCTCCACTTTACTTCAGTAAAGAAGAACTCTTCCTCCCATTCCTCCTGAAAGTGGTACATCTTCTTTTTCTTCTTCTCTGACATAATTTATCAATCACTATTATTAGACTACACTAGTAGAATTACCCAATCATCATATCAGTGTTTGGCTAACTATAGGCGGGCTATCGACTGTTTCAATGCAAAGAGGAGTCGGCGCGGCGGTGGCTAAACTTTGACCCGGCAATGATTTTTAAATTAGTACGTTATTAAGTTAAATCTTAAATATCATAGAAAATCTTAAAAGTTGTTCTGTTCTACACTTGAACAAGTATTAAAATATGAACATGCTAAAAAAAATTTTTTTAATTTTTTTTAAAATTTACGATGTGTGATTTAGTATTCTGTAGCAATCACTGGTTATTTTTAGAACATCCACTGAGAGCGCCTCACAGGTGCCCCAAGGGCTACCTGGTGCCCGCGGGCACCATGTTGGCAAGGCCTATGTTAAAGGGTCCGAGAGCAACGAGCTCAGTTCCTTGCCCCTATGCGTATGTTGATCCAAAGAGTTCAGTTTCTTTGTTCTTGAGTGTGTTGGATGGAGAACTATTCAGCCATGTTGATATGCAAAGCCTGTGTGCTATTCAGAGGCTCTGATTCATTTCCACTTGGTAATAATGGAAATGGCAATGTTAGGTGCAGGAAAATAACTTTGTAGTTTCTGGTGACCATTCCACTGCTGTTGACAATCCATTATCTGCATACCGACTAAGGTCTGTCACTGGTCTGCTTAATGCCAACAGTCTCAAACGGCCCATGTCAAATCTTTTTGTAATACACGTGTGAATAAGTTAATCATTGTAAATCACATTTCGGTGGCCTTACGCACACGAAATAGGTAGCAATTGTACAGAAAATGGCTTGTGTTCTACTATAACAGGTGTCTGAAATTCAGATTTGACCAGCTTTTGGTCTTCATGTGTGTATATCTTATATTGTGTTTGCTGTGTTTGTCTGTGTCTGTCTTGCACCGTTTGGTGAAGCCACAGCCCTCATTTCATTTTTAACATGTGCCTGAACATTGTTTTTAATGACAATAAAAATTGAATTGAAATGCAAAGCGCTTTGAGTGGCTGTTGCACCTAGAAAAGCACTATATAAAACACAACTTGACTGACTAATTGATTGGATGTACTACTACTATGATTACTTCTACCCAGGTAAAGCTAATAGTGTGTTCGTGTTCTTATCTGGGGTCTTGAATGAGTGAATCCAGCTAGGCCGACTTCTTCTGTAGACAGATCCCATGGTAGGCCACACTGCTTCCACGACCGTCCACAATCTCACTGGGCTGGGCTTGCCATCACAGAATCATCCAGAAGACTCTATCTGGTAATTCAAAAACCAACCTACACACAAAGTGCAGAGTTCTAATACGTTATTCTGTTCTCTGTTCTTTTTCTAACATGAGACCTCATTAGCTTCTTTTCTTCGTTTAGAACAGCTTACAATATATAACCAACGAATAAATGATATACTTTAATTACAATGAGATGAATGTCGCAACAATTGTTATTTTTAGCATTGATTAATGAATTGTTTATCTCTTTTAACCACTTGTTTGCCAGTAACACCCATTTAACTCTTTTGAACAACATTTTAATATGTTTCACTTTAACATGAATATGAATTTAATTATCACTACTAACATGTACCTTTTAATAACCAAAACCAGTTAAATCACATTATAGTTGTACTACAAACCAATAAAATGTTCAAACCGAATGGCTTTAATGGCAACAAAAATAAGCGAACTGCACCTTTAATGCTTCATCACGCTCTCTGCAGTCCACTAGAGTTAACAACTAGTTTGACGCTTAGCGAGTATGGCTAGCTTGGCGATCAGCGATCTTTTTAGCACATAAATACAGTGGTACATTAGGCATCGAAGTACATTGAAAACATTAGACAACATTCTCATAACCCCGAGTGGTTTGTATGAAAAATATCTGAACATGAACACCAAGTATAGCGTAGTATTTCTTCACAGTGGCTAGCGTTAAACGTTAGCCATTAGCGTAACTAGGCACCGGCAAACTACAAGCGCTTCACTCACCAGCGTTTCAAACGCATAACTTCACAGAAACTGCCTCCCTCACATTCACCGCTGGGAACCTGATAAAAGAATGGCCTTCTATCAGAATCCATTGGGCTATACAAATAAAATTGACTTGACTTATTAGCGTCTATACATGGAAATGTTCAAGATTTTAGGACTTTCGAGGCGGCTCATACCAGGAACACAGGAAGCGATCTCCAGCAGAAAGGAAACGGTACCTGCGAGCAGCTCAAACACGGTACGTTCATAACGTTCAAGAAAGAAAAAAAAAGATAAGCAGGCAACGTCCCTCTGCTGGGAACAACATGTAACTACATCACTACGTCTCTAATAGCCCTATATTTCATAGGGGTTACATACAATACGGTCACTCAAAGTTATAATCAGTTTGCAGCTTCGAGCTTCAACAAAAGACTAGCAATACAAACCAGTGCTGGTCCAAGGAGCTGTGATGCATTTGGATGACAGGAAATCCCTGCGTAGTCCCTGGAGAAAACAAGTAATTGAATTCGGATACATTTCAGGCACACTTCAAAAACAAATTATGATTTTAATGTTGAAAGGGCCAGCAGAGAAGGCCGTGATGGTCCTGACAGCCCACTACTGGATATAGTATATAAAAATCGATCATTATTCTTTAAAAAACTGGTTTAATAAAGATATTAGCAGAGATGAGAGAACTACATTCACGATTCTTAGTGTAACCGGTTATTTTCTTGCCCGGTGAGAGTTCCACAGTATGGGGGCTCTAACAGCAAAAGCCTGATCACCCTTTGTAACAAACCAAGACCTAGGTATAACCAGCAGGGCTCCATCTGCGAGTCTTAATGGTTGAGAGGGTGTATACCAGGTCAATAAAACCGAAATGTAGTATGTAGGAGCAAAACCATTTAAAGCCTTAAAAGTGAGCAATGATTTTTTTAAAATCAATTCAAAATATAGCAGGGAGCCAGTGTAGGGAGGCAAGCACGGGAGTGATATTGTCATGCTTCTTTGTCCCAGTAATGAGATGAGCAGCAGTGTTTTGTACCAACTACATATGGTGGAGGGAACCCTTGCTGATACTAGAATAAAGTGCATTGCAATAGTCAAGCCGAGAATATATAAAAGCATGTACAACTTTTTGCAGATCGGCAATTGATAAAAATGACCTAATTTTGGAGATTAAGTTGAGCTGGAGAAAACATGACTGAAGAACATGTTTGATTTGATTATCAAAACTGAGGTTGGCATTGAATATTACCCCAAGATTCCTAGCAGCCTGTTTAAGACTACTTGACAGACCACCAAGATTAGTAACAAAAGGAATTTTTGGGACCAAACAAAATGACCTCAGACTTATCATCATTAAATTTAAGAAAAATTTCAGACATCCAGGATTTAATGTCAGAGAAGCAAGTTGTGAGATTTACTATGGCATTAGGATCTGTGAGTTTTAGTGGCATGTATAACTGAGTGTCGTCAGCATAAAAATGGTAGAACACATTGTGATTTTGAATGGCCTGGCCAAGGGGCAGCATGTATAGAGGAATTATTTGTTATCAAACACAGGGGATGCACGCGCAGCTTGGCTGCAGAAGACCGTTACCCGACCGTTGATTACCGTCTCGGCTTGGTATGAAGACGGCTAGCGAACTTCCGATACGTTACAATGGTTTGATTTTAGTTTTAAAATGTTTTCCGCCTACTACAACAGCTTGTCACCCAGTTACAAGACCAGTTATGCTACGAAATTAACCTTGGTGAATGGGATACATCTTGGAAACCCATATGCTTTAGGTGCAGGTCAGTGGATTAATGACGAGACAAAATGGCCAAATCTTCAGTGGCCAAATATTCACGAATACCTGATCGACACACCAAGTCTTTATTCCCGGGAGAACTTGAAAGCGTACACGTCTCTGCATGCATACAATTATGTTACTAGCGGTCATGTCCAGGACATACTATTTCATGATTACAAAGTTTAAAACTTTGTAGTTCTGAGGACTGATTTTCTACGGAGTCTTCTAAGGGCACGAGTGGGATCATTCAGCCATGGGAGGTTATTTGATTTTTGTTTCCTAGTTTTAAATGGGGCAATTTGGTCGAGGGTGGATAGGCACTGATCATTGAATTGATTTAACAGTGCATCTGGATTGAACGGGGATAAAGAGGGATTAAAGGATGATGAATTAAAAGCAACACAGAATTTAATTCCAGAGCCAGCGTTGAGAATGCGAGTGTGTTTTAGGATAGTGACAAGGAATAGCAAGCTGTAGTGGAACTTTGAAAGTGACAGCTTTATGGTATGGATATGCAGGCATATCCAGAAGATTAAGACGTTCAAGAGAGAAATCAGATGAGAGTACAAGGTTTAAGGTGTGGCCTCTTTAAAAGTTTGAATGAGGTTAAAAGAGTCTATAAGATCCAAAAAAATTTGAAATCAGGGAATGGGAATGACAACACACATGAATATTAAAAACTCCAAGAGAAAGACCAGCAGTTGGCGATGCATCTTGAGTTTCCTCAGTGTTTTCTGGAATATCAAACCGCATTCAAAATGACTTTGTCTTGGCAGTTAAGTGACACTCTTCGACAGAATATTCAAGATGAGTTAAATGCAGCCCCTTTCATTTCTATACAAGTCGATGAGACCACTGACAGAACCAACAAAGCACAGCTATCTGTTGTATTGCGGTATGTCTGGCAAAATGGAGTTAAGAGGCATTTTTGGGATTTAGTGACGTCAGTAAGGATCAGAGAGCTGCTGTGGTGGAAGAGCATGTCTTGGGCATTTTAGGTAAAAGCATGGCCTAAGTGACTAACTGCTATTTTCACATGTACTGCCCAAAAATTTGTGTTTTCAATTGATCTATAGGGGATCTCAATACATATGATCTCAATGTTCTGTCACCTCAGCACCCAGTTTATTGGGATGAATTCACTCTCAGTTCTGCTATCAGTCATTTCATTATACATCATAATACTGGAAATGAATGAATGAAATGGTACATAATTTAAATATATGTATTTGTATATTTTACATGTTGTTTCTTGGTATTGTGTTTGTGGTTTTCTTTTCAGGTAATGTTTCAACAATATTTACAAATAGTATCTCATAACTGCTGTTTGTAGTGACCACAATGAAATCCACAATATGGTTTGGGAGCGCTAAGGAAAGGCAGTGGTGTTACTCGGTCATTTTACAGTTATCAAAAACCATATAAAACAAGAAAAAAGTACTTCATATATACTTTGGCAATATTTTTCTTTAGGTTTTCTTTTGCAATGTAGTTCAGCTGGGGGGGGGGCACAATATTCTAGAATTCTGTGGCAGTTGAAAGAATGAAGAAGGATCAGATTGTTCTAAAACATTAGAGAACACAAAAGGATGTCATTTGCATTTGTGAATGCCCACTGCCTACCCAGCCACTGACCTCACCACAAGTCACTGGTATACACTGCCATGGAAACGCCAGTTAATGCTCACGGCAATTTGTATATGAAAATGATCGTTGCTTACGGTCGTTATGCCACTGTATTGTTTATAAGGGTGGGGATACCTGCAGCCAGTTGAGACTGAAGAGGTCACTTAGATGAGTGATGAAACGTTTCTCTCTCAATAAACGTTGTGTCCAGATGAACTGATTCAACTTCCTTTGGTTTGATAATGATATTAGCTTAGTGGGTCAGCTGCTCAACTCAGAAGGTCACTTGCTGAATTGCTCTGAATTTTTATTTTGTTTCAAATTTCAGTACCTCCAAAGGAATATGTGATTGTTTCTGATGCCATTCATTCTGGTGCTCTGATGTTGCTAAGAGGCTCAAACTTAAATGTATCTGTTGTTCCCTCTATAGAGCTGGATGAATCAGTAATTGGTAAACTGTGTTTTTCAAATTATCATAAAAGTAGAAATAGATGTATTACAGCTTCATTCCAAACAGATATTGTGTCAATACCTTATGTAAAATTCTTTGGGACAAATTTGTGAAAACCATTCCTTGGAAAAGGGGTTGGACTTTACCTCTGAAATACCTTTTATCTAATAAAGTAAGAGAAGTAACATTTAAATTGATTTATAAATTCTACCCTGCTAAATTGTATCTTAGAAGGCTCAAAAATGACTTTGACATTGATGGTAGCTTTTGAGTTACCATGTCTGAAACTGCTCTGCATCTATTTTGGTCTGACATCCTTTATTTTATTAAAAAAAAACACCTAATCGTTGATTTTTCTTTTACCTTTAATTTTTTTTCTTGGTCTCTTTAATTTCAGGGAGGAGAAAGCTAGCCAAATTTTTATTGTAGATCTTGTTTTTGTTTTTTTACTTGCTAAATATCATATTCATAAATGCAAATTTAGAAATTCTAAACCTTCTTATACTGCATTCAAAAGTGAACTTATCTGGATATTATTAGGTACTCTACCAATGTGAAAGGAATGAAAACTATTCTTTTGTACCAAAATTGTTTAGCCCTGCTGGTTATTCCTAGGTTTGGGTTTGTTACAAAGGGTGATCGGGCTTTTGCTGTTCGAGCCCCCACACTGTGGCACTCTCTTCCTGTTGAACTAAGAAACCCAAGTCTATAGCCTCTTTTAAATCTCGTCTTAATTTTTTTTTTTTTTGTGAAAGCGTTTACAAATGTTTGATATTTGTTTTTAATTTATTTATGCTGTATGTATTTTTACTCTTATTTGGTATTGCTCTTATTTCTGCCTTGTCTGGTTTTATTTCTTTGTAAAACACTTTGTAACTGTTTCAGAAAAGTGCTATATATAGATATAGTTATATGTGGTCTCATAATATTGACTTGGTATGTGTGGCATCTTTATAATATGCATTCCCTCCCCCTGGCAGAAGTGTTTTACTTGTATTTGTCTATGTATGTATCTTTGTGCATAAATGTCTTTTCTGATGGTTTGCTATTGCAAATAATAAAAAGATTAAAAAAAAGAAAAAGAAAAGTCATGCAATACACGCACGGCGGGAGCTCCACTTTTTCAACACCTCCTCTTCATGTTCACACCCTCTGTGTTCCATAATATCAAAGTCATTTGTCTGGACTCGCCTCCTCACCTACATAAAATATAGCATGGCACGGAAATGGATTCAGATACAGCAACCTAAGGAGATGCAGTGATGGATTTCACAGGTCTCGAAGTGATATTGATTCCCTGTGCATGCTGTATCTATACATGTGCGCGCGCGTGTGTGTGTGTGTGTGTTTGCTTGTATCCATATGTATTCATTTGTACACTTGAGTCCGGGTGCTTGTGATTGCATCACACCTTACCAGTTCTGCGCAGTGTAAAATCTCACTGAACCAAATAAAAACAAAATGTGAACCGTTCATTGGGTTAGCCATTAGGAATCAGAAAGAAAAAAAACAAAATATATGACATTATGTTAAATGCAAAATGGAAAGCGCTAATCTACCAAATTTGAACAATCCTAACAAAGATTGCTCAGCTAAAAGCAAGCATCTTAAAAGGTGCCAGTCACTGAGTCACATTCTTGCGCACAAATACACTTGGCTAATAACACTGACTCTGACTCATATTTTATTTACTGTATGTAGCCTACCCCTGGCGCGATGAAAATGTGGCCATTCCAGGGTTATACATTTCTCCAGCCCAGGCTCTCTTGTTTAAACAAGGGTGGATACAGCACCATGGTAGCTCCACAACACACTCGGGGGAGGTTAGCAACACAGCGGAGCCAACGGGGGGGTCTGGCAGCAACCTGTCAGTCACGCTGTTGACTGATCCTTCCCGGGGCTTTGTGTCTCAGGCACCTTCATTTCATGGGCTTCTGTTCATCTCTCCTAAGTCCTTGAGAACGAATGGAGGAGTCCTCTTGAGATTCTGCAGTACAGAAGAGCTCCACAATACATGGAGATGAAAAAATAAGAAAAAAAAAATCCCCTCTGCAACCTCTCTAAAAAGGATTGATCATTATTCATCCTGTGACCTTCTTGCCCCACAAGTAAAAAAGGAGCCATAACGGAGGCAGGTGGTGGTGGGATGCAAGGTAAAAGATAAGGGAATTGCTTGGAAATTGCATTTGCCAAATGCTATCGTTTGTATCAGTCACTAGATAATGAGGGAAATTTTCATTCACTCACATCATTGTCATCGGCAGATTGATCAAGAACTGCTGAATGCAAATTCAGACTGTAAGCCTATGTTAGCAGGTGCATCAATTAATACTGGACTGCCGAGACATTTGCCGCATTTGTTTTTATCAGATCAGGCCATGACGAGCGCTCTCAGACTAAATTGTCTCCATTTGTACTCCACCACTTGTGCTGAAAAGAACTGTAACATTTTGTGCCAGTGGTTTTAACAGTGATGGTTGATGATAAAATTTTAAATTAAATTAAATAAATAATTTACAATTTTAAATATATAATTATAAATTATTTATCTAAAATCAAGTGAGTGTTCTTTCACGAGTAGCTTTATTGACAGCTGATGATTGCTTATGGCATGAAACAGGGTTGTACTGTCTCATACAGAATTTACTTGACTCACTGGATTATTTTGCTCATTTGTTGAGCACTTTCCCTACCATTGAGTGTTTCTTTTAACAAAGTTATATATATATATATATATATATATATATATATATATATATATATATATATATATATATATATATATATATATATACCATTTTTTTTCCAAAACCGTCACTGGTGTTGTTATAAGTGCTCAACTAACGAGGAGCAGAATATCAATACAGATGCAGGGAAAATAAGTGTTAATACATTGCGGTACAGGCCTGTTTCGTGCGTCGCACACTCGTCAGCTGTTGAGCAGCATTAGCGGCTGACAAGTGTGCGATGCACTAAATAGGCTTGTACTGCAATGTATTAAAACTTTTTTTCCTGCATCTGTATTGATATATAGTATATATATCCAGAGCCGTTGCTAGCCATTTGGGTGCCCTAGGCGTAATTGGTTTGTGGTGCCCCGCCGTGTGGTAGTGCACAAACTACCATCCACGCCCCCACCCCCACAAACCCCCCAGGGGAAGAAAAAAACACCCCACATATTTGTATAAATATTTGTATTGGTAAGAAAATATGGCACAGAAATATTTGAAAGTGCAATCTTATTCTATAAATACAAACAAAGAAATATATGTACTTATCAATGTTGCAACTGTGGTTAAAACTAAATAAATATAAATAAATACAAATAAGAAAAACAGAACTGTTCAAGTATTCACACAAAGTTACACAACTTCACAAACACTGCAAAAGACAGTATATATTGCACTACAGAACAGGCATTTCCAGCAGCTGCAGGAAGCTCTTCACAAACGTTGTAAAGTCAGTATATATTGCACTATAGAACAGTTAAAACAACAACAAGAACAACACACATATACACACACACACACAAGTGCAACCTTCTTCATTAACATAAACTAAATAATTATATTTTAATTATCAATGTTGCTACTGTTGATAAAATTAAATGAATATAAATACAAATAAGAAAACAGAACTATACAATTAGTCACACAATACAGAAGTTACAAAGCTTCAAAAAACACTGCAAAAGACAGTAGGCCTATATATTGCACTACAGAACCGGCATTTTCAGCAGTTGCAGGAAGCTCTACAGATGCACAAAGGTCCTTGGCAGCTGACAGAGCCTCAGCAAACCCAGAGTGTCTGTATTTGGAGAGAGAGGTTTTGGCACTCTCAATGAGCCTGACAGCAATGTTCGATCTGCATTGTACTATACTGAAGCAGCTTGTCCACCTGGTTTGTGATGGTGAGAATTTCACACCATGCAACAGAGCAAATCAAAAATTGGAATGAGGCCACTTCTTCTGCAAGGGCTTGAGCCTCTACTTTAGCAACTGAATCACTCACAGCTTGCCTTGCCTCCACGAGAGCATGCACTGTGTATGGTCTGGGCTATTTTCATGGTTCCTCAAATTGCTGTTAATATTAGACCAGTCACTGTGGCCCTCTTGAGTAAGCTTTATAGCCTTTGAGCTGAAAAACTTACAAGCAAAGCAAAACGCTGCATTGTTTTGCTCTGAATATACAAGCCAACTTCTTAATACCTTCTCGCCATTGGAAAATGTTTTGTATAATAGGCTGCCTGTATGAAATGCCCTTCCATCTGGGCCCTTTGGGAAATTAAAATTGGACCCAACTTTAAACGGCTCTCTGCACACAATATCCAAGCGATCAGAGTCTCCAATGTGAACTGGCCAAAGAGAAGCGTCAATTGGAGGGGACACAATGGTCTCTCCTACCTCACTTGCTGATGGCCTCTGGATTATTGTTGGTGGTGATGCTGCTGTACCTTCAGAACTTGATGGTGGTTGGTCAGTTGCGGAGTCTTCAAAACTGCTGGTAGATGGCTGGTCATCATCGTCTTGGTCCTCCAGGGTTCTTCCAATATTAATGAATTTCAGCATTGACCATGGCTTAATTTAGAAATACAAAGGAAATGAATCAGCGTCATGAATACATGAGTTTTCAAGACAAACTTCAGGAATTAACTGGGCATTAAGAGAGATGGTTTAAAAGTTTTAACAAAACGGAACAAGTATTAGTATAGATATATTCATCACAATTATGTATGCTTTATATCATTCAAAGCTGATATGATTAGCAAAACTTTATATTTTACATTTTCATTCATACTAGAAATGAAAACACAATGAATAGACTGCAACTTTAAAAAAAAGACCAAATTCCTTGATCTAAACAGTATAATCCATGATAGATTAATTTACAATGAATAGTCTACAAACTTAAATCTCTACTACTACTACTTTCGGCTGCTTCCGTTAGGGGTCGCCACAGCGGATCATCCGTTTCCATTTCTTCCTGTCTTCTGCGTCTTCCTCTGTCACACCAGCCACCTGCATGTCTTCCCTCACCACATCCATAAACCTCCTTTTTGGCCTTCCTCTTCTCCTCTTCCCTGGCAGCTCCATATTCAGCATCCTTCTCCCAATATACCCAACATCTCTCCTCCACACATGTCCAAGCCATCTCAATCTTGCCTCTCTTGCTTTGTCTCCAAACCGTCCAACCTGAGCGGTCCCTCTAATATAATCGTTCCTAATCCTGTCCTTTTTCGTTACTCCCAGTGAAAATCTTAGCATCTTCAACTCTGCCACCTCCAGCTCCACCTCCTGTCTTTTCGTCAGTGCCACTGTCTCCAAACCATATAACATAGCTGGTCTCACAACCATCTTGTAAACCTTCTGTTAGGGTTTGCACCCGACCCCAAGAGCACAAACACAGAAGGCACAATATAGCGGGACCAACAGGCTAATTTATTGAAGAGAAAACTCAGGAAGTCCACTTTCACCAGGAAACGCGAAGTCCACCTTTAAGCCGGGAACCGTGGAGTCGCCCTTTAATCCGGGAACAGTGGAGTCGGCCCTTAATCCAGGCAGGAGGGGGGGGTAAACAGGAGGATACCAAAGGAGAACGGAAAATCACAGCAACGCTGGAGTGAAGAAATCCTCTTCGTAAACCGAAAGCAGCGCACAGGGGAAGGGGAGCAACGAGGAAGGTCCAACAGAGAAATCTCCAGGGAAGATCCAGGTAAGTAAACAAACTTCGATGAGCAGGACAAGCACAAGTACTCTCCCAGGGAACGGCACGAACTGGCAACAAGCTGAGAGTGATACAGCCAGATATAGGGAGGTGATTGCCAACAGGTGAGTGGAGGGGTAACGAGGAAACAGGCATCAGGTGGAGTTGGCAGAGCTCCGGGTACGCTTACACTGCAGAGCGGGTGTGGAGCGGGGAGACGTTGAGCCTTGGCCAAGGTTACACTGCAGAGCGGGTGTGGAGCGGCGAGACGTAACAGTACCCCCCCCTCTACGGGAGCCACCTGGCGACTGACCTGGCGCCCCCGGGTGGGCACGGTAGAAGTCGGCGAGGAGAGAGGGATCCATAATGAGCTTCCGCGAAATCCAACTGCGCTCCTCAGGTCCATAACCTGCCCAGTCCGCGAGATACTGGAACCCGCGGCCGCAGCGCCGGACTTTAAGCAGCCGGCGGACCTTCCATTGAGGATGACCATCTACAAATTCCGGAGGCGGAGGCTCAGGAACCGGGGGCATAAGAGGACTGCTGGAGACGGGCTTAACTCGAGAGACGTGGAAGACAGGATGAATGTGCATGGGGGAAGGCAGCTTCAGCCGAACAGCTGCCGGGCTCAGGACTTTCTGGACTTCAAAAGGACCAATGAAGCGGGGCGAGAGCTTCTTGTCGGTTGTCTGGAGGGGAACATCCTTCGTGGACAGCCAGACCCTCTGTCCCTTCTTGTACTCCGGCGCAGGGGTACGTCGCCGGTCAGCCCCTCTGCGAGCGCGCTCCCCAGCCTTGAGCAGTGCTGTCCGGATGGTCCTCCAGACACGCTGACAGCGTCGCAAGTGGAGCTGTACGGAGGGAACGGCCACTTCATCCTGCTGTGGGTCGAACAGGGGAGGTTGATACCCCAGGGATGCCTCGAATGGAGAAAGTCCAGATGCAGAGCTGACCAGGGAATTGGTGGCGTACTCTACCCACGGTAGGTAGTCACTCCAGGTGGAGGGCTTGCTGTTACATACACAACGCAACGCTGTCTCCATGCTCTGGTTTGCCCTCTCGGTCTGACCATTTGTTTGGGGGTGGTAGCCCGAAGACAGACTTACTGTGGCTCCGATGCCTTTACAAAATGCACGCCACACTTGTGAGGTGAACTGAGGACCTCTATCGGAGACTACATCTGATGGCAGGCCATGAAGCCAGAAGACATGTTGCATCAAGAGGTCCGCGGTCTCAGCAGCCGAAGGAAGCTTGGGAAGGGCTATCAGATGGACGCCCTTGCTGAAACGGTCTATGACGGTGAGAACCACAGTGTTTCCCCGAGAAGGTGGTAGTCCGGAAACGAAATCCAAAGCCACGTGAGACCAGGGGCGGCTAGGAATAGGGAGTGGCTGCAACAGACCAGATGGCGCCTGGTGAGAGGCCTTGCTGCGGGCGCAAACAGTGCAGGCCGCTACAAAGCTCTTGACATCCTCCCGCATAGTTGGCCACCAGAAGCGCCGAGCGATGAACGACTGGGTACGACTAACTCCTGGGTGACAGGAGAAACGACTGCTATGACCCCACTGAAGAACTCGAGACCGAACAGCATCTGGGACGAAGAGGCGACGGGGTGGCACGTTACTCGGAGCGGGTTGAGCACGTTGGGCAGTGCGAACAGCCGACTCAAGACCAAAAGTGACCACACCGACCACTCTAGCCGCAGGGAGGATGGGTTCAGGCTCTTCAAACGCGCCTTCCTTCGGGTGTAGCCGAGACAGGATGTCAGCCTTTACGTTGCGTGTCCCAGGACGGTAAGTCAGAACATAGTTGAAACGACTAAGGAAGCCAGCCCACCGAGCCTGACGACTGTTGAGACGTTTGGCTGCCCTCAGGTGAGTCAAGTTCTTGTGGTCCGTCCAGATGAGAAACGGGTGCTCAGCGCCCTCGAGCCAGTGGCGCCATTCCTCCAGAGCAGCCACTACAGCCAGTAACTCCCGGTTTCCAACGTCATAATTCTGCTCGGCCGGCAGAAATCGGCGGGAGAAAAAGGCGCAAGGATGGAGTTTCTGGTCCTCAGCCGACCGCTGGGAGAGCACCCCCCCTACGCCTGAATCCGAGGCATCAACCTCTACCACGAATTGTCTCTTGGGGTCAGGATGGAGCAGCACTGGGGCCGAGGTGAACCTTGTCTTGAGGACTTGGAAAGCAGAGCTGGCAGCAGGAGACCAGATGAAGGGTTTGGCTGGGGAGGTCAACGCAGTAAGTGGTTCTGCCAGCTGGCTGTAGTTGCGAATGAATCTCCGGTAGAAATTTGCGAACCCTAGAAAACTCTGCAGCTCCTTACGGTTGGTAGGTTCCGGCCAGTCCACCACTGTCTGGACCTTGCGGGGATCTGCTCTGGTCCGTCCCTTCTCTACGATGAATCCCAAGTAATCCACAGAGGGGGAGTGAAACAGGCACTTCTCCGCCTTGACGTAGAGTTGGTTCTGGAGGAGGCGCTCCAGTACCCTGCGAACATGCTGGACGTGTTCCTCAAGAGACTGGGAGAAAATGAGGATGTCGTCCAGGTAAACGACGACAAACACATCCAACATGTCACGGAGTACGTCGTTCATAAACGCCTGAAACACTGCTGGTGCGTTTGTGAGTCCGAACGGCATCACCAAGTACTCATAGTGGCCTCGGGGTGTTTTGAAGGCGGTCTTCCACTCATCGCCTTCCCTGATTCGCACGAGGTGGTAAGCGCTCCTCAGGTCTAGCTTGGTGAAGATGGTCGCCTGTGAGAGAGGCTCAAAAGTCGAACTCATAAGTGGAAGCGGGTACTTGTTCTTAATGGTGATTGCGTTCAGTTGCCGGTAGTCAATACAAGGTCGAAGTCCCCCGTCCTTCTTCTTCACAAAAAAGAACCCTGCAGCAACAGAGGAAGACGAGGGCTTGATGAGACCTGCAGCAAGGGACTCGGTGATGTACTCATCCATGGTCGCCTTCTCAGGGAGTGACAAGTTGTAGAGGCGGCTACTGGGAAGAGTAGCCCCAGGACGGAGATCAATGGCGCAATCATACGGGCGGTGAGGCGGGAGTGACTTAGCACGGGTCTTGCTAAATACCTCACCAAGGTCATGATACACAGGGGGCACGGAGGAGAGATCAGGAGGCAGGGGAGTAGGCGAGCTCAAAGGCGTAGCACTAGGAGCTGCACGAAGGCATTGGGCATGGCAAGTAGAGCCCCATCCAAGGACTGTGCCTGTGGACCAAGAGATGTGGGGTTCATGGTGTCTGAGCCAGGGGCGTCCCAAGATAACTGGATTAAGCGGGGAACGTATGATGTAAAATTGCATTGTCTCTGTGTGGTTACCTGCAACGGTGAGAGTAACGGGGACGGTCCGCTGTGTGATACAGGCTAATCTCCGGTCATCCAAGGCAAACGCATCAATGGGGGTCCCAAGAGACTCAAGGGGAATGTCTGCCTGCGAGGCAAAGTCAAGGTCCATAAAACTATCATCTGCTCCGGAATCAATCAGGGCTCCAAGGGAAAGTCTCTGGCCCGCCCAGACTAAGGCAATAGGAACAAGATGGCCGCGAGATTCGGATCCACGGGAGAAGGAAAGGCGGCTTACTAGGATCTCCCTTGGTCCTGGTAAGCCTAATCTTTTGGCCGTGAGGGACAGTCGCGGAGTCGGTGCCCCTTAAGACCACAGTACAGGCAAAGACCTGCCTTGAATCGGCTCTCCCGTTCAGCAGGAGTAAGTCTAGCACGTCCTACCTCCATCCGCTCGTCTACATCCCCAGGTGGCGTTGTCGCGAAAGAGTCAGAGGAGGGATTGGCCGGGGAAACGGGAACAGCGGTTCGGTCTGACGCAGAGGTAGTTCTGGGATTGAAGGAAGTTCCACGCAAGGCCTTCTCACGCTTTCTCTCCCGGATACGTCCATAAATGCGGATAGCGAGAGCAATGAGGTCATCCAGAGATGAGGGTTCTTCTCGGGTAGCAAGTTGATCCTTCACCGCCTCGCTCAATTCTCTACGAAAAGTGGCACGCAGGGCCTGGTCATTCCATCCGCTCTCAGCGGCAGCCAGGCGGAAGTCGACGGAGTAATCTGTGACGCTGGCGCCGCCCTGCTGGATGTTATTCAGTCGTGAGTCAGAATCCCGACCGCTTACCGGATGGTGGAAAACCTTACGTAGCTCTGCGACAAAGTCTCTATAAGAGTTACAGTAGCTGGCCCCCATGGACCAAGAAGACGTAGCCCACTGCGCTGCTCGACCACTGAGCAGGTTGGTCACGTAAGCGATCTTAACAGCATCACTGGAGAACACGGTGGGCTGGTGTGTGAAAACAAGCTCACACTGCATAATGAAGGTAGAGCAAGTTTCAAAGTTACCGTCAAATGGGCGTGGACTGGTAATGATGGTTCCACGGGGTAAATAAACAGGAACCGGAGGATCTACTGGAGCGGCGGCCACAGGGGGCGCACTTGCTGGCGGTACAGGCTGGTTCAGCTGCTGGTTGGCAAGAGCTGCTGAAATGGTCTGCAGTTGTTGCATGATCTCTGCCTGGCCTGCTGACTCGCCATCGCCGCCTGCTGGACAGCTAAAGCTTCCACAGAAGCTTGCAGGGGTTGAACTTGAGACTGGAGACCCTGCACAGCAACCGAAGCCTCTTGTATTTGCTGGGAATGGGCGTTGGTAATCTGAATTTGTTTTACTAGGGCTGCTTGCACCGGATTGGCTGTGGGTGTGCCGTCTGTGCTGGCTGGGGTCGTCATGGCCAGTTCGTACTGTTAGGGTTTGCACCCGACCCCAAGAGCACAAACACAGAAGGCACAATATAGCGGGACCAACAGGCTAATTTATTGAAGAGAAAACTCAGGAAGTCCACTTTCACCAGTGTAATGATCTGTGCCCTCTGGCTATGTTAACTTATAACATTAATGAAGCAAGGACGACTTCTCTCGTGCTGGGTGTTTATTGACCGACCGGATTCCGACTGACGTTGTTACGTACATCACGTGACTTTGTTGTGGCGCTACGGAAAGCCGTAAGGGACATTAGCAAATCAAATATTACTAGCAAATATTACATCTCCCTTTTTCTGAAAAGTGCTGCTTTCTCTGCAGAGATACAGACCACGTTGAGCACGTTTATAAACGAATACAATCTTAATAAGAAAGAATATGAAAATGGAACTCTTATATAACTGGACTGCAACAAAGTAGTGTAAAACATTTCCTTCCCTGTCTAAATGTGACACCGTAATAACATTTCATCTTTTTTTTTTTTTTTTTTTTTTACATTCATAAGTCAAGGATTTGTCTTGGTTTGACCGTGCGACCTGACCTCGTGGTGTAACCAGGCTGTGTGTCTGGTTGTCGCTGATTGTTCGTGTCTGGAGGTTCAGCATGCTCTTGCTGATGGGCTTGTGTGTTGTTGTTAGCGCTGGTAACAGTCTGCTGTGAAGTGTGTGTGTGCGTAGTGTGAGTGTTCACTCTGCTTTGTCGCAGGTGTTGACGGTTGCGTTGGTAGATCTGACCTTCTTTGGTTTGGATGTGGTAGCTCCTGTCTGTGTTCGCTGGTCTTTCCACAGTTGCAGGTCTCCAGGATCCATCCTCCTGCCGGAAGCGGATTGGTGTGCCTGCGGGCAGGTGGGGCAGAGGTTTGGCTGTTCGGTTGTAGTATGCCTGCTGGCGCTGTTGACATACCTCTCTCCTTTTGTGAACATCCTCCTGACTGGCGATCTGTGGCTGCAGGTGTTTTGCTGTTGATGGGAGAATGGACCGCAGCCTCCGACTCATCAGTAGCTGTGCCGGTGATTTCAGGTTGTCCACCGGTGTGTTGCGATACTCCAGCAAGCTCATGTAGGGGTCTTTGTTCTCAGCTTTGGCTTTGTCCAGGATGCGTTTGGCCGTCTGGACAGTCTTCTCGGAGAGGCCGTTGCTCTGTGGGTAGTGGGGGCTTGTGGTGGTGTGTGAGAAACCCCATGTCTGTGAGAAGTTGCGGAACTCACCAGAGCTGTAGCACGGACCGTTGTCGCTGATGATAGTCTCGGGGATTCCGTGTCGAGCCATTGCTGCTTTCAGCTTCATGATGACGGCAGATGAGGTGCAGCTGTAAAGTCTTTCTAGCTCGAAGAATCTGGAGTAGTAGTCCACAGTGACTATGAAGTCCTGTGAGTTCCATGTGAATAGGTCTGTGCCTATCACTTGCCACGGCCGCTCGGGTATGGCGTGTGACATCATTGGTTCCTTTGCATTTGCGCTGCGCCGTTCTTGGCATATGCTGCAGTCTGCTACCGCATCCTCGATCTGTTTCCCCATGCCAGGCCAGAACAGTAAGTCTCTTGCTCGGCATTTGCTTTTTTCCACGCCAAGGTGGCTGGCATGGATGCGCTGTATCATGTCCTTGCGAAGCTTTTGGGGGACAATGATTCTCTCACCTTTGAACAGGATACCGTCCATTTCTGAGATTTCTGCTCTGTGGTTCCAGTATTCCTGGATGCTGGGCGGGCACTTTTTCTTTGTGTCTGGCCAGCCAGTGAGTGTGGCTCGTCTGAGTGCGGTGAGCTGTGGATCTTGCGCTGTTTCCTGCTTGATTTCTGTGAGTCTTGTGTCGCTCACAGGGATGTTGCTGAGGACTGTGTGCACTTGGGCCTCCATCCCTTCCTGTAGGTCACTGTCGTGGTGTTCTATTGACTTGCGTGACAGTGTGTCGGCCACCGGTATGTCCTTACCGGGGCGGTGGATGATTTGGATGTCGTATTTTTGGAGCGCCAGGATCATCCGTTGCAGCCGGGGTGGTGCTGCTGCCAGTGGCTTTTTTAGTATTGCCTCCAGAGGCTTGTGGTCTGACTCCACAATCACTTTTCGTCCATACATGTACTCGTGGAACCTCTTGCAGCCGAAGACCACAGCGTAGAGCTCCTTCTCTATCTGTGCGTAGTTTTCTTCAGTGCTGTTGAGTGACTTGGACGCATAGGCAATTGGTTTGCCATCTTGGAGCATGACAGCCCCAAGGCCACTTTTGGATGCATCCACTTGGAGTCGCAGCTCTTTCTGCGGGTCGAAATATGAGAGTACTGGACCTGGGTGCTGTGTAATGAGATTCTTCATCTCTTGGAACGCCTTGTCGTGGACTGCATCCCACACAAACTCACTGTCCTGTTTCAGAAGCTGTCTGAGGGGTGAGTTTATCTGTGAGAGGTGTGGAGCAAATCTGGCGAGGTAGTTGATCATGCCGAGGACTGTCTCCAGCTCTGCTTTGTTCTGTGGGGGTTGCATGTCCTTGACCGCCTTCACCTTGTGTGGGTCTGGTTTGATGCCTTCGTGTGAGAGCGTGTGGCCGAAGTAGCTTACCTCGGACACGCATATGTGACACTTGTCGGGGTTGAGCCTCACCCCTCGCTCCCTTGTGCGCTTCAGCATCGCTCTGAGACGCTGGTCATGTTCCTCTTTAGTCTTGCCGAACACTAGTATATCGTCCACTATGGCCGTCACACCGTCCAATCCTTCATATGTTTCATCCACGCGTCTCTGGAACTCGTCTTGAGCGGACACGATTCCGAATGGCAGTCTGAGGAAACGATACCTGCCAAACACTGTGTTAAATGTCGTCAACATTGAGGATTCAGTGCTCAGTTTGATGGCCCAATAGCCTGACCGCGCGTCTAACACGCTAAAGTACTCAGCTCCAGCAAGCTTTGTGGTGGCGTCCTCCAGCGTGGGGAGGGGGTAGTGAGGTCGTTGTATCACTTTGTTAAGAGCTCTGGGGTCTAAACACACTCTAAGTTTGCCTGTCTTTGGCTTCTCAACAATGACGAGTGCGTTCACCCATTCTGTGGGTTCTGTTACCTTACAGATTATGCCGCCTTTCTCCATGCTGTCAAGCTCGTCCCTCAGTTTGCTGCGTAGGGCGATGGGGATTCTGCGTGGCGGGCAGACGACCGGCGTTGCATCTGGTGTGACGCGGAAGGTGCACTCGCCTGGGAACTCTCCTATTCCCTGGAAAACATCTGCATACTCATCCATTATGCTCTGTGATGTGACATTGTTTTCCTCGCTCACAGCCATCACTATTTTTACCAAGTTTAGGTCACGGCATGTTTTCATTGCCATGACTGGTGGGGCGTTTGTGTCAATGACGTAAAAGTCCAGCATCATTGCATTGTCTCTGTACTTACATTTGAGTTTGCATGTGCCTTTCACGCTCAGCGCGCCTCCTCCATATTCAGTGAGTCTGTGTATTGCTGGTTTCAGTGTCACATTTTTGAACAGCGCCTGGAACAGGTTGGTGGGAATAGTATTGGCCTGTGCCCCAGTGTCTAGTTTAAACTTTACCTTCTGTGGAGGTGTGCCAATTCCAACCTCTACGTAAGCCTGCTCGTTGCTTTTTCCGTTGTTCTCTATTGAGATGCAGTCTATGTACAGCTCTGTCTGTTCTCCCACAGCGGTGCTCTCCACTGTAATGTTGTCGAAGTACAGTTCTTCCTGTTCTCTGTCAGTGGTGCACTCTTCTGGGTTCTCTCCGACGGCATGTACTGTGCCGCGGTAGTACTTTGTCTGTCCCTGGGAGCTAGACTTGCATACTTTAGCAAAATGATTGAGCTTCTTGCATTTAATGCATTGTTTACCCTTAGCTGGGCAAGTGGCTTTAGCGCCGTGTAGCCCTCCACAATAGCTACACGCCCTGGCGGCGGTGCTAACGTCCCTTTGTCTGAAGTTAGCGTTAGCTGCTTTGGGTGCGTTCGGTTTGTAAGTCTTTCTGCCTATTGCGTGCACCGTTTCATGTGTGCTGCCCTGGCCCATAAACGTTAGCTGTTGCTTTGCTAGCTCGTGTGAGCGGGCTACATCTATGGCCTTTTCTAGCGTTAGCTCAGCTCCCTGGCTAAGTAGCTTTTCTCTCACTCTGGGTGAGTTGGTGGCAAACACGATGCGGTCCCTGACCATCTCGTCGGCATTTGGGTAGCCACAGTCTTTGACTAGGAGCTTTAGCTCAGTTACAAATTGTTCGAAGGATTCACTCTCTCCCTGCATCTTTTCATGAAATTTATATCTGGCATAAATCGGGTTTGCTTTGGGGGTGATGTACTCAGTGTACTTATCGTAGTACGTTTCTAGCTTCTTGGCTTGTTCTCCGCTGAGTGTCCAAGTGTTGTGCACATCGCGCCCTTTTTCCCCTATCCAGAGCAGGAGGTAGCTGCATTTCTCCTCTTCATTCTTCCCGCGCAGGGGGCCCGTGAACATTAGCTCCGTTGTTTGTCGAAATCGTCTCCATGCTTCAGGTAAGTTCGCCGATTCCCAGTCCATCCGTGGAGCTGGAACGCCGTACGAATCCATATTGGGTATTTAAACTCCGCTACTCTGACACCATGTAATGATCTGTGCCCTCTGGCTATGTTAACTTATAACATTAATGAAGCAAGGACGACTTCTCTCGTGCTGGGTGTTTATTGACCGACCGGATTCCGACTGACGTTGTTACGTACATCACGTGACTTTGTTGTGGCGCTACGGAAAGCCGTAAGGGACATTAGCAAATCAAATATTACTAGCAAATATTACAACCAGGAAACGCGAAGTCCACCTTTAAGCCGGGAACCGTGGAGTCGCCCTTTAATCCGGGGACAGTGGAGTCGGCCCTTAATCCAGGCAGGAGGGGGGGGGGGTAAACAGGAGGATACCAAAGGAGAACGGAAAATCACAGCAACGCTGGAGTGAAGAAATCCTCTTCGTAAACCGAAAGCAGCGCACAGGGGAAGGGGAGCAACGAGGAAGGTCCAACAGAGAAATCTCCAGGGAAGATCCAGGTAAGTAAACAAACTTCGATGAGCAGGACAAGCACAAGTACTCTCCCAGGGAACGGCACGAACTGGCAACAAGCTGAGAGTGACACAGCCAGATATAGGGAGGTGATTGCCAACAGGTGAGTGGAGGGGTAACGAGGAAACAGGCATCAGGTGGAGTTGGCAGAGCTCCGGGTACGCTTACACTGCAGAGCGGGTGTGGAGCGGGGAGACGTTGAGTCTTGGCCAAGGTTACACTGCAGAGCGGGTGTGGAGCGGCGAGACGTAACACCTTCCCTTTAACTCTTGCTGTTACCCTTCTGTTGCAAATCACTCCTGACACACTTCTCCACCCACTCCAACCTGCCTGCACTCTCTTTTTCACCTCTCTACTGCACTCCCCGTTACTTTGGACAGTTGACCCCAAGTATTTAAACTCAAATGCCTTTGTCACCTCCACTCCTTGCATCCTGACCATTCCACTGTCCTCTCTCTCATTCACGCATAGGTATTCCGTCTTGCTCCTACTGACTTTCATTCCTCTTCTCTCCAGTGCATACCTCCACCTCTCCAGGCTCTCCTCAACCTGCACTCTACTCTCGCTACAGATCACAATGTCATCCGCGAACATCATCGTCCATGGAGACTCCTGCCTGATCTTGTCCATCAACCTGTCCATCACCATTGCAGTCTACAAACCTAAATAAAAAGACAAAAATTTCAATTTTCTTCTAGATAATTAAGCAATGGCAGTTATGACTCGATTTCACCTGCAGATGTCGACCTTACCATTACCCTGACAAAGAAATTGGTTTTACGCAGCCAATTAGCGTCTCTGAACGCTGGTCCATTTGTCATATCAGATCTGATTACACCCAGCCTACGATGTCCACAAGTTATTCCTGTGTTCTAAGAGGCTACAATCTGATTCTCTCAAATGGCCTTACACGATCAGAATGGGTCTTGCAAATGCTATGTTTTGAAATAAATATGCTAAACTTGGGTAAATGCTTTGCTAAAGACGGGTGGATCTGGCATGCTAATGATTGGTTTGAAGCAAGGGGTATTGACATGTGATGAGTAGGCTAACTATTACGGAGAAGAACGTATTCATGTATTTCAGAATAAACCGTAATCTATTGCCAAAAATGTAACTACTAGCTTCCCTTAAATATTTGCCCCCTAAACAATGCTGGTAACGTTAAAGATTATGAGATATTTGCTTGCAGCTAACATTATAAGATCTTTAGCTTTCCAACTTTAGCAAACTGGTTGCCTCAAGATGTTTCCTACCATTAGGCTATGTATTTTATGCATTCCAAGGCTAACATTTAAGCACTTTACAGTATTCTAAGAATTAACATTTCTAAAACATACCTGCAAGTGATGCACGAGTGTCATCCCACTGTTGCTTCTTTTTTCGCTTCTCTGCTCCGGACTCCTGTTGCCTTTTTGAAGCCATAGTGTGTAGCTAACGTTTAAGTTAGCGCCAGGCTTGAGTTTGTTAGACGTAATCGCATAGACCATAGGAAGGAGGAGGAGGGGGGCACCATAATTCATTTTATTATTTCCAGGAAATATGTACATCTTTGTACTACCTTTAATGGTCTTATGATACCAATTATAATTGTGCTTCATCTTAAATTTAAATAATTAACAATTATGAAAAGTATAAATAAATAAATAATTCTGGTGCCCCCTCCGGCAGTTGGTCCCCTACGCACAGTGCGTGATGCGCATTATGCGAGCGGCGGCCCTGTATATATCAATCCATTATCTAAACCGCTTATCATGTTCTCAGGGTCGTGGAATGCTGGAGCCTATCCCAGCAGTCATTGGGCGGCAGGCGGGGAGACAAGTCTGGCGGCCTGTCCAGGCTGTCTCCTGGGTACTGAGTAAGGATAAGCGGTTTGGATAATGAATGAACACATACTATATAAAGCATGTTTTTTCTTTTTTTCATAAACCATCAATGGTGTTGATAAAAGTGCTGAACAAATGAGGAATGGAATATTAAGATGTAGCAAAAAAAACTTTAATACACAGCAGACCAAGCTTGTTTCGTGCGTCATGCACTCATCAGCTGCCAATGTGGATGTTTAACCACATTGGCAGCTGATGAGTGCATGTTCTGCTTGTTCTGCTATATATTAAAGTTTTTTTTTTCCTACATCTATCTTCTTAAATATATATATATATAATATATATATAGTATATATATATATATAGTATATATATAGTATATATATATATATATATATATATAATCTATCCATCCATCCATTATTCAAGCCACTTATCCGAATTTGTTGGGTTGTGGGTATATACACACATAGATGATTAATTAAAAGTAATTAATTAAAATTATTAGATTACATTTTAATTTTAAAAAATAGAGGCACGGTTTTTTTGGGGGGGGCAAACAAACTGAAGTAGCACTTCATAGCTCAGCAAAAAAAAAAAATCTACAGAAGAACTACTTAAATATAAATGTTGCCCTCCTTTCCTTCTGGCCTGTAAATTTCTCAATGACTTTCTGGTTAAAGTCAGTTCTTCTAATGCAAATCCTTCATCTAGCTGTTCAGCAATGCTATGCCTGCCAAAAAAAAACAACCTATTATCAACAGGGGTGTAGTGGGGATTTTTGTTAGTGAGCGGGATGCTATTTTAATGACATCATCACAGAGAATGCTGCGCACTGACACATGCATCATTCACAAGCCACATATGAATCATCCCAGTTCATAGCAAAGAATCCACGAATTGATTCTACACCAAACGCATACAGTCAGGTATTTCCATCCATTCATCCATTATCCAAATGGCTTAACCTGCTGTCAGGGTCACGGGGATGCTGGAGCCTATCCCAGCAGTCATTGGGCGGCAGGCGGGGAGAAACCTTGGACAGGTCGCCAGGCCATCACAGGGCAGTCAGATCGCAGGGCAGTCAGGCATATGCAATTTTATAATTACAGGCCGCAGTAGCTCCAAGTCGGAGGGGGAGTCAAATCATTGCCCCTACTTATTATATTCAACATCACTGGTTTACTTAGTCATTTTGATTGGGCTACACAGTATATGCCTAATTACGTTTGAAATTGAGATTGTAATCCATAAAACACATCAAGCACAGCAGGCCACGCCTAAAAAAAGTCACCAGTGTTACTCACCACTGATGTTTTTATTTTGACCACAGGACGTCCTGCTCAAAAAAGTCAAAGAAATCGCCACACTGGGTCAGGAGGAGAATCCTTGAGAGATTTGGTTGAAGGTTTTGGTCTCGTGTCTTCAGCCGAGCGATGGTATCTCAGCCAAGTTGTCACATAGCCTGTCGG
The DNA here is from genome assembly GCF_029633865.1 of Lampris incognitus. Taxonomy (NCBI): domain Eukaryota; kingdom Metazoa; phylum Chordata; class Actinopteri; order Lampriformes; family Lampridae; genus Lampris; species Lampris incognitus. The sequence goes on from NC_079221.1 coordinate 39,742,300, forward strand.
ATCCCACTGGTTTGGAGGTGGCCCGTGTAGTTTGATGAACATCAAGGCGGATACCCGTTCAATCAGTAACTTTGTGCGGATCGGGTTAGATTCATCTGGCTGAATCCCCTTTCACACTCTGCAGTGCTACATGGGATGATTTTGGTGCAATTCATTAAAGGTCTGTGCTCATCAGGTGTAGCATCCCCAGTGCTCACGATAAAGTCTCTGAATCCATTAATTGCACTAAAAATTGGCAGCCTGAATCTTCTACAGAGTTCACTTATTTCCACCTCTCTAAAACTGGGTACTGGTGGCCAGTTGTTGCGTTCCAGGACTTTCACTTGTGCAATCAAAGGGACATACTCCGACTCGGCCTGGGAGGTTGCTGCTGGCCCTGATGCAGTGGTGAACATTCAATGGTTCAGATTATTGCTTAGACTTCTAATAAACTGTTGATGATTGATGGAAACTATTTTTTAGTTAACTGTGCCAAACCTGCCTGCTGATATTGCCATTTCAGCTGCAAGGATGTTGGTTCCTGGTTGGTCTCCCAGTCCATCAATGAACCAAATGCTACATCTGATCAGTTTGTCTGCATAGGCTACTGACGCTGTGCGTTTTTGTAAGCATTCTGATAGGAGTGCTAGCTCATTTAGTGTGTCATATATGAGTGCTAAATCTAACATGAACTGTTTTGAACTCAGCCACCTTAACAGACCGTCATACAGTTTGCTATCGGAAGTCGATCGTCTCTCATCTGTCTTCACAAAGCTAAAGTGAGCACACAGTGACTCAAAATTATTCCAAAATTTTTCCCACTTGTTGTTGCAACTCGGCAGCACACGGTCCGTTCTCATCGATTTTGGGGTGATCTGCTGTACACGGTGAATAATTTGTCCATAAATGCCTGAAAATGGTTAGCGCCACTGACGTCAGACACAGAGTCACCCACAGCGAGCTCCAGTCTGTGATTTAGGCAATGCCAGGTCAAAATATTAGGCTACTGTTCAGACAGTTGTTTAGCTACGCCCGATTTTCACCCCAACATGAAGTTGGCACCATCACTTGCAAATGAAACAAAGTGCTTCCTCAAGTATGTCATCGAAGCCGTGTGTGCACTGCGGCATTTCAACAAATCTTCCATAACTGTGTTGGCTCTTTGGTTCGCAAGTTCAATCAAATCTAGAAACATAAAATGTGGGTCACAGCTCTTGTCTGTTTCAAATTTCAGGTACACCATCAGTGTAGTTTTACATACCAGGCTTGTTGATTCGTCTATAAGAATTGAAGTTTTACCTTCTATGGCTTGGATTCTTTGGCAGATTTTTTTTACGCATCTCTGAACCTATATGGTCTGTAATCTGTGCTGCGCTGTATCTGGAGTCTAAACCGATGCCACTGTGAATCCCATTTCAAGCTGTAACTCCAGTAATCCATAATTATCAGAAAATGGCCTGTTGTTACATGCTAAATAGTAAACAGAACAGAATACAGCACATGACGTAGCCTTCAGGTACGATGCATTCATATTATCACATACTTTCTTCAGGGTCCGTTTTTTGGCATTCTCATGTATACGTTCGGCAGCAATGTGGCTATTGGACTGTTTATGTTTAACTGTCTTTTTTCTCAGCGAAGTCAAAATTCGGCCCTTATCCTTTCCGCTGTGCATTACAGTGTAGTGACGCCATTAATCCTCTATTTGGGAACCCTTTGATTTGAATACTGATAGATCAGCAATGGATGAACAGAGCTTGCACCCCAGTTTCCCTTCCTTACAGTCAATCCAGGGGTATGCCTCCTTCTTTTTGGCCCACATCTCCTCTGTCCATACTGTGAACAGTGAGCTTCCCACGACCACCCCTGTGCTAGCGTTAGCAATGATGGAGGGGGTTGCTGGACTGTTGGTGGTGCTGGCTATTTGAACTTCAGACTGCTGAATTGATGCTGTTTTTCCTTGAGCTTCGTTATCGACATCCTTACGAAAAGAAAAAGACCTTCTTTTTTTTTCATGCGACTACACATTTTAAACCCCACTTTCTGTTTTAGGAGAGAGCGGCAGCGATATTAGTTTTCGAACGTTTATGCGGAATTGTAGATTGCAGTGTCACAGCTTGATGACAATCATCCTGTAACATCTTTTTTGGGGGGCAGAGGGGGGAATTTGACTTTTTTATGACAAAGAAGACATTACTGGAGCGGTTTTCTTGATGTGTGCAATTATTGTTACCATTGGTATTAACGTAGTTTTAATATTAAAATTCTAAAAAAAAAAAAAAAAAGTGTAAGAAAGATTAAATGAAAATAAAATCATGCTGAACAGGTGGGGGAACGGCGATCTCCCGCGTCCCCCTCCCACTACACTCCTGATTATCAAGATGGCTGCAGCTACTTTCGTGCCATTTGCATTTTTCAGAAAGATGTTTTAGGTCTTGTACCCCTGTCGTTTTCCACAACACTCTTGGTGCCAACATTTTGAAATAGCAAACAAGGAAAGCAGTAAAATGCATTACTTAGTACATCACATCGAGCTAGTCAACTCTGTCATAACAATAGCGGGAGAGGCCTCAGGGCCTCTCCCGCTATTGTTATGAGCTTACACCCGAGTGTGAGCTCGTCCCTGACCGCTTGCCTGATGCTGAATTTGTAAATCAGGCCGGTCCAGTCCAAGCTCCTTTATCCTAACAGAATTTTCTTTGATTTCAGCGGTTCCACTTGAAGTTGCCATCTCCTCAAAGTACCAGTCAGCTAGCTAGGGAGCAGGAGCACATCTGTAGTTACATCAATGGTGGGTGTTAACATGAAACAGCATCGAGAATCGTCCAATCACATTAAACAAAACATTAAAAACAATATCAATTCGCTGCCAATTAAAGTGGGAGTCTCTGGCAGCCAATTAGAGAGCGGCCTCAGGTCGCCTGCTTTCCAAAATTTTAAGGACTTACATACGCTCTCATTTGACCAGTTCCTTTCACCCAGGAATTATGTAAGTATTCACACAGAAATTAACCAAATACAATTTGGAATCAATTTTTAATAATAATTTTATTTATACAGCAATGCTGACAGGCACTCACAGACTACCAGGCGCACTGTACGAGTAAACAATTTTTATTCCATAATTATTTTTGCATTATCTAATTATTTTATATTTAACATGTTTAAGTAGACTTTCTTCTCTAGCTATTTGGAGGGGGGCAGTGCCCCAGCCCCCTCCCCCCATTAAGGAACCGCCACTGGGTTTTAATGAGCTATTCTATCTCCCAAAGCAAAAAAGTCACCGAAGATCACAAAAAAAACGATCTCTTCACTTTCATGCTATTTCCTCAAAATAGGCACAGACAACATATTGATTAGCTTCCCTTTGACAATGCGCGATGAAAAAAAGGTGTCACTTTGCAGTGATTTTTTTTTTATCGAGAGAGAGAAAGAGAGACAGAGAGACAGAGAGAGAGAGCTAAGGGACTGACAATAGTGGGCAGCTTGAGATTTAATTAGGTACACTTTGGGATTGGCTTGTACTTTGGTGTGTTTTCCACAAAGCAAACAGAGCATTTATCCAACTCCCTCACTGAGATGTACCTGCACACACCGGGCCCTCTCATACCCAGGTCCCTGCTGTACACAGCAGGCAGACTACAACACTGACTAATGTACAGACACAGGGAGAAAAGTGTTGCAGATTTCAATCATTTATGTGCAAGCCTCACAGATGCTGACACAAAAACAGAAAAAGAGCAAGATGTCCAAGATTTAAATCACTGACTTCAGCGGAAGGGGGATGTATTATATATATATACGTGAGTGGCAAATAAACAGGCTCCATAAAACGTTGCGAGGACTGAACTCGACATGATATATGCCAGGATAGAACCTACTGCAGCAACTCGTTTTTTATTTAAACTGAAGGAAAAAAATAATCCACTGAAGGGTAGGAGAACTACTGAAGGCCAAAGGCTGTGAACGGTGAATCTTACACACATCACTCTTATTAATCAACCCTTATCCGATTGGCTTCTATCTTCAGTTTTATTGATGTTTTCTGGCCTTGTTTGACTAGTAGCTAGCTTTTTATTAATATCAGTGTTACACCCACATGCTCTCGGCTGTGGGCACAGTGAGAAAGCTCTTGCAGGTGCTCTACAGTGAATCTAAGCGTCGCTTTGAGGTTTGGTTAAACCTGTCTCTCACCCATTTGAATTATGCTCTGAAATATAAGCGTGTTGTGGGGTCCAACAGAGCTATCGCTTCACATTGAAAGCACACTGGAACGTGATCCTCACAGGCCTTGCATGTCATACAAGGTGGCCATATTACATGTCACACTTGACCACTGCAGCATCTAAGGGGCCGCGGGTGACAGATTATCAATAACCCCATTATATGACCTGTCATGAGATATGACGGAATGTGCTGCCACCGTGTCAAAACCCCAGCAAGCTGAAAACACATATGTTGGGCTTTTTTTTTTTAAGCTAACAGTCAATATTGTGTAGCCCGTTGTTTGTTGTTAGCCTTATGTCTCAGCAGTCTATTGTACACAAGCTTAATCCACGGACTTATGTGGACAGGATTTTTTTTTTTTATATAGCACAACATTTTCTGGTTATGAGTGAAATGCCATGCCATCACTAGGCTTGGATGTGGGATGACCACATATGGAGGACTTGGAACTTGGAATACAATCTCAATTCACTGTCAACAGATGTCCCTCCAACCGAGTGGAGATAATGCCAAATCTAAAAAAATTTTTTTTTTTAAAAATCACCTCATCAAAGCGCAAAATATGTAACTTGGTGTTACTGTTCGCTCTTTAGACAGACTTTTAGATGTACAGCACACCTAGAACGATGCGGCGTCAAAAACAATACTTTCTCCTGGCGTCATTAACCACTGTATGTTGACTCATGTGCATCTGGATAGCAGCAGTGCCATCTGCTGCCTCAAGACTGACACTCTACAGACAGTCCAACAGATCAACCTCAGACTAGCTTCCCACGTGACAAAAAAAAGAAAAGACAATTCTTGAATAAGATATGAAGAGATGATTCAATAGAGCAGTTATGATGAGGGTGGTTAAATGAATGGCGGCTTCCTAGACTAACATCCATACTTTCCCTTCTTGTCTCGTCTGGTATTCAGGGCTCATTGGCTCCCATGGTATTCACTAACATGCATAGCTCACTATGGCTGAGCAATAAACCTCAGCCTCGATAATGTTGCCTCAGCCTCATCACTGAGCTGCTGTGGGCCTTTTAAATATGTATCTTGTTGGCTAAATATGGGGGCACTCCAATTCTGTTTTCCCCAAGGGGTTTTTTCATGCAACGCTGTAGCTGTTTGATGGAAGTAGAAACTCAGTGAAATAGGGAAGCAGTCTGGCTAAATAACCTTGACTCAACGGCTTTAAAGTCTTCACACTGAGACTAAGTGGCCTAGGCAGGTTCAAACTCAGGTCTCTAAATGTGCCAGAATAGCACCAAAAACCTCCAAGTGTAACATCTAGTGTAGCTATATCCAAAGTCATCAGGTCTCTTCTGTTTCACAGCCTAGATCCCTTATCCGGCAGATCTTGAATGGCACATCATTACTGTTTTGTTAATAACCTTGAGTTGCGGCCTCATTGGGACCTAAGCCTTGTTTCGGGATAAGGTGCCAAATTCCCGTCTTTCCTGTCAGTGACTGTAAATGGGAACTTGGCTTTTCTTTTTTTTCCCCCTCCATGCTGTGAATTATTCACACTGCCTTTGTCTGAATTGCCCCCGCCTATCAACACATGCGGCAGCTGTGGGAGGGCGAGCGGACGACCCCGATTCAGTTTCTGACAGGTCTCTGGCCTCATCGGTCTGCTGTGTTTGCAGTCTGTCCGGGTTGTACGCAGACACATGCTGCTGTGATCACAACAGTCCTATAGCTATCACAGGTAAGAGATTTAATTACAGACACTATCTTATCTTAATTTTCTCATTGGAAGTCGTTTCCTATAGTAGTTCACACCGTAAGAAAAAAAGAAGTGAAAAGTGAAATATTTACAGCTCATAACTTTTTATCTGGACCAATAATGATGCCTATGTTAAGATAATGGGGAGGGGATACAGATATAGTTGGTCTCAGATATATACTAACCTTCCATCTAAATCACAGATGAGGTGGCTTTTATGTGGACATTTAATGTTAAATATCAATTGTAGTGAAAGTATCACCTAAAAGTATGCGAGAAATATGCTTATGTTTTATGATAGCTGAATATGGTTGATTTTTGAATTGATTATGATTATAGTATATATAGAAATCATGCTTAAGTTACATGATGCTGTGTAATACATGTTTGTTTTTTTCCCCCCAGACATGATTTCCACCCCTTATTGGTTGCTTTTTTTTCACCATACTTTTGCGGCTCTATCTGGGGCAGTTAGAACTTGTTACAAGGGATGTAACTGTTTCCCTGACATAAAATATGTCAACTGCTCAGATGGGAATTTCTCTACTTCTGTCAGCGACTTCCCCTACAACACAGAGTATTTGGACCTGTCCAGGAACCTTTTGACAGCTCTCCCCCCGGGCTCCTTTGGGGCTCTCTGGGGCCTGAAGGTGCTTTTATTGAAAGAGAATAACATCACCTTTGTGAGTGACAGGGCTTTCATCAACCTGTGGAGCTTACAAAGGCTGGACCTGAGTCAGAATCAGCTCTCTGCCCTGGGGGAAGGCTTCTCTCTGGGTCTAAATTCCCTGTTTGAGCTGTTCCTGGCCCACAACCGCCTCACTGTCCTGGAGAGTAAAACTTTACAGAACCTGGATAATCTGGTGAAGCTAGACTTGAGTGCAAATCTCATTGAGCTGGTCAAGCCCGGGGCTCTGAGCAGCTTGACAGCCTTACGCCGCCTCCTCTTGGACGGAAACCAGCTCACCACCCTGGACTTGGAGTTGCTCTCCACCCTGCACTCCCTGGAGGTGTTGGGGCTGCGGGGCAACCGTATCCACACAGCCGAGCAGGAGGTCTTTGCGCCGCTCTCTAACCTGGCTCTGCTGGACCTGGGCTTCAACCGGTTATCCAGGCTGCACTTCAAGACCCTGCTAAGCATTCAGACGGCCAGCGTGCACATCCTGCTTGAAGCCAACCCCTGGCACTGTGACTGCGATCTGCAGAGGGTCTTCCACAAGTTGGCCACCATCCGCCGACTCTTCCTGGATGATTACAAGAGGCTGAGATGCAGTCAGCCCAAAGAGCTAAGGGGCAGTTTGATGGTAGAGGTGGATAACGAACTGTGTGTGGGTGAGACGGTGACGGTTCTCATTCTGACATTCACGGTGCTGATCACAGTGGTAGCGGCTATTATCATGGGTGAAAAGAAAAAGAGAAAGTGCTCAGCAAAAGACCGGATAGAGGAGACCTTGGGACTGGAGGCCTACTGCGATAATTAGTAAGGTGCCCTTTGCATGTTGATTGAATGACGTGCCTGTCAAACGGAAAATTGTAAGCTAATCACTATTATAGAATTAAAAAGACAGCCCTGGGCCGAATTTTTGAATTCTACTTAGTTTTCTGGGAATAAAAATGGATTTCTATACTAGGAGGGCCTTCTATACAATTCTTCAAAACGAGAAAAGCTCTCTAGGCATTTCCGCAAAGTGGGTCCTAGCATGTGATGGGTTATTTTTGAACAGAGTCAGCTATTGACAAAGCCATCTTCCTACCTCCTACTCATACAAGCAAATAAGGAGGTACTCTGAAAACTCTGCCAGGTGAACAGATATGGTATATGCAGTGGAAATTTTAATTGTTTCGTGCTATTAGGATTGAGGGGCACTTCATCCACCACAAATATGGATGTCTTTTTGTATCCACAATGGTTGTGATTACAATGGTGTGATGCTCGTCCAAACAAATCTATGAATATTTCATGGAATTATATAACTTTTTTTTTCAGCTCACATGTATTTACTGCCAACTGCCATGACATTAGGCCATCAAAACTGAGACTTTAGAATAGGTAGGAGACAATGGCTGCATAATTTACAATAGTATGTACTGGCTTACATGTGATACAAATATACAATTGTAAACAAACATACAACTGCTGTATACTGGTTACAAATTGTTATTGTTATAATTATAACAAGTATATAATATAGTGTATAATTATATAAAATATGATAGATAAATATGCAGTATATATCTTAGGATATAATATTTATATATATATAAAAGCAACATAATCTATAAAATTATAGTATTCGTATATAATATAGTATGAGTATAAGTTATTAATTATTCAGCCATAACAAAACTCTGTATAGTTGTGACATACCTGTTGTGCATACATACTTACCTCCAGTATTCTATTTAATATTCCATTCATATCTTTTGTTTTTCTTTTTTTGTGTGCGTGTGTCTGTGTGTGTGATATGCAAGTGCTAGAAGCTGCTATAAACCGGAGTCAAATTCCTCGTCTGCATAAGCACACTCGACCAATAAAGTTGATTCTGATTCTGATTTTGGTGTCTTTGACTATCCCATATTATGTTACTTGTGCAAATAATATAGGTACTTTTTTTTCTTTCTTTTAAGTTCCTTTGTGCCCCTTTCATATGTTTATTGAGCTTCTAGCCCCGCTGATCTTGTAGCTATGTTCATTTTGGTCTGATTAGAATATTGTTTGTCTGGTGCAACGTGTGAATTATTTATTTTTCTCCACTTCAGCTCACAAGCTTAATTTCCATCATGTCCCATACCCCTGTTACCAGTTAGCAGAAAGATGGTTGCAATCCAACAATGCCTCCCAGCTCTGCAGAACCTCTCAAAATATGGCCAAAGTAATTCACTCTGCAAAACCAGATGTTATAATCTTTAGCAGGTATTGATTCTGGAGATCCTGTAACTGACAGGGCAATTCAGTCCACAGTTTTTATGGCTGAACTTAATTTCCAATTCAACTGTTACTGCAGAATTCATGAAATGGTACTAATTAAGTAGAGGTTGTACACAATGGAAATTACCTTAGTTCAAAAGAAGTGTACTCATACATTCGTCATGACCGGTTGTTTCATCGTTTTGGTTTATTGGATGAGTTTTGCAACATGAATCTTGTATTTTGTGCTGGATTTTGTGTTTTGTTTTTTTTGGCAGTCTGGGAAACATCAATTTTAGATAGAAGTTTCATCTACCTTCAGGATTTATGTATTGGCTTTCAGATCACAGTAGGGGGCACTCCAAATATTCTGGGCATAAGGTCACTGTATAAAATATGAAAATTGATTAGTTCTATCATTTGACGCTTTGGAGGTACTGTATATGTATACCACTAGAGGGAAGTAGATAGCAACTTTCAAAGCCCTAAATCATCAACTTGACTTTGAAACTGAAACATTGATAGTGATTTCAGACATTTAATTTATTTCCTCTTACACTATAGATGATGCATGTTGGATTAGCATCCAATTTTACGTCATGCTGGGACTTTGCACTTTTCTTTGCACAGATTAAGCAAATCCCCTTTCTGCCTGACTACATCTGAATCCTTGAGTCACAGCTTTGATTAAAGTTCCTTTCCATTCAAAGAAATACTTGAGAAACCTGTTTTGTTTTTTCTTTTGTTTTTCCTTTTTTTAAATTCCTAACCTTATTAAGAAATGGACATCCAGTGGCTGCCTGAACAAGGACCCAAAGCATCCAAAGTAATTGATTTCTCATTAAAACTTTCTGGCACTGAAGTCCGTTCCAGGACGTTTAGCCAGGATTAATCCACTTAGGTGGGCACACAACCAACATCACAGCCCACTCAACAACAGCAATAACACAGACCATTGACAATGGCAACAACGAAAACAACCATGTCAATGATGTCAATTTGGGAGTCTGCCCTGGCATCCATGTCCTTTCCAACCATCTGATGAGGTTGACAAAGAAAAGTGAAGGTTAGAAGTATGGATCTTGAATGTTTCAGATGAAGACGATGTAACTTGGATTGAAACACTTGCCATGAAGAATAAAGATATAGATGTTTGGATTTGTTAATATACATGAATTAAAAAAAAATCCATGCTGTGATACTGTAAGCCTATATCCTAAAGTCAGTTTAATGATAGTTTCCTTTTCTTTACTACTTTTATTGATCCTCGTGTGGCAATTCTCTCTCTGCATTTAACCCATCCTAGCTGTGTAGCTAGGAGCAGTGGGCAGCCGCCATGCAACACCCGGGGACTGACGCCAGTTTGTCTTGCCATGCCTCGGTCAGGGGCACAGACAGGAGTATTAACCCTAACATGCATGTCTTTTTTATGGTGGGAGGAAACCAGAGTACCTGGAGGAAACCCAACGCAGACACAGGGAGAACATGCAAACTCCACACAAAGGACGACCTGGGATGACCCCCAAAGTTGGACAACCCCGGGGTTTGAACCCAGGACCTTCTTGCTGTGAGGTGACAGCGCTAACCACTGGGCCACCATTTAATGACACTGCACATTGTTATTAAAGAGCCAGTTTATGGTCAATTCAAAAGTGCACCCCAAGCTAACACCACTTCTACTCCCATAGCAAATATATTTAGGGGTGGGGGTGTTGATGAATAAAACTAAGCCAGGAGTAAAACTGAAGCAACGGCAAAGTGTATGCACACCATTGCAAAGGGCCTACCAATTACTTGTGGGCCGTTGTTATGACAATTTGTCCAACCTTATTGAAATGTTCTAATTTATAGTAACCCCAAACCAAACAGTCTTGATGCAGGCTCAATAATCCAGGTAAGAACATCAAAGAAGGTTGAATCAGTTCATCTGGACACAATGTTTTATAGGATACAACATTGTATCCAGATGAGCTGATTCAACCTTTGATCACAACCCAAACACAAACCTTAACCTGCACAGGACGCAATAGCACTTGATAGGACCACTCAATAGGCGTTGTTATTTTGAGCAATACCCCCCCCCTTTTTTTTCTCTCCAATTGTACTTGGCCAATTACCCCACTCTTCTGAGCCATCCCGGTCGCTGCTCCACCGCCTCTGCCGATCCGGGGAGGGCTGTAGACTACCACATGCCTCCTCTGATACATATGGAGTCGCCGGCCGCTTCTTTTCACCTGACAGTGAGGAATTTCACCAGGGGGACATAGCGCATGGGAGAATCACGCTATTCCCCCAGTATCCCCTCCTCCCTGATCAGGCGCCCCGACCGACCAGAGGAGGTGCTAGTACAGCAACCAGGACACATACCCACATCCGGCTTCGGGTGGGAAGCAACAATTGTGTCTGTGGGGATGCCCGACCAAGCCGGAGGCAACACGGGGATTCGATCCAGCGATCTCAAGCTGCCCTGGCTGCTACTTGACATTGTGCCCTTATCATATTGGAACATATGTGTGCTATTGGACAATGGCTCAAAAGTGTTTGTTCTGTTGCTTTTAGCAGTTTAAAGCTGCCAGAGGAGTTTGGGGGTTTTATTGACTTTGCACACCCCTGTGGATAAAAATGGCACCAGTGTTTCACAGAGGAACAAGTCCAGTTCACATAAGCATCGTCTCCTGCCGCAAAGATTCGCATTCGCCCTCTGCTAGCTTATGCATTTGTTTTGAAGAAAAGAGATGTAGTGGTGTTCATGAATAACAACTTTTTATGAGATAAACAGCGATGAGGTAACGTAGCTCTAATTTTAGTGATTTATTCCGACTGTGTGCCGTAAATCATTTCATCAGATTTCACTGGGAATCTGAGCCAGAGACAATCATTTGGAGCTATTAACTGAGCAATATCTCATCTTCTCGCTGATGGTCTTGTTTGCCTATGTGCTTTTAAGTGCAATAAAGTGTGCATTCTTCAGCTGTGTTTTAAGACTGAAATAAAAGTTCAGAAAAAGTTGTAAAGAAATTGCTTGCATCCCCTAGTTTATCATAATCATAAGTCACTGTTTCAAGAGTGTCTCTGCCAACTCTGCCCGCCACTGCTGCCAGTATGTCAGTATCCGTTTTATGTAATGCATCTATTTATAAAACTGTAAACAGAGACATTTAGAGGGGCTATCTCTCAAGACATGTATAAAAAATAGTTTTGTTCTTTTTAGTGAGCCACATTAAAGGCCTGGTCAGGTCCACCTTTCATGGGAAAGAGATTTTTCTGAGAAGGATGATACAATTTCCACACCTCAGCTGTGGCAAAATATCTTAAGACATAGAGGACTCCTTCGTTCACGGTGACTGAGGTGGCTTTATTGGTTTGAAATTTATGACTGAGTATAGGTTCATTCAACTGCTTCACAGCTGTTTTCTTGAAGAGGGTAGGCGGTATCTGAGTTTTGCACAGCATGCATGACTGGCATGGTAACCATTTATGCAGGTTTGCCTGCAGATAGCCCTGAAAACGGGACCCTTTGCGAGTCTGGCTGTATCAGCCATTGCTTCTAACCAAGGGTCCTATGCTGCTCCATTGACATTTTGCTACAGATCGAATGATGTAACGTAACAAACAAAAAAAAAAGCTAAAATTTCAACTTCATTAATCCTATTAATCCTTTTGGTAAAACAAAAATCAAACAAATCAATTATGATTACAATTACTAAAAATAATTGACATTATCATTCTTGTCACTACCACTTTCTCTTCATTGCTAATCCTTAAATGTATCATTATCAGACTTTTTGAAAGGCAAGTTTTTGTTTTTTGTTGAGTTTTGAATTGGAGGTCAAAGGATAGGTAGTGTTGAAGGGAATGTAACGTGACAGTAAAGACCTCTGAAATTAAACTGTGATATAGGGCTATGCAAATAAATGTTACTTGACAATCTAATAATCACTGATTTCCATGGGAAATTTCTTTTTGTTTACACTTGGGTGATGGTCGACTTTTTGGGGAACTCACGAGCCATCCGTGGTAATTGGGCCCTCTGCTGCCGTGTCAGCCATCTTTGAATGGCGGTGCTAGTTAAATGTCTAGCTGGCCCTGCCTCTGTCTGACGACTTTAACAACAGGAACAGGTGAACAAATATTCCTTTACTTATTTAGTTTTTATTTTTTTACCCCTTTTTCTCCCAGTTGTACTTGGCCAATTACCCCACTCTTCCGAGCCATCCCGGCCGCTGCTCCACCGCTTCTGCCGATCCGGGGAGGGCTGCAGACTACCACATGCCTCCTCTGATACATGTGGAGTCGCCAGCCACTTCTTTTCACCTGACAATGAGGAGTTTCGCCAGGGGGATGTAGCACATGGGAGGATCACGTTATTCCCCCCAGTTACCCCCTCCCCCCAAACAGGCCGACCAGAGGAAGCGCTAGTGCAGCTACCAGGACACATACCCATATCTGGCTTCCCACAGACACGGCCAATTGTGTCTGTAGGGACACCTGACCAAGCGGGAGGTAACAATAATTAAATAATGTAAGGTAATTAAATAAGGTAAAGTCATTAAATAAAAAAGGTATATTTTCAGGTATTTTTTAATGACAATAGATTTTTTTTGGCCCAAAAACATGAGAGTTGGCAAACCTGAATCACAGTAGTTCTCTAGGACGTTAAAGGTCATGAAAAGCTATGTTACCAGACTGGTTGAATTGGTTGAAGAGGAAAACCACCTCCTCCAGTTAAGCAGAGAATCATAAAACCATTGTATTCTGTGGACTGGACATTGGTCTCACTAAAATTTGTGTAATTAGTCCACTCACAGCATTAAATATGATTAATTTGGTAGTAACTAGATTTTCTCTCATTTGTTAGCATAATGGAAAGCCACCCAGCTCAGCAGAACACAATCAAACAACAGCTCAGATTAATTGGGTTTCCCCTTCTTTTCCTGAGGGTCAAACACTAGGGTGAAAGCAACACACTTTGAAGCCTAGCCAAACTCATTATAGTTAAGCACTATAATTCTGCTTGTGCCTTTATGCACTGAGCCAGCAAACATGGCCTTGTCTCAGCAGTTGAATAAGGGTTGAGGATTGCCAACCCAATTCAAAGAAGTGCCATGGCTCCTATCAAGGATTGAGCTCTGGAGCACCACGAGCCATCTTTCCAGATCGTATTATATAGCATATTGTGCCACGTGAACACCCGCTGTGTGCATGTATGAACACGAACACACACACACACACACACACACACATACACATAAGCAAACAGTTATTATCCATCATGAATTTGGAAAAAATTAGCAACTTCTTAAATCTGAACCAATAAAAATGAAAGTGAAAATCAGGTCTATACCAGCAAAATAGAAAAAAAAGAAAGCCAAACTAATTACAAAAATCATCTCGTTAAAAGCCTCCCTCCTAATGACATTTCTGAAGTGAGTGGAATCAATTTGACTGAACTTTAATTTAAAGTGTAGGGCAGAGGAGGAAATTAACAAATAAGTACTTTTGTTACAGCACTTGAGTAAAATTTTCCCTGTAATGGTGCTTTTACACTTACTTTAAGTTGACTTAGAAAGTAATCCTACTACTACTACTACTACTACTACTACTACTACTTTCAGCTGCTCCCGTTAGGGGTCTCCACAGTGGATCATCCATTTCCATTTCTTCATGTCCTCTACATCTTCCTCTGTCACACCAGCCACCTACATGTCTTCGCTCACCACATCCATAAACCTCCTCTTTGGCCTTCCTCTTTTCCTCTTCCCTGGCAGCTCCATATTCAGCACTGACTTGGAAAGTAATCCACCGCACTGTTTTTATTTTAATAACCATTAAAGTAAAAAAAAAAAAGGCTAAATGAGGAGTTTGTTTAAGTAGTTATGGGTTACCAATACTGGGTGATTCAACTGCAAAAATAAATATGGCTTGTTCATACAATGTGTTTGTCCTGGCTGTTTCCAAAGGTACTGACCATGTCAACTAAAGAATATATCTGCATTTTTAGAGCTACAGCCATACTTGTCTGAAGACATAAAAAGAACAAAAGCAACTCACAAGGTAAAAACCCATTTACTCTAGTAATTTCCTTGATCAGCATTTGTACTCAAGTACTTTGTCAAGATGGCGACGTAAATTCATGTTTGTAGTGGCCTCCCCCAAGTACCGTCCATTCAGTGTCTTTGTCCCCATCTGCGTCTAAGTTTGTTGTCTTCGTTTGATGGCTAGGACAGCTGGTGAGGGATTGGCTGATAGAGCTTGGGCTGCTGCATCCTGTGGAACGAGGGACCATGGCACTGCCCGGAGATGTGCCCGAGGAGGTAACACTGAGGGCCGCCTGACAGGACGCGGAAGCGGGGAGGCTAAGCTAACTGCTAACCCATGCAGACCGGCAGTTCCAACAACACTGAAGGTGGTCTGGTGGCGGCCTCGCCTGGCATTGACTCTGGTGTTTTTGGTGTCATCGTGTGGAATGCGGGGAGGTGTGTCGAGGGTGTCTGGCTGGGACAGCTGGCGTTGGATCGGCTGAGAGGGCCTGGTCTGCTGCATCCGCTGGGCCCAAGGACCACGGTCATGCCCGGGGCTGTGCCCAAAGAGGAAACACCGAGGGTGGTCTAAAAGGACGTGGAAGTGGGGCAGGTTAAGCTAACTGCCAGCCCATGCAGACTGGCAGTTCCAACAGTCATCCTGGCTGGCCTTCGTTCCCTTGGACAGTGATTTTTTTTTTTAGTTTGGATATATGTGTTAGTTTGGATATATGTGTTCTTGAATATGTGTTTTTGCCTTTGTGTTGCGCTGCTGTGGGTTGGAGGAAATGATATTTCATTTTATTTCATGTACACAAGTACATGAAATAACAAATAAATTGTTCCTTATTCGCAATTCCTGATTAAAGTAGAATCAGAATCATGTTCATTGACATGATTCTGATTCATATTACATATGTGTGTGTGTGTGTGTGTGTGTGTGTGTGTATGTGTGTGTGTGCACGTATGTATAAAAAGTAAAAGAAGCCTTTATACATTCCAGGAAATTATAGAGGGAAGAGGTATGACAGCTATTTCTAACTTCTTCTAGATTAAGAAACGTCAGCAAAAGAATAATTCTCTCACTAAAAATGGGGGAGGACCTCACACACTGTGAGATTTTAAAGTCTATCAAACCTCGACTGTGTGAAAATTTCTATTACAAAACTGATCCAGGGTGCTCAGTCATTTAGCGCTTTAAAACATTAAAACATGTCAAGCCTGTTAGCAGTTACAATAAAAAAAACATGTCTATAAAACTTAAAGACATTTAAGACTTAATTAATAACCTTAAAACTAATCATAAGTAAATGATAAACCAAATAAACTCACTAAGAATAAATCTCCAGGGACTGGTGGATGACTTGATTGGTTGCAGTGGAGATAGTGAGGTATTATAAATACTCCGGTTTCATTTAGACAGTAAACTGGGATCGACTGTAAACACCGGCAACACTGCCCTGTACAAGTAAAGTACTTAAGAGGGCTGAGGTCATTTGATGTCTGTAGTAAAATGTACTACCAGTCTGTAATGGCTAGTGTTTTATTTTATGCTGTTGTCTGCTGGGAGGGGAGATGGTAACAAAGCAAACAATGCCCAAAGGCTGAGCAAGCAGATCAGGCCAGGTGCCTCAGTGGTGGAGAAAAGGAAAGTGTGCAAACTGCTGGCCATCATTAACAACCCATCCCTCAACACATACCCCTTTTCAGGGGCGGAATGGGTGGGCATCTAAATCATGTACACAGGAATAACACTGGCTTCAACTATTTGACAACTTTCACTTATTTTCTTTTTCACAGATTTACTTATCTAATTACAATCTGCATTTTGGAAGTGTAATTCTTTCGCAGCATTTTTTTTAATATATATATATTTCAATTTGCAGTCGGCGTTGTGCACTTTTTTGCAGATTGTAATTCTAGCTTTCTACTTCTGCTCTATCTTTCTTTTTCTTAATAGAGAGTAAGCAGAGACTTGTTTTTAGTCTGTCTCTGCCTACTCACATTTAGAAAAAGGATAAAAAGGGGTGAGATGTAGAGGGCAGCGATGTGGCATCCAAAGGATATAAAGGGGTATAGATGTTGAATTTCGCACAAGAGGCAATCAGTTTTGCCATCCAAGGACCACACCAAGATGAGTTTACCTTAAAAGCATGTACAAAAAGATGTACTACCCCTGTAAGTATGCCATTATGTTATCTTACCCTACCTCAGAGCTTTATAAGATGTGCTCCAAAGAAACTTCTCACTTCTTACATAAAGTCTATATACAGAAAGTTTCAACAAAAAATGTCTTCCTTCAACAATTATCTAAGATCTGATAAATCCAATTCCTTGACTTCAGAAAGATAAAATGCTTCTCCAAAAATTGGTACCAGGTTACCCGCTTCAATATTACAAAATATAATAGCAAATTTGTGTGGCAAAAGGGAACAAAAATTATTTTAATGATACTATCATAGAGAAATGTTAATCTGTCCTCATGACAGGCAGACATATTACCAACAATATAAGATTAATACTAGATATGAGAAACTATGCTGACTTCCTAGATGACAATTGTTTCTTTGTGATCATGTTCTTTGCTTTGTAACATGGTGTATTTAGGGGTCTAGCCAGGGATATCCAGTCTCTCCTTATTTATTTTTGCTTGCTTTGCAACATCTGCTCTTTCATATAAGAAACAGTGGAGTACTGTATATCATTGCAGGGAGAACAATTTTCATTAGTCAGCTTGGGGATGACACCACCTTATTTAGAAAAGACGAACTCCAGGAAACCCCACAGATACATTTAAAATACAACAAAGTTTCCATTTGTGTCAGCACCTTCCCCATCTCCAAATAAAAAAAAAAAAGAAAGAAAAAAACAACTGATTGAACCTGGTGTTTAACTATTGATGTTATAGTATCTATTTGTGAAGTTCCTCAACCAGCTTGTTGTGCCATACCTGTCCATTTATCCACAACAACCTTGGGTCTTCTTCAAACTTGCCACAAATTGCCCTTTTTTCTCTGTATTTGGCTGTTATGATGAAGACATAAAAAACTATGTATGGCATCGTTTTCCCTGGAAAGCCCTGGAAAGTACCTCATAAAAATGAACAGTTATTAAGGATGGTATCCATCCATCCATTATCCAAACCGCTTATCCTGCACTCAGGGTCGCGGGGATGCTGGAGCTTATCCCAGCAGTCATTGGGCGACAGGCAGGGAGACACCCTGGACAGGCCGCCAGACCATTACAGGGCTTAAGGATGGTGTCTTGCAAGTTAAATAAATCCTTCCATTTTTACCTTGTCAGTGTTAGTTAATCTGTGTCAGAGCATATTTTCATAATGCAGCTAGCAAAAGGTAATGACTTTTTCACACATCCAAAATTAAAACTTTTTGATCATTCAATATTCATAGCCTAGATCAATGCTTAACCGCAACTCATTAATAAATAAATTATTTTTATGAGTCTAACTATATTGACAATTAAATGTAAAAAAATAAATAAATAAATAGTTGCATATGGCGACCTATTACTAAAGCTAGCTGCATCGGCTAATGTCAACACAACAAACAGCATTGCAAAGACTGTAATCACGGACTTACATTAACAAAAATCACACAAGCTTTTATCGTCACACAACTGGACCTGTTCATCAAGAAAGTGGATCATATAACGGACCTGAGAAATTTTATTGATTACGGCTACCTACAGGGCAACATGTCTGATACCTCCAGAGCCACTTCAGCCAACCCCTCAAATGACAAAACAATCCCGGCCAAAAGCAAAAAAAAAACAAAAAAAAACAGACCCTGCCACAGACACGGATGATCTTCTCATAACTAAAACTGAGGTCAGTGTTTTACAATCCATTAACCAAAAAGGTGGCCTGCTTGTTTGCCCACAGCCAGATCAAAAACATCCAAAGAGAAAATAACTCTCCCCCAAACCACCGCAGAAATCCTCACTAAACAAATGGACATTCTGATAAACACAAATAAGAACATTAAAGAAACATGCTGAACATTCAGACACAGAGTAACCCAATATTCTCTGGCATAAAATAACACATCTGACAACCCAGAAGCTCTGCTCACTCAAAATCTTCATGCACTCCAGGCTCAAAATTCCCTTAAATACTGCAAACATTATAACTTTCCATCGCGTTCGGACTCGGCAACCACACCAATAAAGGCCCCCAACCCATCATTGCAAAACTGGAACACCACAAACATAAAGAACTCATAAAAAGCAAGGCAAAGTAACTTGAAGGAACAAAATTTGGCATCAACGATCATTTCCATAAATGAACAGAGAAAAATCCTGTACCCCATCATGAAAGAACACCAAAAGTAATATATAAGAGCATACATAGTGATGGACATACTCTACATAGATTGACAGTTGTACCACAACTCTACAACCATACCATGGCTATTCTAAGTAGTATAACATAACAGACTCTTTAATTAATCCTCCTTCAACAACAACAAAAAAATCCTACTTAAGAGCTCCATTAGAACCCTCCAATCCCAAACACAGACAGCTGTCAAAGTCAAACAGTTGCTACACACAAACACAGCAACACAGATCATCCCTATGCATTTTCCCACTTGCACCTTCCCCCTCTTCCCAGTTCTAGGCTATGGTTATCCATCCTCGTCGTTTTTTTTAAAATTTTTATTTTGTTCTGTTTTCTGGTGTGTTTGTTTGTTATTGCAGCATTTTGTCTCCTTGTCTCATGTCTCTTTGTCACGTTTATCTGTCTTTGCTCTGTTTTCTGTATCTTTGTCTTATACTACCCATCCAGATACCTACCACATTTACACACTGTACATATGCATGCAAACACATAACTCACTTACTCACCATCCACACACACTACATTCTAACCTTACATACCTCAAAGGGTACTAATAACATCCCGTTGTACTTTTTCTCTTGTCTATGCAACCCATAACTTTTATTGTACGATTGTTATTATAATTGTTTTTTTATTGTTTGTATTATTGTATTATATTGTATTATTATTGTAGTATTGTAATATTGTATTATTGTTATTATTCGTGGCATTCACTCACAGACAAAAAGAGTAAAACTCATAAATCATTTCCTCAAATTGAAAGTGGACATATGCCTACTACAAGAAGCTCACCTAAATTATTCATAACAAAAAATCCTAACAGGCCCACAATATGATCTAGTCTATTCTGCTGCCTGCAATAATAATTGAATGGGTGTGTCTCCATTCTGATCCATGAAAGAATATGCTCTACTCACAGTAACTTAACATTATACCCAGGAGGAAGATATATTATAATCATTGCCTCAATCAACAACCATTTACAATTGTGAACCTGTATGGCCCCAACAATAATAACCCTTCATTCTATCACACATTTTTCTCACCAACCACACCTCTACCTCAATAACCATAATCAGAGCTGATTTAAGCACTGTACTCAATCCATCAATAGACAGATCATCGTAGTCGGGCAATTCAAGAATGTCTCAATCCTAACAGCAATAAAAGAGTACATGGATGACTTCGGTCTTGGCGATAGCTAGGGTTGGGCATCGTTTGGATTTTAATGATTCTGATTCCGGTTCCAGTTCTTAGCGATTCTCGATTCCGGTTCTTTGGGAGGTGGGGTCAAAACAGGTCACATGCTTATTTCACAGAAGAACATTTTATTTAAAAAAAAAAACAATTTTATACAAGCCATTCCGTTTTAAGAACTGGTCATTCATGTGAAGGTCTCATACTTATATTTACATTTATAACAACTGTCTTCATACATGAAGATGAAGAAATAAAGACACAGTCACACCCTGGTCCGGACTACCAGGTATTAAACTCCTTAAATTGGAAACAGTTCTTGTTTAGAAAAATTAGCATATCTGCCTTCTCGGGCGGTATATGCGAGTGTTCAGTGTTGTGTCCTGTAATGTTTATCTTGTAACGCCACTAGGAGGATCTGCTGGATAATGAAATGTGTGTTCTACGTTGATACAGTAAGAAGAAGAGGATATTCATGGGTACCAAATATGTCACTTCCGAAATGCCTGCCGCCATATTTGTGCCCGAGTGACTTGACAGTTTTCTACTGTGACCGTCATTGACGTCATGACCGCCAACACTGCATATTTGAATGAGAGAGAAAGAGAGCGATATTTGGAAAAAACATCAATTATTGGTAGCAATCCCTATTTATTACCTTCAGCTTTATTTTGCCCCTTAACTTCCACAAAGCATCTGCCCCAACTTACTTTTCCTGACATTTATATTTACCTTGTACACAACCCATCCCCATACACTGGAGATAGCTTGAAGGCTTTCAAGAGTACCGATGCCTATCAATACGCAGTTGCAGGATGGGTGAACGACACAAAGATATGGCATTTGGAGACAAAACGTACACTACCGTTCAAAAGTTTGGGATCACCCAAACAATTTTGTGTTTTCCATGAAAAGTCACACTTATTCACCACCATATGTTGTGAAATGAATAGAAAATAGAGTCAAGACATTGACAAGGTTAGAAATAATGATTTGTATTTGAAATAAAATTTTTTTTACATCAAACTTTGCTTTCGTCAAAGAATCCTCCATTTGCAGCAATTACAGCATTGCAGACCTTTGGCATTCTAGCTGTTAATTTGTTGAGGTAATCTGGAGAAATTGCACCCCACGCTTCCAGAAGCAGCTCCCACAAGTTGGATTGGTTGGATGGGCACTTCTTGCGTACCATACGGTCAAGCTGCTCCCACAACAGCTCAATGGGGTTCAGATCTGGTGACTGCGCTGGCCACTCCATTACCGATAGAATACCAGCTGCCTGCTTCTGCTCTAAATAGTTCTTGCACAATTTGGAGGTGTGTTTAGGGTCATTGTCCTGTTGGAGGATGAAATTGGCTCCAATCAAGCGCTGTCCACTGGGTATGGCATGGCGTTGCAAAATGGAGTGATAGCCTTCCTTATTCAGAATCCCTTTTACCCTGTACAAATCTCCCACCTTACCAGCACCAAAGCAACCCCAGACCATCACATTACCTCCACCATGCTTAACAGATGGCGTCAGGCATTCTTCCCGCATCTTTTCATTTGTTCTGCGTCTCACAAACATTCTTCTTTGTGATCCAAACACCTCAAACTTGGATTCATCCGTCCACAACACTTTTTTCCAGTCTTCCTCTGTCCAATGTCTGTGTTCTTTTGCCCATCTTAATCTTTTTCTTTTATTGGTCAGTCTCAGATATGGCTTTTTCTTTGCCACTCTGCCCTGAAGCCCAGAATCCCGCAGCCGCGGGATTCTGTCAACATCTTCACTGTAGATGTTGACACTGGTGTTTTGCGGGTACTATTTAATGAAGATGCCAGTTGGGGACCTGTGAGGCGTCTAGTTTGTGTTTCTCAAACTAGAGACTCTAATGTACTTATCTTCTTGCTCAGTTGTGCAACGCGGCCTCCCACTTCTTTTTCTACTCTGGTTAGAGCCTGTTTGTGCTGTCCTCTGAAGGGAGTAGTACACACCGGTGTAGGAAATCTTCAATTTCTTAGCAATTTCTCGCATGGAATAGCCTTCATTTCTAAGAACAAGAATAGACTGTCGAGTTTCAGATGAAAGTTCTCTTTTTCTGGCCATTTTGAGCATTTAATTGATCCCACAAATGTGATGCTCCAGAAACTCAATCTGTTCAAAGGAAGGTCAGTTTTGTAGCTTCTGTAACGAGCTAAACTGTTTTCAGATGTGTGAACATGATTGCACAAGGGTTTTCTAATCATCAATTAGCCTTCTGAGCCAATGAGCAAACACATTGTACCATTAGAACACTGGAGTGATAGTTGCTTGAAATGGGCCTCTATACACCTATGTAGATATTGCACCAAAAACCAGACATTTGCAGCTAGAATAGTCATTTACCACATTAGCAATGTATAGAGTGTATTTCTTTAAAGTTAAGACTAGTTTAAAGTTATCTTCATTGAACAGTACAGTGCTTTTCCTTCAAAAATATGGACATTTCAATGTGATCCCAAACTTTTGAACGGTAGTGTATCTATCACACATCTAAAACACATCTATATCACTGGTGAATACAAACACTTACTGTACCAGTGTAGGCTATGCCACAAGACTCTGATGATAAATCACAGGAATACTGCATTGTTACTGCCTCCACCTCCATAGCTTTTTAACCTCCGTTTGTACCAGAGATGAAAATGGTTGGTTTCAGCCACTCAACCCTCTGCTGGCTCTGGCTCCTGCATCTTTTAAGTTGGACGCTGTAATTGGAATACATGTTGTGAGGCCCCTGATCTACTGTTGCTGTCTTTTCTTTTGTCTTTATGGTCTGTACGCATTCATCTGACATAACTGGACACATGCAAATACTGTAGATTGTGCAGAAAGTAATTATACATAGATAGATAGATAGATAGATAGATAGATAGATAGATAGATAGATAGATAGATAGATAGATAGATAGATAGATAGATAGATAGATAGATGCTAGAATGGCAGACAAATTATGATTTCTAACCCCTACATAGTTACTCTTTTAAATGGTGGGAGACATTATGAAATGAATGATGTACTACTAGAGACATTTAGGTTGCTTTTGTATTAAAAGTAAACTCTATTACTGTTGGTTTATTTAAAGCCAAATACAATGAGTCCAAAGGTTACAGTAAAGTTCACATTTATTACCTTGATGTATCAGTTTTACATTTTACATGCAACTACTGCCTGTCTATTCTGTGGGGACCACAGATGGGCAAATATTACAAAGAGCACAGCAAACTGTTACCATCTTGTCAAGGGAGGTAGGTGGTCCTTGAGTGGCTGCTTGGCAGAGAGACAGTGGGATGGTGGTCTGAAGGATGGTGTACTTGTTCCTGACCAGGCCGATGACTCTTTCCACATGGATCCTGATGGCAGCCAGTCCCCTTGTTGCTTCTAGTTCCAGTGGATGCAGTTGCTGCTTGCCTTTGGTGAATGCTGGTATTTTCAACTGTGCACAATACAGGCCAACCGCATATTTGACACTGAAGCCTCTTATCTGCAAGAATGACATCTCCTGGTGACAATTTCTCAAGATATCCACAGTTTTCTGCGATGTCCTTGTCGTTTGTGTGTCCACCCCAGCCATTTGACACAAAGGATATAACACCCTGTGGTGTTATTGATATCAGGTATTTTACAGTGTTGTGATGCTTGTACTGAGAGTATGTCTGTGCATGAGTGCTCAAGTTCTTTGGCTTCTCTATAAATATTTCAAAATAGTCAATGATAGAAGTGCAGTTGCTATAGTTATCCCTGAAACAGATGGGCAAACTGACATTAATTTGTTCTTTTGATGGCCAAAATATAAGTGGTGACAGTCTATCATACATGACATCTAATGTACTATTAAATATTCTGGCAACACTTGTCTTACACATATGATAAATAGACAAAAATATAGAGGTAAATTGAGCCTCATTCTCATCAGTGTTAACAGAAAGCTATGAAAGGGAGTCAGTCTTGGACTAGCTTTCAGAAATCCTGACAGAAAGGTAAAGACAACCACTAATTTAGCATAGCTTGGAAGGCCTTTGAGTTCCTGTACCATTTCATCATTTCCTTTAAATGCCTCTTCGTTAAAAGAAAGCAGATCAACTTTGTCCTTTGGACTATGAACCTCTGCTCTAAGTCGAGCACACTCATTTGTTAATGCTTTGACTGTAGCTTTGCAGGCTGCTTTTGAGCATGGTTCCACAATGCGTGGGCTATGAGTGGCTTGAGAGTAATTGTGCTCACAGTCTGCCTGTACTCCTGTGGTGTTGTCGGCGTCATCGCTGGTGTTGGAAGGGGCCACAGTCTCATGGTCAGTGTCACTGCTAGGAGCCAAAGTCTCAGTCCTTTTCCATTTCATCTGCTGGGTATGCTCACACGTACTGCTGTCATAAATGTTCTTTCTGCCGCTGTCCAGCTGAAGTGTGTGCAAACAGGCTGGGTACATAATCAGGGCTCATGGGGTTGTCATTTTTTCTTCCTAAGCAGACAGAGAGGCAAGAATGGTAGAATATTACATGTGTGCATACCATCAAGATATTGACCAACCTGAGCAAGGTAATTTCCCTTTCATCTTTTTCTCTCAGACATTTTTCTCTCTTATTCACCTTTATGCTGCAGGTAAGTACTGTGATGTATATTTAACAAGAAATCAAATGACAAACCCCGGCTAGGCCCCTCCTTGTGGTATTGCCCGGACTTCACTTGTGGAGCTGGCATAACCTGGGCAGCACTCAGCTGGCTAAAGCCTAACGGGACCGCGGACTGGCAGTTATAAAATCCCACACATCCCTGGCTCGTACGAGCCTAACAAGTGGGCAGTCTGGACTCCCAATCCGACCATCACTTGGGTGCAACCTGTGGCGGATCCCATCGTCTTCATTCTTGTGTTGCCATGGAACTAGATTCTCCCAGGCCAACCAGTGTGGACCAGCGTCGCGACCTGATCACCATTTTAATCAAGGCTTTAGCGAATGGCTCCAAGTTTTTAAGCACACACCTTAATCTCTTGGAATGGATCCTCGGACACGAGAGACGCCAACGACGGCGATGATGATTTAACAAGAAGGGTGATCTCAACGCGCATCTGCTGATCGGCAACCCGGTGCTTCTCAGTGAGGACAAGCATCAATGTAGAGAGGAACATTGGAGCAACCCTGGCAGTTGAAGCCTTTTTAATAAGGTGCAAGTGAAAGAAGGTGCTTTCACTTGCACCTTAATAAAAAGGATTCAACTGCCCAGGTTGCTCCAGTGTTCCTCTCTACCTTACTGTATACTTAACTAAGTGCAGAGGTAAGTAAGGGTAGAACTATTGGGTTTAATAACACTTTCTGTTTTAAAAAATAGCTGGGCAAGTCTCATCTCATCTCATCTTCAGCTGCTTTTCCAGGGTCGGGTCGTGGTGGCAGCAAGCTAAGTAGGGCACTCCAGACGTCCCTCTCCCCAGCAACGCCGTCCAGCTCCTCCTGGGGGATCCAAAGGCGTTCCTGGGCCAGATTGGAAATGTAGTCCCTCCAGCACATTCTGGGTCTACCCCGGGATCTCCTCCCAGTTGGCCATGCCCGGTAAACCTTCAAAGGAAGGCGCCCAGGAGGCATCCTAATCAGATGCTCAAACCATCTCAACTGGCTCCTTTCGATGCGAAGGAGCAGCTGCTCTACTCCAAGCTCCCTCCAGATGTCCAGGCTCCTCACCTTATCTCTAAGGCTGAGCCCAGACACCCTACAGAGGAAATTCATTTCAGCTGCTTGTATCCGCGATCTCACCCTTTCAGTCACTACCCGAAGCTCAAGACCATAGGTGAGGATTGGAACGAAGATTGACTGGTAAATTGAGAGCTTTGCCTTCCAGCTCAGCTCCTTCTTCGCCACAACGGTTCGGTACAACGTCCGCATTACTGCTCATGCTGCACCAATTCGCCTGTCAATCTCCCGCTCCATCCTACCCTCACTCGTGAACAAGACCCCGAGATACTTGAACTCCTTCACTTGAGGCAACAACTCATCCCCAACCCGGAGGGAGCAATCCACCATATTCCGGTAGAGAACCATGGCCTCAGACTTGGAAGTGCTGACTCTCATCCCAGCCATTTCGCACTCAGCTGCAAACCGCCCCAGTGTGTGCCGGAGGTCGCGTTGTGATGAAGCCAACAAAACGACATCATCTGCGAAGAGCAGAGATGCAATTCTGAGGTTCCCAAAATGGACACACTCCTCACCTTGGCTGCGCCTTGAGATCCTGACCATGAATATCATAAACAGAATCAAAGACAAGGGACAACCTTGACGGAGTCCGACACCCACCGAAAACGTGTTTGACTTTGTGCCTAGAATGCGGATCCAGCTCTCACTTTGGTTATACAAGGACCGGATGTATAGAGAAAAATTACACCAATCACTTGCCCACTAGCTGAGCAAGTGATTAGTGTAACAAATCTAACCATTACTTCTTTTCCCTCACAGGGCAAGACAACGTTAGCTAGCTTACTACACAATCTGAATAGTTAGCTAGGTAACATTAGCATAACGTTAGTTTGCTAACTTTAGCATA